>NC_052151.1:57957286-58319237 GCF_902713615.1 Scyliorhinus canicula
AGACATGAGGAAGAGAGATGCACGAGAGATTGGAGTCAGCGAATGAAGAGTTCAAGTGATATTGTATGGAAGGAGAGGCATTTACGGACAGAAACACATTTTAATATAAAACTTTTGGTGAATTGAAAGCCATTGTATATCCATGAGGGTGATGGGCCTCTTTTCTAGCCCTGGTAACATTCGTGTAAACCTCCTCTGCACTCTCCAGAGCAATAACGTCCTTCCTGCAATTCTCTCTTCCTCATGTCTTACATAGAGGCAGATATGTAGTGGTATTGTTGCTGGACTTGTAATTAGAGACTCAGACTAATGCTCTGGGGACCCGAGTTCAAATCCCACCATAGCAGATGGTGACATTTTAATTCAATAAAATCTGGACTTAGAAGTCTAATAATCACCATGAAACCATCGTCAACTGGGTGATATGTGACTCCATATTCACAGCAATGTGGTTGACTCTGTAATGCCCTCAATGCTGGCCCTGCCATATCCCATGAACGAATTAAAACAAACTGACAGTTGCACTTTCTGTCACAGCGATTCCACAATTATTTTCTATCCCTAAAAATCTATGTTTCCCTATATTGGTCTCTTCCTTGAAATTCACAACCTTGACCAAACTTTGAGTCACCTTGTTTACCTCTGAGTCACCTCTTCGGCTCATGTCTCTAAAACACCCTGGGGATGGTTTTCTATGATAAATAGCACCATATAATTGCAAGTTGCTGTTGCTTACCATTTAAATGCAGTTTTATTCTCATGAACAATTGGGAAACATTCTCAAGCTTTATCTGCATTTAAAACCACTAAGGCCTTGCGTAATCAAGAAGGCCATATTTCCTCACAACAGATGATCTGTTAAAATAAAGCCTTTGCATGTTGTAAGATTAAATAAAATTGCAATTTTGGGTTTAAAAACACATTAATAAATGCATGACAAAAAATAAAATTCACACGCAAACAGGAGTCATTCTTCTAAATGTAAAAACTTTGAAATTATAAGAAAAGGCCTGGATTTTCCTCTTCATTGTATTGGTTTTCATAACTTACCTGACATGGTTGCAAAGGATTGCAAAACTATGTACAATTTGTATTTGGAGCTCCCCTGACCTTTTCATTAGTTTTAACTACATTAATGTCAGGGCCTGATTACAGTGCAAACAGGCCATGCTCCCAGGGGGAATTCATTCTCTTTGAGAGTTTCCACAATTGCACATGTTTTCTAATAATCCTTATTAGTGTCACAAGTACATAAGAACATAAGAACTAGGAGAAGGAGTAGGCCATCTGGCCCCTCGAGCCTGCTCCACCATTCAGTGAGATCATGGCTGATGTTTTGTGGACTCAGCTCCACTTTCCGGCCCGAACACCATAACCCTTAATCCCTTTATTCTTCAAAAAACTATCTTTACCTTAAAAACATTTAATGAAGGAGACTCAACTGCTTCACTGGGCAAGGAATTCCATAGATTCACAACCCTTTGGGTGAAGAGGTTCCTCCTAAACTCAGTCCTAAATCTACTTCCCCTTATTTTGAGGCTATGCCCCCTAGTTCTGCTTTCACCCGCTAGTGGAAACAACCTGCCCACATCTATCCTATCTATTCCCTTCATAATTTTATATGTTTCTGTAAGATCCCCCTCATCCTTTAAATTCCAACGAGTACAGTCCCAGTCTACTCAGCCTCTCTTCGTAATCCAATCCCTTCAGCTCTGGGATTAACCTAGTGAATCTCCTCTGCACACCCTCCAGTGTCAGTATGTCCTTTCTCAAGTAAGGAGACCAAAACTGAACACAATACTCCAGGTGTGGCCTCACTAACACCTTATACAATTGCAGCATAACCTCCCTAGTCTTAAACTCCATCCCTCTATCAATCAATGGACAACATTCCATTTGCCTTCTTAATCACCTGTTGCACCTATAAACCACGGCAGCACGGTGGTTAGCATAAATGCTTCACAGCTCCAGGGTCCCAGGTTCGATTCCCGGCTGGGTCACTGTCTGTGCGGAGTTTGCACGTCCTCCCCGTGTGTGCGTGGGTTTCCTCCGGGTGCTCCGGTTTCCTCCCACAGTCCAAAGATGTGCGGGTTAGGTGGATTGGCCATGCTAAATTGCCCGTAGTGTCCTAAAAAGTAAGGTGGGGGGGGGGGTTGTTGGATTACGGGTATAGGGTGGATACGTGGGTTTGAGTAGGGTGATCATTGCTCGGCACAACATCGAGGGCCGAAGGGCCTGTTCTGTGCTGTACTGTTCTATGTTCATGCACCAGCAGCGTGCTTTAATATTTTATTATTTAAATAATAATCCCGTTTGCTGTTATTCCTACCAAAATGAATAACCTCACATCTGTCAACATTGTATTCCATCTGCCAGACCCTAGCCCATTCACTTAACCTATCCAAATCCCTCTGCAGAATTCCAGTATCCTCTGCACTTTTCGCTTTACCACTCATCTGGCTTAAGTAGGCTTATGTTAACACTGCAGTGAAGTTACTGAGAAAATCCCCAAGTCGCCACACTCCAGCGCTTGTTCGGATACACTGAGGGAGAATTCAGAATGTCCAATTCACCTAACAAGCACATATTTCGGGACTTGTGGCAGGAAACTGGAGAGCCCGGAGGAAACCCAGGCAGACACGGAAAGAACCCTCACAGGCACAGAGAGAATATGCAGACTCTGCACTGTGACACAAGCAGAGAATCGAATCCAGGTTCCTGGTGCTGTGAAACAACAGTGCTAACCACTGTGCAGGTATCAGAAGGTTGCAAAAATTAATCTGCAACTTTCAGACGCAAGGACAGAGTGTTCTGAGTGTTTTTGAATGAATCAAAAAATACACTAAGGCTATCGGTATTTTTATTGAATTTGTTCATGGGACATGGGAACCGCTCGCTAAGCTAACATTTATTGCCCATCCCTAATGGCCCTTGAGAAGGTGGTGGTGTGCTGCCTTTGTGCACCACTGTAGTCCATGTGTTGTGGACTCACCTGCAGTGCTGTTAGAAAGGGAGCTCTAGAGTTTGGACCAAAGATCATGGGACAGTGAAAGATCTAATTAGAAAGTATTAGTAATTTTTTTAAATTCAGGCTACTCACAGGTGGCGAATTGACATGGTAACTTGTGCCAGACACATTTTCACTGACACTCAGTTTGGGTTCCACCAGGGCTGCTCAGCTCCTGGTCTCATTACAGCCTTAGTTCAAACGTGGATAAAAGAACTCAACTCCAGAGCTGAAATGTGAATGACTGCCCTTGACACCAAGGAACGCATTTGACTGAGTATGGCATCCAGGAGCCCTAGTAAAACTGGAGTTGATGGGAATTGGGGAAAATTCTCCACTGCTTGTGAGCCATACCTGGCATAAATGAAGATGGTTGTGGTTATTGGAGGTCAGTGATCTCAGTTCCAGTACATCAGGAGTTCCTCAGGGGACTGACCCAAGCCCAACCTTCTTTAGCTGCTTCAACAATTACTTTCCTTCAATTGTAAGGTCAGAAAGTAGGGATGTTCACTGATGATTGCACATGTTCAGCACTATTTGGGACTCCTCAGGTACTGAAGGTTTCTGCTGACAAATGCATTCTTAAGAGTACCCAATGCTTTTTTCCAATTAAGGGGCAATTTAGCATGGCCAATCCCCCTACTCTGCACATCTTTGGGCTGTGGGGGTGAGACCTACACAAACACGGGGAGAATGTGCAAACTCCACACGGACAGTGACCCGGGGCCGGGATTGAACCCCGGGTCCTCTGCACCATGAGCCAACAGTGCTAACCACTGCGCCACCATGCTGCCCAAATGCATTCTTACCACACAAGTGCCAGGCAATTACCACCCACAGCGAGAGAATCTAACCATCGCCCCGTGACATTCAATGGCATTATCATCACTGAATCCCCCACGGTCAACATCCTGGGGGTTACCATAGACCAGAAACTGAACTGGATTAATCATATAAATACTGCAGCTACAAGAGCAGATCGCAGACTAAGAATCCAGCAGCGAGTAACTCACCTCCCGACTCCCCAAAGCCTGTCCATAAACTAAAAGTCACAAGTCAGAAGTGCGATTGAATACTCTCCCCTTGCTTAGATGAGTGCAGCACCAAAAACACTCAAGCAGCTGGCTTGATTGGCACCGCATTCATAAACATTCACCCACTCCACCATCGATGCACAATGGCAAGTGTCTACAATGTACAAAATGCACTGCAGCAATTCACCAAGGGTCCTTAGACAGGATCTTCCAAACCCACAATGACCATCTAGAAGGACAAAGAGAGGAAATACATGGGAACACCACCTCCAAGCCACTCACCATCCTGACTTGGAAATATATCTGTTTCTTCACTGTTGCTGGGTTAAAATCCTGGAACTCTCATACTAACAGCCTGTGGGTGTACCTACACGGATGTAGCAGTTGAAGAAGGCATTGCATCACCACATACTCAAGAGCAATTAAATGCCGGGCTAGCCAGTGAAGCCCACATGCCGTGAATTATTTTTAAATCAAACTTTACCAGGTTACAATAATTAAAGATATCAAGGATTTACTTAAAATATTTTTAAAATGCTGCCCAATTCTACTAAAGCAAAAAATAACAGCACTACTTAAAGTGGGCAGAAATTTTGGACCAATTTGTACCTGAATGGCCAGCTGTACCAAACAGAAACTCTATTTCCAACTGCTTAAGAAATAGTAACCTGTTCAGAAGAAGACACACCAAAAGGGCCATACCAAAATTATACAGCATTATACAAATTGCAAATACAAAAACACACTGCAAACAGCAAGCAGAAGTGGGAAACTTAAAACCTGGGGATGTCAGAGCAACCAAACTAATATCTAAAGGAAGAGATCAGAAGATGCAAGATTGCTTAGACTAAAGAGATATTGTTCAAGTATTTAAGTTTCTTAAGAATTGAACTATGATGTGTTCCAGGTTGCCCTAAATTCCAGAACCAAAGGACACAGACTGTGCTTAAAAAGGGAAGAGACATAAAGTGGGTAATTGGGTCCAGAAGATGGACTGCTGAACACAGTCCAGTCCTATACTTTCTACAAACTCAACCCATCTAAGACAAAGCAGCCCACTTGAACAGTACCACCAATGATTACTTAAACATTCACTCCCTCCACTAACACACAGTGACAGCAATGGAAACCACATGCAAGATGCACTACAGTAACTTATCGAGGCTCCTTCCAAACCCATGATTTGGATTTGTTTAATCACATGTAGAGGTACAGTGAAAAGTATTGTTCTGCGTACTGTTCAGACAGATCATTCCATACATGAGAAAAATACATGGGACAAACATAAATACACAATGTAAATAAGCAGACACAGGCATCGGGTGAAGTACTATTCAGTAGAGAAGATGTGCGGAGAGATCAGATCAGTCCATAAGAGGGTCGTTTAGGAGTCTGGTAACAGCGGGGAAAAAGCTGTTTTTGAATTTGTTAGTGTGTGTTCTCAGACTTTTGAATCTCCCGCCCGATGGAAGAAGTTGGAAGAGAGAATAAGCCAGGTGGGAGGGGTCTTTGATTATGCTGCCCACTTTCCCAAGGCTGCGGGAGATGTAGACAGAGTCAATGGTTTGTGTGATGGACTGGGCTGTGTTCACATCTCTCTGTAGTTTCTTGGTCTTGGGCCAAGCAGTTGCCATACCAGGCTGTGATGCAACCAGACAGGATGCTTTCTATGGTGCATCTGTAAAAGTTAGGAAGAGTCAATGTGGCATGCTGAACTTCCTTACTTTCCTAAGAAAGTATAGGCGATATTATGCGTTCTTGGTCGGGGCGTGGAGCAGAACAGACTGTTGGTGATGTGCACTCCTTGGGCTTGAAGCATCTCCACCTCGGCCCCATTGATGCAGATGGGGTGCACACGCTACCCGTGCTTCCTGAAGTCAATGACCAGCTCTTTAGTTTTCTGACATTGATGTAATTGATTGTCGTCATTACACCACTCCACTAGATTCTCTATCTCCCTCCTGTATTCTGACTCATCACTGTTCAAGATCCGATCACTGCGGTTATGTCATCAGCAAACTTGTAGATGGCGGTGGAGCCAAAGTTTGCCACACAGGCGCGTGTGTACAGGAAGTATAGTGGGGATAAGTACACAACTTTGTCGTCTGATTGTCGTCTATGGGTCAGAAAGTCGAGGATCAAGTTGCAGAGTGAGGAGCCAAGTCCTAGGTTTTGGAGCCTTGATATGAGCTTGGCTGGGATTATGGTCTTGAACCCTGCCACGACAAGGATGGCAGATGCATGGGAACACCACTGCCTACAAGTTCCCCTCCAAGTCACGTACCATCCGGGTTTGGAACTATATTGCTGTTCCTACACTCTCACTGGATCAAATTCCTGCAACTCCCTCACAACACTGTGGGTCTGCCTAGATCTGATCGATGGCAGTAGTTCAAGGTGACTCACCACCACCTTCTCAAGGGCAGTTCAACACGCAAATCCCAACACTCCCCTCCAATGTTTTTGATCTGTAATTCAAGTTTAGAACATAGAATTTACAATGCAGGAGGCCATTCGGCCCATCGAACCCACACCAGCCCCTGGAAAGAGCACCCCACTCAAGCCCACAACACCACCCCATACCCGCAACCCAGCAACCCCACCCAAACCCTTTGGACACTAAGGGCAATTAAGCATGGCCAATCCACCTAACCTGCACACCTTTGGACTGTGGGAGGAAAACCACGCAGACACGAGGAGAACGTGCAGACTCCACGCAGGCAGTGACCCAAGCGGGGAATCGAACCTGGGACCCTGGAGCTGTGAAGCGACAATGCTCACCACTGTGCCACCATGCCGCCCACGGTTGGTCAATCTGCAGATATTTGCACTGTTTTGGGCAAGGGAGCAGGGGGAGAAAGAGTTGGAAAGAATCATCTATTAATTTTTATTGTTGATGACTATCCACTGGTCCCTAACTGAACGTGGATGGGGTAGAAAAGAACGTTAGAACAGAATCGAATTCAATCATGATAGTAATTAATATTCGAAAAGCCTTTCCAACAGTCATGCACGAAGGAGACCAAAGTACTGGAGAAGCATTGCCAGGAAAAATCTTCAGGAGGTAATGAAAACCTTTTAGAATAACATTACCTAAACTGCTTATGGAAACAACGGGGTTATTATACAACCAAAGGCTGCAAGCGTGTGTGGCCCGCTCAGTGCAATCTCATTTCACTGTGGCTCAGGCCGTTCACCTTTAGCTTTGCCCTTGCTCACAAACTCACAGTCAGAGGTTTCATGTGTCCTGTGGGGGTCCCTGACAGCAGACGTGGCATTTAAAAAAAAATAATCAACCAACTTTCCCCTTACAGAGCCAGAGCAGCTGGGCTGGAGGCGAGCCCGACCCGCCCGCCTGCCCGGGCCAGATCACCCAGGGGCCGGGAGTAAACACCGAGTGGGTTACGGGGTGTGTGCCTCCCACTGCTCGGGGCTGCTCCTTACCTCTCGCTAGTTGAAACTGGCGCTGTAGAGGGCGGTGGTGGCGGTGGGCTGAGCTGGGAATGAACTGCAGAACACCATGATCACAAACTCTGCTCCGTCTCCTCTCTCTGCTCCGACTGAACCAACCGTCCGCAGCAATCCCCACCCTCAACCGTCGCCTGCTCCCATTGGCTCCTTCTCTCAGCATTCCCAGTGCTGATTGGATGTGCGCTGCCCCTCGTCTCCCCCGGGTGCACAGGTGGACAATGAGTCATGGTCAGTCTGTTTGGTCAGCTCTGACTGCACTGCAAACCTCAGCTCCCTTCTCTCTCCACAGATGCAGTCAGAGCGGTTGACCTTGTCCAGCATTTTCTAATTCTGTTTCAGATTCCAGCATCCGCAGTAATTTGCATGGTCAGTCTGGTTGAATGGATCTGAATGTCTTGTCTGTTTGAATGCCTAAGTCTGTCAGATGTCTAAGTCTGTCTGTTTGGATGTCCATTTGTTTGAAGGTCTACCTGGTTGAACGTCTAGGTGTGTTTGAATGTGCAAGTCTGTTTGAATGTTGAATTTATCTGAATGTCTGTCTGTTTGACTGTATCAATGTCTGTTTGACTGTCTCTGAATGTCTGTTTGACTATCTGAATGTCTGGTGAGTGTATCTGAATGTCTGTTTGAGTGTATCTGAATGTCTGCTTGACTGTATCTGAATGTCTGTTTGAATCTATGTCTGTTTGAATCTATGTCTGTTTGAATCTATATCTGTTTGAATTGCTGTTTAAATGTCTATCTGTTTAAATGTCTAAGTCTGTCTGATGTCTAAGTCTGTCTGTTTGAATGTATCTGAATGTGATCTGTTTGAATGTCTGTCTGTTTGAATGTCTACGTCTGCCTGTTTGAATGTCTTAAGTCTGCCTGTTTGAATGTCTTAAGTCTGCCTGTTTGAATGTCTTAAGTCTGCCTGTTCGAATGTATCTGAATGTCTGTCTATTTGACTGTCTAAGTCTGCCTGCTTGAATTTATCTGACTGTCTATCTGTTTGAATGTCTGTCTGTTTGAATGTCTATCTGTTTGAATGTATCTGACTAGCTATCTGTCTGAATGTCTAAGTCTATCTGTTTAATTTATCTCTGACTGTCTATCTGTTTAAAAGTCTAAGTCTGTCCGTTTGAACGTCCACCTGTTTGAACGTCCACCTGTTTGAACGTCCACCTGTTTGAACGTCCACCTGTTTGAGCGTCCACCTGTTTGAACGTCCACCTGTTTGAGCGTCCACCTGTTTGAACGTCTACCTGTTTGAACGTCTACCTGTTTGAACGTCTACCTGTTTGAACGTCTACCTGTTTGAACGTCTACCTGTTTGAACGTCTTCCTGTTTGAATGTCTAGGTCTGTTTGAACGTCTACCTGTTTGAATGTCTAGGTCTGTTTGAATGTCTAAGTCCATTTGTTTGAATGCATTTGAATGTCTATCTGTTTGAATGTGCTAGTCTGTCTGTTTGAATGTATCTGAATGTTTATCTGTTTGAATGTCTACCTGCTTGAATGTCTTCCTGCTCGAACGGCCACTTGTTTGAACGTCTACTTGTTTGAACATCTACTTGTTTGAATGTCTACCTGTTTGAATGTTTACCTGTTTGAATGTCTAGGTTGTTTGAATGTCTAGGTCTGTTTGGATGTCTAAGTCTGTCTCTTTGAATGTATCTGAATGTCTGTCTGTTTGAACGTCTGTCTGTTTGAACGTCTACTTGTTTGAACGTCTACTTGTTTGAACGTCTACTTGTTCAAATGTCTACCTGTTTGAATGTTTACCTGTTTGAATGTCTAAGCTTGTTTGAATGTGTTAGTCTGTCTTTTGAATGTATTTGAATGTCTGTCTGTTTGAATGTGTAAGTCTGTCTGTTTGAATGTAGAACATAGAACAGTACAGCACAGAACAGGCCCTTCGGCCCTCGATGTTGTGCTGAGCAATGATCACCCTACTCAAACCCACGTATCCACCCTATACCCGGAACCCAACAACCCCCTCTTTAACCTTACTTTTTAGGACACCACGGGCAATTTAGCATGGCCAATCCACCTAACCCGCACATTTTTGGACTGTGGGAGGAAACCGGAGCACCCGGAGGAAACCCACGCACACACGGGGAGGACGTGCAGACTCCACACAGACAGTGACCCAGCCGGGAATCGAACCTGGGACCCTGGAGCTGTGAAGCATTTATGCTAACCACTATGCTACCGTGCTGCCCTGTCTATCTGTTTGAATGTCTATCTGTTTGAATGTCTATAAGTTTCTCTGTTTGAATGTCAGTGTCTGAATATCTAAGTCTGTCTGTTTGAATGTCATGATGTGGAGATGCCAGCTTTGGACTGGAGTGGGCACAGTAAGAAGTCTTACAACACCAGGTTAAAGTCCAACATGTTTATTTGGAATCACTAGCTTTCGGAGCACAGCTCCTTCATCAGGTGAGTGAATGTCTACCTACTTGAATGTCTACCTGTTTGAACATCTAGGTTTGTTTGAATGTCCAGGACTGTTTGAATGTCGAAGCCCCTTTGTTTGAATGTATTTGAAGGAACTGCCCTCCGAAACCTAGTGATTCCAAATAAATCTGTTGGACTTTAACCTGGTGTTGTAAGACTTCTCACTGTTTGAATATATGTCTGTTTGAATGTCTGTCTGCGTGAACATCTGTCTGCATGAATGTTTCTCTGTTTGGAAGTTTGATATATTTGGAAGTCTGTCTGGGTGTTTGAATGTCTGTCTAATGAATATCTGAGTATCTTTTGTCTGACTGTCGGTATGCTTGTTTGAGCATTATGTTGATTGTCTGAGTATCTGCTTGACTGTTTGACTGCCCAACTGACTGCCTGACTGCATTTGACTGTCTGCCTGACTGTTTCCTACCTCTGACTGACCGTTTGAATGTCTGTTTGTTTGAAAGTCTGTTATAATTGAAAGTCTGTTTGAGTGTTTGAATATCATGTCCGTTTGAATGTCTGTCTGATGACTGAGTATCTGTTTGTCTGACTGTTTGTACATATGTTTGACTATTGAAGTACCTGCTTGGCTGTCTGCCTATCTGACTGGCTGTCTGTTTGACTGACTGCCTGACAGTTTCCTGTCTGTCTGATTGACTATTTGTCTGTTTGACTGTTGACTTTGTCTATCTTTATTTGACTGTCTGGTTGACTGTCTCTGATTGATTGTCTTCTATCTGATTGATTGTGTCTCTCTCGCTGTCCAACTGTTTGACGTCTGACTGTGTTTGAGAATACATTCTTGCTGGTTCTGCATCGCCTGATGTATACTGACATCAGCAGACTCCATACCTTTTCTCTTTGCAGCAACAAAAAAATATAATGAGAATTGAGGCAGAAACATCACTGGAAAGAAGATTTTCAATTGTGGTCTTATAAATTTTAATTGTGGTATTGCATCGGGAGCAATGGTAGATTCTTGGATGGGTCTCGCGCACAGACACAGACTTCAGGCGAAGCATTGCCACCGATGCGACAGTGCATAATGTTTAATGTTTAACAAAAATTTTCAACTTGCTTGTTTTGAAGTGAGTGGGGTCTGGGCTGCAGGCACTTGCGAAGCTACATTAGCTGCAGAGAATGGAGAGTCTAACGACTCTGCATGGATAAAAAATTTGAAATACTCAGGAAAAAAGGGAAATATTTCCTGGTTGCTTGTTGAAGGGACTGTTTGTGCCATACTTTGCAACACAGTTGGAAGGGAGGAAGACCCTAAGAACCAGGATCCAAAAATGGTGGAGAAAACGGGCACCGTTGATGCACTTGATGAGGATTATGAAACATGGAATTCATATAAAGAAAGATTTTGTAAAAGCTCAAAGAGATCCAAGAAGGTGATTAAAAGGGAAGTTTATTTATAACCAAAAGAAAAGGCCGCAACGGGGCATACAGCACATAGGTCCCAACCAAAACTACCGATCATCAGGTCCCAATCCAGGCCAGCTTTTAAGGGTTTTTTCTATGAACCCCAGCTGATGGGCCTTCGTCTATCAGAGGTGAACTTCTATTCCACGACCCCCACAGGGAGCTCAGTCGGGTCATCCCCGTGGGTCTCGTGAGGGTTATTATGGATTCCAATTGTTTTTGATACCTAATCAGACACCAGAGAACCTAAATGTCACAACATTTCTTAGCTCAGTTAGCCATAAAATGTTTATGCTGCTACAGAATCTTGTTCACCCAGCAAAACCAGGTCGCAAGTCCTTCAGTGAGTTAATGAGTAATTAACGTTTTCAAGGGACATTTCTCTCCTGAACCATTATTGATTGCAGAAAGTTTCCCTTTCTACCACCGTGGCCAGGAAGAAGGTGAAAACATTTTACAGTTTATAGCGTCTTCAACAAGATTAGCTAGACATTGTGAATTTGGTACAACACTTGATGATGCTCTTTGTGGTTTGGAGTTACACAGTGAAGCAATTCAGATGAAGCTGTTTACTATCGATGATTTCACTCTGAAAGTTGCTGTGAAAGTTGCCACATCGATGGAGTTTGCTTCAAGAGAAGCTTCGCAGTCAGGGGCTGGAGTGAAGATCCACAAAATGGATACCTCAAGGAACAGGGCTGCAAAGGTGCAACCATGTCACCGTTGTACACAGATTGGACACTCAGCGGAGAAACGTTGGAGTAAATCAAACATATGCAGGAGCTGTGGTAAGAAGGCCACATTCCCAAAGCGTGTTTGGCTTAGAAAACTTCTTCTATACCAAGAAGGTGCAAGAAGAATGATGCAAATAAACAATCTAGCCATGGGGCAGAACGGTGGCGCAGTGGGTTAGCCCTGATGCCTCATGGCGCCAAGGTCCCAGGTTCGATCCCGGCTCTGGGTCACTGTCCGTGTGGAGTTTGCACATTCTCCCCGTGTTTGCGTGGGTTTCGCCCCCACAACCCAAAGATGTGGAGCCTAGGTGGATTGGCCATGCTAAATTGCCCCTTAATTGGAAAAAATGAATTGGTACTTTAAATTTGTTTAAAAAAACAATCTAGCCTTCTCTACAAATTAGTGAATGAAACTCAGATCACTCAAAAAAAAAGACCAAAACTGTGCTCCAGAAAGAGCTAAAGCAAGGTATTCTTTCAAGGGGAGATCACAATGTTTTTGGGCATATCCAAAACTTGAAGGTCATGAAATTAAAATGGAAGTGGAGACATGGGCACAGCAGTATTGCTAATACCTGAGACAATTTATCATTGAAAGCTGATGCATCTTCCTTTAAAACCGTCAAATGTGATTCTAAGGATGTACACTGAAGAAGTTGTACCGTTAATAGGATACATTATGGTGAAAGTAGAAGCAAATGAGCAGACGGTGAAGGTACCTCTTCACGTAGTATGTGAAAGCATTCCTGCCCTATTTGGCAGAGCATGGTTGGCGAAGATTAGGCATAACTAGGAAACAGTCAATCGATTAGTGGATTCAAAGAACAAAGAAAAGTATAGCACAGGAACAGGCCCTTCGGCCCTCAAAGCCTGCACCGACCATGCTGCCCGTCTGAACTAAAATCTTCTACACTTCCGGGGTCCATATCCCTCTATTCCCATCCTATTCATGTATTTGTCAAGCTGCCCCTTACACATCACTATCGTCTCTGCTTCCACCATCTCCTCCGGCAGAGAGTTCCAGGCACCCACTACCCTCTGTGTAAAAAACTTGCCTTGTACATCTCCTCTAAACCTTGTCCCTCACACCATAAACCTATGCCCCCTAATAATTGACCCCTCTACCCTGGGAAAAAGTCTCTGACTATCCACTCTGTCTATGCCCCTCATAATGTTGTAGACCTCTATCAGCTCGCCCCTAAACCTCCTTTGTTCCAGTGAGAACAAACCAAATTTATTCAACCTCTTCTCACAGCTAATACCCTCCATACCAGGCAACATCCTGGTAATTCTCTTCTGCACCGTCTAAAGCTTCTACATCCTTCTGGTAGTGCGGCAACCAGAATTGAACCCTATACTCCAAGTATGGCCTAACTAAGGTTCTATACAGCTGCAACATGACTTGCCAATTTTAATACTCAATGCCCCGGCCAACGAAGGCAAGCATGCCATATGCCTTCTTGACTACCTTCTCCACCTGTGTTGCCCCTTTCAGTGACCTGTGGACCTGTACACCTAGATTAATCTGACTGTCAATACTCTTAAGGGTTCTACCATTCACTGTATATTCCCTACCTGTACGAGACCTTCCAAAATGCATCACCTCACATTTATCCGGATTAAACTCCATCTGCCATCTCTCTGCCCAAGTCTCCAAACAATTTCAATCCTGCTGCATCTTCTGACAGTCTTCATCGCTATCTGCAATTCCACCAACTTTGTGTGATCTGCAAACGTACTAATCAGACCATTTACATTTTCCTCCAAATCATTTATATATGCTACGAACAGCAAAAGTCCCAGCACTGAACCCTGCGGAACACCACTGGTCACAGCCCGCCAATCAGAAAGGCACCCTTCCACAGGCTTCGTCTGTTCCCAGCCTTCTAGCCCTGATAAATGTCTCCTTTTTCTTTTTGGCGAGGCCTACAATATCTCTCGTTATCCAAGGTTCCTGAAATTTGCCATATTTAACCTTCTTCCTCACAGGAACATGCCGGTCCTGAATTCCTTTCAACTGACATTTGAAAGTGTAACTTGCCACACGTACGAGAACACGTTCAAAGAATCACTAGGTGCTATGACTGGAGTTGAAGAACACCTAAAGTGAACCAGACAGCACACCCAAAAGTCTCAAAGCTAGAGCCGTATCATACACCATCAAGCCTAAAGTTGAAAAAGAGTTAGAAAGATAAGTAAGAACAGGAATCATCGAACCTGCGCTACATGTGACAGGGCAACACCAATTGTTCCTGTATTAAAACTGGATGGCTCAGTGAGAATTTGTGGAGATTTTAAAACTACTGTTAACACAGTTTTGTGTGCAGTTCATTATCTACTGCCGCAGATTGAAGAACTGTTTTCTGGACTTTCCAGAGGACAGATATTTAGTAAAATTGACCTTTCACAAGCACACTTGCAGATGAATGGGGCTGCCGAATCGCAGCCACTGATCATCACAGTGCTGCACAAAGGTCTGTTTTGTTGCAGAAGACTTTCTTTTTGAAAGATCCAAGGATTAAATTCGAAGTTGATTGAATGGAGTGCAATGTTATTTAGATGGCATATTCATCACTGGTTGAAGTGAACAGGAGCAATTTACAAATCTGGAAGCTACTCTGAAGCAGTTACAGAGCCACAGACTGAGTGTTAAGAAGGAAAAATGTGACTTTTTCTAGTCATCGATAAATTACCTTGGTGACATTATTGACAAAGACGGTTTACACAAAGAACCAAAGTGTCAGCAATCTTAGTAGTACCATGTCCTCAAAATATGACACAATTGAGGTCATCTTTAGGATTGATCAATTTTCATGGTAAATTTGTGCCAAATTTAGCAAAACGATTGAAGCCTTTACCCATGTTGCTACATTTCAAACCGGCATGGCACTGGTCAGAAGAATGTATAAATGCGTACGATGAAGTGAAAGAATCTTTGCTGAAGTCAGAGCTGTTGGTTCATTATAATCCGAGAATTAAGTTGTGATGCCTCACCCTATGGGATTGGTGCAGTCATGTTGCAAATTATACCTTCAGGAGAGGAACAACTGATAGCATTTGGGTTTGCTACATGCACTCTTACGAGCGTAGAAATGAATTACGCTAATTGAGAAATAGAAGCTTTGAGCATAATTTGCGGTGTAAGAAAGTTCCGCCATTTCATTTATATGTGTGATTTTAACCTTTTGACGGATCATCGACCCGTGACTATAATCTTGGGGTCATATAAATTTATCTTCTTTGGCAACTAGTAGATTGTAAAGATGGTCATTGTTATTGTCGGTACACACTTACAATATCCAGTGTCACAAGTCAGAGCAGCATACAAATGTCACGCTTTATCACGCTTGCCATTCAAGTCAAGCATGACCTTGAAGAACATTTTGTCAATATTTTGTGACTTCAACTCAAGTTCAAAGATATACAAGAACTGATCCAGTGATGGGGAAGATGATGGACTGTGTCCAAAAATAAACACTGTCAGACATTCATAAGATAAATCCAGACCTTCAGCCCTACATCACACGAAAACTTGACTAGAATGAGGGCAGCACAGTGGCTAGCACTGTTTCCTCATGGCGCCGAGGTCCCAGGTTCGATTCCAGCTCTGGGTAACTGTCCGTGTGGAGT
The DNA here is from genome assembly GCF_902713615.1 of Scyliorhinus canicula. NCBI lineage: Eukaryota > Metazoa > Chordata > Chondrichthyes > Carcharhiniformes > Scyliorhinidae > Scyliorhinus > Scyliorhinus canicula. The sequence continues at coordinate 57,973,023 of NC_052151.1, forward strand.
TTGCATATTCTCCCCATGTTTGTGGAGCATGGGGGGGGGGGGGGGGGGGGGGGGGGAATAGACCGTCCCGGGGGAGAACTGGAATGTTGGAAGGAAGGAGTGTTGTAGAATGCTGGCTACAACATGCAACAACAGAAACAAGTACACAAAGAATGGCCATCTTGGATGGCCCCTAAACAAAGGGAAACCTCGAAGTGCAGAGGGGGATCCACAAGGTAAGTATGATTGAACCCACAGGAAGGGGGGAACAGAAGCCTCCCATCAGGATAGTCACCTGGAATGTCAGGGGTCTTAACGGCCCAGTGAAAAGCTCCAGAGTCTTCACTCATCTGAAAAGTCCGAGCTCCATTGTTATCTTCCTCCAAGAGACACACCTAAGGGAGAAGGACCAACTGCATGTAGGAAAGAGCTGGGTGGGACAGACTTACTAATCATGCTACTGGATAAAGGCGAGAGGGTTGGCCATACTCCTCAACAAGAGGACAGGCTTCATGGCGACAAAGAGGGTCACAGACCCAGGGGGACAGTATGCCATAGTTAGTGGTGTCCTGGAAGGGGCACCAGTGGTCCTTTTAAACATGTATGCTCCCAACTGGGGTGAAGCAGAATTCATAAAGAAAGCCATGGCAAAAATCCCCCACATACACTCGTACCCACTCCTCATGGAGTTGGGGCCCTTTAACTACAGAGGACCCATGGACAAACAGGTCCTGCCCCGAATCAGGGAAACTATCAAACATGATGAGAGAGTTGAACAACTTCATGGAGCAGATGGGGACAGTGGACCCCTGGAGGTTCACGCATCCAGGAGAGGAGTTTTCCTTCTCCCAGATACACAGAGTCTACACCAGGATCGACTTCTTCATAATGGGGAAAATGGTGCTTCCACGGATAGTAGGAGTGGGTACTCTGCAATCGAGATCTCCCACCACCCTCCACACTATGTGGATGTGAGGTTGGAGATGGGCCAGCACAACAACACCCCCCCCCCCCCACCCATTCCCCCATAGAGGCTGGAAAGGCTGACAAGGCATTCTGTGAACAGATATCACAAGCCATAGACAGGTACGTTACCAACAACCAGAATGGAGAGGTCTCACCGTCTATGTTCTGGGAGGCACTGAAGGCAGTGAAAGGGTGGAACTTATTGCATACAAGGTGAAATGAAATGAAAATCGCTTATTGTCACGTGTAGGCTTCAATGAAGTTTCTGTGAAAAGCCCCTAGTCACCACATTCCGGCGCCTGTCCGGGAGGCTGGTACGGGAAACGAACCGTGCTGCTGGTCTGCTTGGTCTTCTTTAAAAGCCAGCAATTTAGCCGAGTGAGCTAAACCAGTGTAAAGATAGGAAGGAGAGGGCGGCTAGGCAACAGCTGATCGAATCCATACTTGAGGTATGACTGAAACTCCTGGAGGAGAGGAAAAAGCCAAAAATGGCCATCAGCCTGCCCTCCATGAGAAAGTAGTGCACCAGCTCCGTCAGACATGGAGGACCTTTTTCGAGCTGCCTGCTGGCTTACCAGCGAAGAAAGCACGCAACGTTGTGGGAAATAGCCCAGGTAAAAGACAGGAGTGGCATGCTAGTCGCAGTGCCAGAACAGGTCAATGAAGCCTTTGCAACCTTCTACCAGGTGTTGTATAGCTCTGAGTCCTTAGAGGGCGACTCGAAGATGAAACAGTTCTTCGATGAACTGGGCATGCTGGTCTTGGGGGAAGATGGGGGACAGGGTCTGGAAACACTATTAGAACTGAGGAAAGTTATGGAGCGCATTAACTCCATGCAGGTGGGGAAGGCGCTGGGGCCTGACAGATTTTCGGTGAACGTCTTTAAAATATTTGAGCCAGGACTGGCCCCGCAGCTGCGGGAGGCGTTCCCAGACGCACTAGCAGGGGGTACCCTGCTGCCAACGCTGGCTCAAATCTGAATATCGCTGATCCCAAAAAAAGACAAAGACCCATCAAAGTGTGGGTCCTACAGACCCATCTCACTCCTTTATACTGATGTTAAAATCCTGGCGAAGACGGCTGGAGAACATGCCAGAAGTAATCGCGGAAGATCAGATGAGCTTTGTCAAGGGCAGGCAGCTAACAGCGAACATCAGGTGGCTGTTGAACTTGATCATGACCCCATTGGGAGAGAAAACACCAGAAGTGATCACCTCCCTGGATGCAGAAAAGGCCTTTGACAGTGGGAAGAGTCTGAGGATTAGGAAGAAGGTTCTGTAAAGAAGGAAGATGTGGGAGGCCTGGCCCTCCCGAACCTCCAGTTCTACCACTGGGTGGCCACCACAGAAAGAGTACGGGGATGGGGCAAGGCACCGGGAGCAGAGTGGGTGAGGAGGGAGGAAAGTTGTGCAGGGTCATCCCTCCGAGCGTTCGCCACAACCACACATAAACCACTGTTTTGGTCAAATCTGGCAATGTATAGTCTGCAAGAGAGGTATTCTTGTCAAGGGGGGTTATTGATTCAGTTGTTGGTTGGGACTTATTCTTTTGTTGATATGTGTTGGTCTTGTTTGGCTCTGTGAATTTTTGATATAAAATGGGAAAAGCATAATAAAAATATCTTTTTTAAAAATGTTCAAATTGAAGAGTGAGTTGGGCAGTGTTAATCTTGTGCAAAACTAAGAAATATTACAACCATAACATCCATGGGACTGGCCGACACATCTGTGGCAAAGGATGCACATGATTATGCTGGTCCACCGGAGTGTCACATGTTTTTGATGGTTGTGGACAACGACAACTGAACAGACCATTGAGAAACTAGATGAAGTATTCACAAGATTCGGAACACCGGAGCAGATTGCCAGTGATAATGGTATGCAGTTTACTTTAAATGTGTTTGAGGTCTACTTTAAAAGGAAATGGTTTTTCAAAGTGTGGGTCACGGCCTGTGGGTGGGTCACGGGCGGGTGTTGGGAGGGTTGCGGAGCGATCGGTCGTGCAATTCCCGACCGATGGGTGGTCCCAATTGGGGAAGAAATGCCAAACAGCTGGCATTTTTATTGTGAATGGCAGACGCTGCCGCCTTTAAAATGAGAAGCAATTGAGGATGTGTGAAGTCTTCTGCCAGAAGTGGAAGCAGTGAACTGGTCACGCGCTCGGCGCGCACACTGGATGTCAAGCGCCTATCACAGAGGAGAGATGTCATAATATACACACAGGTATATGATGGTGCATAGACAGACACTGACTGACACACTGGATTCTTGGGGAATACGATGATTCAGCTCAAAGCCCGCGCAAACACTCTGCTCACATCACTACACATCATGTGATGCAGAACCAGCAGGATGTATTCTCAGTTACATACCACCTCTCCCTCTTTACTTCATTAGTGCAACGCCAACAATTAATATTTATACAACAGATCCCTGATATGATATTTCTATACGTTATATACAATTCAATAAAATAGTCTCTGTGGTGAACATTTATTCCTTTTCGGTTAAATTTGGCGTTCTTGAAGTCGGCTACTTACAACTTCAGAAATGTCCTCATTCCTTTCTGTAAATGGTACTTCTTGAGCAGTTACTTCAGTATCTGTCACTATAGGCATTGATAAGTCCTCAGAAACAGAATCTGAACTCGTCACTGTCTCTGGTCTCCATTCCAGCGTAGCTCTCCAGATTTTCTAAAGGTATAACGTCTTGAGAAGTTTCTGCAAACTCACTTCGTGCAGCAAGTGACTGATCAGCATGATGTCACAAAACTCTTTCATTCTTTGTCTGTATGATATTGGACCTATCTTTGCTCAGATCAGAGCTGGTACCTTTCATTGGTGATGTAATTCCTAGCTAACATTCTCTCTCCCTGGTTAAATAGTTGTCTTTTAGAGATTTTCTCTCTCCTAGCAATTTGTGTTTGTTGCTTGACAATCTCTGAAGTATCAGGTGGAGTCAACAAATCAAACTGTGTTCATAGTTTTCTCTTAAACAGCAGCTTTGCCAGTGAACTTTGCATGGCAGCATTTACGCTGTTCCAGTAAGACATTAGGAATTTGTTTACTCTTCTTGATAATGTCCCCTGGTCCCTTTGATGCTTTAGTAGAATGCTGTATGGTAGCACAGTGGTTAGCACTGTTGTTTCACAGCGCCAGGGTCTCAGGTTTGATTTCTGCTTGGGTCACTGTGCAGAGCCTGCACGGTCTCTCCACGTCTGCATGGGCTTCCTCCGGGTGCTCGTTTCCTCCCATAATTCTCAAAAGACGTGCTTGTTAGGTGAATTGAACATTCTGAATTTTCCCTCTGTGTACCCGAACAGGCGCTGGAAAGTGGCGACTAGGGGATTTTCACAGTAACTTCATTGCAGTGTTAATGTAAGCCTACTTATGACAATAAAGATTATTATTATAACGATTGCACAAAACCTTTGGCCAATCCATTCGTTGCTGGATGATATGGAGTTGACTTGATTTGGTGCATACCAGTATTTGTCAAACTTTTTTTCTTGGGCCACTTTTGTCAACTGACCAATGTTCAGGGTCCACACTGGCTGACTTTTGCAACACAGTCTATGTTTGCTTACCTTTAATGCGAATGAGGGGCCTGCTTGGTCCTCACAATCAACTTTGTGAAAATGAAAAATCCAGCCTTGTACATGTAGATCGTCATGAAGGGCAATGGCAACAAAATGCTTCTTTTACTCAGCATTGAATACTCCTGGGAAATGGTACTGCAGAATGCTGTCAGCCTCATGGGCTTTTGGCGTGTTTTCAATAAGCTGTCACAGTTCAGGTACACAGTTTCAGTTGAAGTCAGCTGTAAGTTAATAACTGAATCTGGGGTCTTAACCTTACGTCAAATTTCCTCTTTGTAGGCTGTTAACCAGAGGCCCTGGAGCTCTGAAAAGAGCTAACACCATCACTGCTCTATCCTTCCCTGGACTCCCCTTGGCAGCTCACTCCATCAGATTCAGTTGTGAGATCATGTTCAGTAGGTACACTGCCTATCTGTGTCTCTGGCCATCTCTTACTTGTAAGAAAGAGATTCATCTTCCAGTCCTCTTTCCGTACTTGCCAGCAGCTAGAAAATGGAAGAAGCTCTTCCATAAGGCTCCCCCTTTTGAAAAAGAAAATGTGTATCTGGCAATAAATAGTGTAGTATGTGAATGTGCCTGACTATATACAGAATATGTGAGCATATTTACATGACCAGGATCCTGGCTATATACAAAAATCCGAACGTATTTACATGCGAAGGTGTCTAGTGCAGATGGAGTGCATGTAACAAAACATGGAAAATAAATAACAGTACGTACAAACGAGCAAACGAAGAACCAAGGTAACGAAACAATCAGTTCATAAATTCAGTCTCTGTGGTGGGCGACGAATTCTGGTTGACCGCCTCAAGGGTGGGTCGGGGGCCACCTGCTCTGGAATGGGCGGGGCTGTATCAGCCGCAGAGGATGGCAACGGAAGAGGTAGATCGGCGAGATCTTGGAAGGGTGTGTCCTGAGGGCGAGGCAGGGTATCACGATCTGGTGGCGAGTGTGGAAGCAGCCGCAGTGCCCGCCTATTACGCCGAAGAAAAGAGCCATCCTGCATACGAACCAGAAATGATCTGGGGGCCACTTACTTGATCACCACAGCAGTGGCAGACCAGCCACCTTCAGGCAGCTGAACACGAACCTGGTCATCAGGAACAAGAGCAGGCAGATCCGTGGCGCGGGCGTCATATGCCGACTTGTGTTGGGCCCAAGACAGTTGCATTCTTTGCAGGACCGGAAAGTTGTCCAGGTCTGGGATGTGTATTACAGGCACCGTTGTCCGTAATGTGCGGTTCATTAACAATTGTGCTGGGGACAGGCCAGTGGACAAATGAGTCGACCGGTAGGCTATTAGTGCGAGGTAAAAGTCTGAACCCGCAACAGCCGCTTTGCACAGGAGTCGTTTGACAATGTGTACCCCCTTTTCTGCTTTGCCATTTGACTGGGGGTAGTGGGGACTCGAGGTGACGTGCGTGAAATTATACCGCCGGGCAAACTTGGTCCACTCCTGACTGGCAAAACACGGGCCATTATCGGTCATAACCGTGAGTGGAATGCCATGACGAGCAAAGGTCTCCTTGCACGCACAGATAACCGCTGCCGATGTGAAGTCATGCAGCCTAACCACTTCTGGATAGTTAGAGAAGTAATCCACAATGAGGACATAGTCCCGGCCTAGTGCGTGGAAGAGATCAATGCCAACCTTGGTCCATGGGGACGACACCAGTTCATGTGGCTGCAAGGTCTCCTTTGGCTGAGCTGGCTGGAACCGTTGGCATGTTGGGCAGTTTAGAATAGTGTTGGCGATGTCCTGGTTGATGCCAGGCCAGTACACTGCCTCACGGGCCCACCGGCGGCACTTCTCCACCTCCAGGTGGCCCTCACGTCGCCTATCAAGGACGAGTTCCCGCATGCTTTGCGGAATGACAATCCTGTCCAACTTCAACAGAATTCCATCTACCACTGCCAGATCATCTTTAATGTTGTAGAATTGCGGGCATTGGCCTTTGACCCATGGCACATGACTCATTGGAGCAAAGGATCCTTGGCTGTTTCACGACGAATCTGGATGACTCGTTCGTCAGTGGCGGGCAGGTTAGATGCGCAGAACTCAATATGAGCATCAATTTGGCAAACAAAGCCGGACTGCTCACATGGCGTAGCAACAGAATGGGAGAGTGCATCGGCCATGATGAGCTCCTTGCCCATGGTGTAGACCAGTTCGAAGTCATACCATCTGAGTTTAAGGAGGATGCGCTGCAGGCGAGGCGTCATATCATTGAGGTCCGTCTGTATAATGTGGACCAGTGGCCTGTGGTCCGTTTCGACTGTAAATTTGGGGAGTCCATATACGTAGTCATGGAATTTGACAATTCCCATAAGGAGGCCCAGGCACTCTTTCTCAATTTGAGCATAGCGTTGCTCAGTGGGAGTCATTGCGCGCGATGCGTATGCGACTGGAGCCCATGAGGAGGAGTCGTCGCGTTGGAGGAGCACTGCCCCAATGCCAGACTGGCTCGCATCTGTGGAGATCTTTGTCTCCTTGGCAGGGACGAAGAGTGCCAGTACTGGGGCCTTGGTGAGTTTCGCCCTGAGCTCACGCCACTCTTGCTCGTGAGCGGGGAGCCATCGGAAGTCGGTGGTTTTCTTCACTAGATTGCGGAGAGCTGTGGTGTGAGATGCGAGGTTGGGGATAAACTTTCCCAGGAAGTTGACCATCCCCAGGAAGTGGAGGACCGCCTTCTTGTCCTCCGGTGTCTTCACGGCATTGATCGCCGACACCGTGGGCGAAATTCTCCTATCGGGAGACTAAGTCCCGACGCCGGAGTGAAAACCGGAGTGTTTCACTCCGGCGTGGGAGGCCGCTCCTCACCCCCTATTCTCCCACCCCCGGGGCCGTGTTAATTACGTGGCCGGGCCACGTGCGCAGGTTGGCCAGCGCCAACCCGCGCATAGGCAATTGCCGTCCTCCCCGCGGCCGCCCTGCAAGAAATGTCGGATGGATCTTGCGGGGCAGCGGAGTAAAGGAGTTCCTCCTTCAGAGAGACCGGCCCGACGATCGGTGGGCACCGATTGCGGCCCAGACCCCTTTTGAGGCCCGCCCCCCGGTGCTGGATCCCCCATTCCCCCCCCCCACCCCCACAGGACAACCCCCCCCTCCGAGCATTCCCGCGCTGTTCCCGCTGGCAGCGACCAGGTGTGGATGGCGCCAGAGGGGGTGGGGAGACCGGCGCGGCGCGATTCCCGCCCCCGCCGAATATCCGGTGCCGGAGAATTCGGCGGCCGGCAGGGGCAGTATTCACGCCGCCCCCCGGCGATTCTCCGACCCCCCGCCAGGATCAGAACATTAGTAATGGAGGATTTCAGATCTGAAGAATAATCATAGAATTTACAGTGCAGAAGGAAGCCATTCAGCCCATTGAGTCTGCACCGGCCCTTGGAAAGAGCACTCCACCAAAGCCCACACCCCCACCCTCTCCCTGTAACCAGTAACCCCACATGTTTGGACACTAAGGGCAATTTAGCATGGCCAATCCACCTAACCTGCACGTCTTTGGACTGTGGGAGGAAACCGGAGGAAACCCATGCAGACACGGGGAGAACGTGCAGACTCCGCACAGACAGTGACCCAGCGTGGAATCGAACCTGGGACCCTGGCGCTGTGAAGCCACAGTGCTATCCACTTGTGCTACCGTGCTGCCCAATGTGCAGAAAACATTGATAGGAGTTGTTGACAGGCCACCAAACAGTAGTGGTAGTTTGGAACAACGAATCAGGTGATTAGACCATGCAGTATGGGTAATATCGTAATCATGGGTGACCTCAATGTGCATATAGACTGGGGATATCTAATGACGACTCATGCTGTTGAGGATGAGTTCTTGGTGTGTGTTAGGGATGGTTTTCTAGAGAAGTATGTTGAAGAACTGATGGAGAACAAACTATTTTTGATCTAGTATTATGTTGTGAAAAAGGCTGGGGTGGCACAGCAGTTAGCACTGCTGCCTCATGGCGCCGAGGACCCGGGTTCAATCCTGGCCCTAGGTTACTGTCCGTGTGGAGTTTGCACATTCTCCCAGTGTCTGCGTGGGTTTCACCCCCACAACACAAAAAAATGTGCAGGTTAGGTGGATTGGCCACGCTAAATTTCCCCTTAATTGGAAAAAAATAATTGAGTGCTCTAAATTTATTTTTAAAAATGTAATGAAAAAGGGCTGACTGATAACCTTGTTCTTTTAGGGATAGGTTTAGGGATGAGTGATTAAAGGTATTATCGTGCAAAGGCAAGGAATTGTCTTTAAAGGTTTATTATATAGCTTACAGCAACTATGCATTCCTTCAAGGCTAACAAGTGAAGTTAAGGTTCCTATAAGATTACAAGAAAAGACCTGTAAAGCTGCCAGAAAAAGTAGTAAACCTGAGGATTGGGAGATTTTTAGAATACATTAAAGGAGGACCAGGAAATTAAAAGAAGGGAAATGGAGTATGAATGTAAACTAGCAAAGAACATAAACACAGACTGTAAAAGATTTTATAGATACGTAAAAATGAAATGGCCTCCTCTTGCTTCTATGCTCCTATGTTTCTCAGCTAAGTGAGTGGACAAAGATCTGATAAATGGAGTAAAAGGATGACATTTGTGATGGCTAGGGAGGTGCGGGACCCAGGGACCGGATTGCGATGGTCAGCACGGTTTTGGAAGGGGCGCCAGCAATGCTAGGAAATGTTTATGCACCTAATTGAGATGACAGGGAGTTTGTTAAGCAGATGTTGGCAGGCATCCCAGACCTGAACTCACATAAATTAATAATGGGGCAATATCAACTGTGTGTTCAGTCCTCGGTTGGACCGATCGAGCTCAAGGACACTAGTTAGGTCAGGAATGGACATGGGGTTTTTAGGGAAACAATTGGACCTTGGAGGTTTAGGCACCTTGGAGGGAGAGAGTTTTCCTATTTCTCCCATGTGCATAGGGTGTACTCCCGTATAGATATTTTTGTGGTGGGAAATTTAATTCTCCTGGGGATAGTTGGGATGGAATATGGGGTGGTCATAGTTTCGGACCATGTGTCGCATTTTATGGATGTGGGGTTCAGCATGGGCCAGGCACAGCAAACCTCGTGGAGGATGGATTCAGCATTACTGGCAGATGACAAGTTTTGTGGAAAGGTGACTGGTAATTGGGGAGTACAAAGAGTTCAATCGGAATGGGGAGACGGTGAAGGTGGGAGGAGGTGGTTTCGGACAAGGTCCATAGAGATATAGTGAACCTCCCTTGCCATCACAAATGTCATCCTTTCACTAAATACAGTAGAATAGCAACCCCTCTTGACTTGGAACTGAATCCCAAATGTACCATCTGACCACCCACCCATTTCTTAACCACTACCTCTGCCTTCAAACTTTTCAAATGCGCAAACACCCCAGATCACTTCACCGGCCCCTTTAACCCATGCATATAATAATAACCTTTATTATTGTCACAAGTAGGCTTACATTAACACTGCAATGAAGTTACTGTGAAAACCTCCTAGTCACCACACTCGCCGCCTGTTCGGGTACACAGAGGGAGAATTCAGAATGTCCAATTCACCTAACAGCATGACTTTCAGGACTTGTGGGTGGAAACCGGAGCACCCGGAGGATACCCACACAGACACAGAGAGAACGTGCAGACTGCACAGACAGTGACCCAAGCCGGGAATTGAACCTGGGATCCTGGTGCTGTCATAGAGTTATAGATGTTTACAGCATGGAAACTGGCTCACCGGCCCAGTTGGTCCATGCAGCCCAGTTTCTATCACTAAGCTAGTCCCACTTGGTTGCATTCGGCCCATATCCCTCTATACCCACCCTGCCCATATAACTGTTGAAGTGCTTTTTAAAGGAAAAAATTGTACCCGCCTCTACCACTGCCTCTGGCAGCCCATTCCAGATGCTCACCACCCTCTGTGTGAAGAGATTTTCCCTTTGGTCTCTTTTGTATCTCTCTCTTCTCGCCTTAAACCTGTGCCCTCTAGTTCTCGACTCCTCTACCTTTGGGAAAATATGTTGACTACCTGCCTTATCGATGCTCCTCATTATTTTATAGACCTTTATAAGATCACCCCGAAGCTTCCCAAGCTCCAGGGAAAGAAGTCCCAGCCTCTCCTTATAACTCGGACGATCAAGTCCTGGTAGCATCCTCGTAAATCTCTTCTGCACTCTTTCTAGAAAGTGTATCCTTCCTATAATAGGGTGACCAGAACTGAACACAGTATTCCTTATGTGGTCTTACCAAAGTCTTGTACAACTTCAACAAGACGTCCCAACTATGAAGCAACAGTGCTAACCACTGTGCTACTGTGCCACCCTCGTCACTATTTTCACCGGAGGTTTCTGACTACCCCCTCCCACCCCTATTTGAATCCACCATCCCAATCCATCACACAACCATCTCTGCCCCATTTTCCTTTCTTGTCCGAGTCTATCCAAAATTGCCGTCCGCTACCCTCTGCCCTGCCTTTGCCCAATAAACTATCTGCAACACTTCCGTCACCTGCTCCCTCCCCTCCTTCCTCCCCTCCCCCCGCCACAAAACTTCCATTCCCCCACAACAAACCTCACTGCACCCTGCCCCTGGCTACTCATCAGAGCACCCCCCCCCCCCCCCCCCCCCCGACACTGCTTCCGTTCACCAGCAGACTGAAGACGGAAACAAAGGCCCACCATCATATCGCCCAAACCTCCCCTCCCCACACAATGTCTACCCAGCTCCACACTTTGGAGGGGTCCCAATCCTAACCCACCCCCCCCCCCCCCCCCCGCCTAGACCATCACCCTCCCCCAACCAACAGGAGAGAGTCACCCAAGACTCTGACCGATCCTCCCTCAACCACAGTAAAATACTAACAAGGCCAGCATGTGACATCAGATTGTGAAAACTGAACAAAACATTGGTAAACATTATACAGACATCTCAGAAACCAAAACACCAAGAACATTCCCCCAAATAACCCTCCTCCAAACCATGCTCCTTAATAACACTGTGTGCCTGTTCGGGCGTCATAAAATAATATTCCTTCCCCATAATAGTCATCCAAGGTTTGGCCGGGTACAGCACACTAAACTGGACCTTATTTTGAAAAGTACTGCCTTGACCCAATGTGGTAGTCACCACTGTTGTATTATATTGTATGTATGGGATTTTCGGTAAGGCCCCTGTACTACAGGTACGTGGGTAGATCCCTGCCTGCTGGCTCCGCCCAGTAGGCGGAGTATAAATGTGTGTGTTCCCCATTCAGCAACCATTACATTCTACTCTCGTCTCGTAATTGATAGTGAATCAATTTATTACACAGAGATTTTTCAGAGATGGACCTCCGCATCAAGCTGGATCACCTGCAGCTGCATCCTTAAGCAGACAACGCCAAAAAAGACTTTGAACATTGGCTAGCCTGTTTTGAAGCTTACATCGGGTCTGCGCCAGACCCAATCCCAGAAGCACAGAAGCTCCAGATTCTGTACACGCGGCTGAGCTCCAACGTTTTTCCCTTCGTCCAGGATGTGCCTACCTACACAGAGACCATGGCGCTACTGAAGGAGAATTCCGCTCAGCGGACCAACAAGATCGACGCCAAGCAACTCCTGTCCACGCGGCACCAACCTCCCGGTGAGTCTGTGGAAGATTTCTGGCGTTCCCTGCTCGCCCTGGTGAGAGACTGTGACTGCCAGGCCATTTCGGCCACTGAACATTAGAACCTACTAACAAGAGACGCGTTCGTTACGGGCATAGGGTCTGACTACATCCACCAGCGCCTCTTAGAAGGGGCCACGCTTGACCTCGCGGCGACCAAGAACCTAGCGCTCTCGCTCACGGTCGCCTCACACAACGTACAGGCTTATGCCCCCGACTGCACGGCCCACCCTCCCTGTGGATCATGGACCCCATCAGCAGCCGCCCTCAGCCAACCCCACGCCTGCACCGTGCGGCAGCCGACCAACTCCGCTACTTCTGCAGACAGACAAAACACCCCCGGCAGCGCTGCCCGGTGTGGAGCATGCTCTGCAAGGCCTGTGGCAAGAAGGGACATTTTGCTGCAGTGTGTCAGGCCCGCTCAATCGCCGTTATTGTCCCGGCACTCCCCACATGCGGCCAGTGGGCGCCGCCATCTTCCCATCTTCAGACCACGTGCGGCCCTTGGTCCACTCACAACACGTGCGGCCTGTGGGCGCCGCCAGCTTGCTTGCCTCAGAACCAATGGGCGCCACCATCTTGCCTGCCCCAGGACACGTACGGCCTGAGAGCACTCCCATCTTGCCTGCCTCAGGACACGTGCGGCCCATGGGCGCCGCCATCTTACCTGCATCAGGACCCCTGCCCATCAGGCACGTCATCGGGCCGCTCATCGCCTGCAACCGCCGTCGACTGATGTACCATCAATTGGACGCGAGGCACGATGAAGGTCCAAAGTTAGGCTTTAATCAGCTAGATGTTAGCCCGGTGGTCGACTACAGAGAAAGGCCGACCGCCAGGAACTCTGGGTACTTATACCCCGCCTCAGAGGCGGGGTCTACTTGCCTCTCGACCAATTGGTGAGCAGTCACGTGACTAGTCCCAGCCAATCAGATGAGAGGCACATGACCAGCCAGAGCCAATGGGAAACCAGTGCTCTGCACCAATGGCAGTGCTCCCATTCATACCACCACAACGACCAGCCGCGTCTAGCCTCGGTCACGATCGACCAGTCTCGACCACACAACGTCGCGACCGGTTCGACAAAGGTGAAGGTCGACAGGCACGAGATATCCTGCCTTCCTGACTCCGGGAGCACTGAGAGCTTCATCCACCCCGATACAGTAAGGCGCTGCTCCATCGCGGTACACCCCGCTAATCAAAGAATCTCCCTGGCCTCCGGATCCCACTCCGTGGCGATTCGGGGGGTACTGTATCGCCACCCTCACTGTCCAGTGCATAGAGTTCAGTGGCTTCCGGCTCTACGTCCTCCCCAACCTCTGCGCTGCATTGCTACTCGGCCTGGACTTCCAGTGCAACCTCCGGAGCCTAACCCTGAAATTTGGCGGGCTCCTATCACCCCTTACTGTTTGCGGCCTCGCGACCCTTAAGGTCGACCCGCCTTCCCTTTTTGCAAACCTCACCCCGGATTGAAAACCCGTCGCCTCCAGGATCAGGCGGTACAGCGCCCAGGACAGGACCTTCATCAGGTCTGAGGGCCAGCGGCTGCTGCGGGAAGGTATTATCGAGGCCAGCAACAACCCTTGCAGAGCCCAAGTGATAGTGGTGAAAACCAGGGATTGAAACAGGATGGTCGTTGACTACAGTCAGACCATCAACTGGTACATGCAGCTCAACGCGTACCCCCTCCCACACATATCTGATATGGTCAATCAGGTTGCACAATACCGGGTCTTCTCGACACTGGGCCTGTAATCTGCCTACCACCAGCTCCCCATCCATAAGGCGGACCACCCATACACTGCGTTTGAAGCAGACGGCCGCCTTTACCATTTCCTTAGGGTTCCCTTCGGCGTCACCAACTGGGTCTCGGTCTTCCAACAGGAGATAGACCGAATGGTTGACCAGTACGGACTGCGGGCCACTTTCCCGTACCTGGACAACATCACCATCTGCGGCCACGACCAGCAGGACCACGACGCTAACCTTTCCGCACCGCCACTCTCCTCAACCTATCTTACAAGGAGAAGTGTGTGTTCAGCACGAACCAATTAGCCATCCTCGGCTATATGGTTCAGAACGGAGTTCTAGGCCCCGACCCCGACCGCATGCGCCTCCTCACGGAACTCCCCCTCCCCCACTGCCCCCCAGGCCCTCAAACGATGCCTGGGGTATTTTTCGTATTACGCCCAGTGGGTCCCAAACTATGCTGACAAGGCCTGTCCACTCATTCAATCCATCGCTTTCCCACTGACGGCCGAGGCTCACCAGGCCTTCAACCATATCAAGGCCGACATCGCCAAGTCCGCGATGCACGCGGTCGACGAGACGCTCCCCTTTCAAGTCGAGAGCGATGCATCAGACGTCGCTCTGGCCGCCACCCTCAACCAATCAGGCAGGCCCATGGCATTCTTCTCCCGCACCCTCCATGCCTCTGAAATTCGGCACGCCTCCGTCGAAAAGGAGGCCCAAACGATCGTTAAAGCTATGCGACATTGGAGGCATTACCTGGCCGGCAGGAGATTCACTCTCCTCACTGACCAACGGTCGGTTGCCTTCATGTTTAACAACACACACCGGGGTAAGATCAAAAATAATAAAATCTTGAAGTGGAGGATCGAGCTCTCCACCGACAATTATGAGATTTTGTATCGGCCCGGTAAGCACAACGAGCCCCCCGATGCCCTGTCCCGAGGTACATGCGCCAGCGCACAAGTGGACCGACTCCGGTCCCTGCATGCCAATCTCTGACACCCAGGAGTCACCCACTCTTACCACTTCATTAAGGCCCGTAATCTGCCCAACTCCATCGAGGAAGTCAGGGCTATCACCAGGGACTGCCAGGTCTGCGCGAAGTGTAAACCGCACTTCAACCGGCTCGACCGTGCACGCCTGGTGAAGGCCTCCTGTCCCTTTGAACGCCTCGGCGTGGACTTTAAAGGGCCCTACCTTTCCACCAACTGCAACACGTACTTTCCTAATGTGGTCGACGAGTATTCCCGATTCCCCTTCGCCGTCCCATGCCCCGATATGACGTCTGCCACCGTCATCAAAGCCCTCAGCGCCATCTTCACTCTGTTCGGTTTCCCAGCCTACGTTCACAGCGATCGGGGATCCTCATTTATGTGCAATGAGCTGCGCCAGTTCCTGCTCAACAGGGGCATTGCCTCGAGCAGGACGACCCGCTATAACTCCAGGGGAGAGGGCAGGAGGAGAGGGAGAATGGGACGGTCTGGAGGGCCATCCAGCTGGCCCTACGGTCCAGAAACCACCTAGCCTCCCGCTGGCAGGAGGTCCTCCCCGACACACTTCACTCCATTCGGTCGCTCCTGTGCACCGCGACTAATGAAACCCCCCATGAACATCTCTTTGCCTTCCCCAGGAAGTCCACCTCCGGGGTTTCACTCGCAACGTGGCTGGCAGCTCCAGGATCCTTTATCCTCCATAAACACGTGCAACTCCACAAGGCGGACCCATTGGTTGAGAGGGTGCAGCTACTCCACGCATACCCGCAGTACGCCTACGTAGTGTACCCCGACGGCCGCCAAGACACAGTCTCCCTCAGGGACCTGGCACCAGCTGGGTCCCCACGCACACACACACACACCCCCCCCCCCGCCCCAGCACCACACTCCCTTCCCCCGGCGCACCCCGCCGCAGCCCCCGCTCCAGGACAATCCGTCCTCCCCTTGCTCCCACCCGGGGATGAAGAGGATTTCGACACGCTCCCGGAGTCACCGAAGACCAAGCCGATGCCTGAGTCGCCACCAGCACTGGGGCACTATCAACGACAGATCAAGGCACCTGATCGTCTAAATTTGTAACCTTCTCTGTAATTTTAAAACCAACCTGTATGTATATAGTTTTCCACCACCTCCGCTGGACTCATTTTTAACAGGGGGTGAATGTGGCAGTCACCACTGTTGTATTATATTGGTGATATGGGTGTTATGGTAAGGCCCCTGTACTACAGGTACCGGGGTAGATCCCTGCCTGCAGGCTCTGACCAGTAGGTGGAGTATAAATGCGTGTGCTCTCCGAACAGCAGCCATTTTGTCAGCTGCTGTAGGAGGCCACACATCTCTGTGTAATAAAGCCTCAATTACATTCTACTCTCGTCTCGTCGTAATTGATAGAGCACCACCCAATTAAAGCCAGCCTGCCACTTGCCAGGTCAGCACCAATGTCTTGCCATATTCGGATCCGCTGGCCCACCTTAAGATCTGCTCCTTCACCTGGAGTTGGTTCATTCTCACTATCGCCGCCCTCAGTGGCTTCCCTGATCTCGGCCTCTGCTTTAACAATCAATGTGCCCGGTCCACCTCCGGGGCCTTCTCACAGACCCTCTCGTCCACCTGCTTCGCCAACATCTTCAAGACATAGGGCATGGAACTCATTCCCTCCACCCCCTTCGACAGGCCTACAATTCGTAGATTCTGCTACCCAGACCAATCCTCCTGGTTTTCCACCTTTATTTTCAGATCCTTGTAGATCGCTCCCAGCATTGCCACCTCTGCCTGCAACTCCACAGTTCGATCACTGTGGTCTGTGACTGCCTTTCCACCTCTTGGATCATCATACCTTGCGAGTCCAAGCGCTTCTCCACTTGCTCTATGGCTCTGCGAAAAGGGGCTACCGCTCCTTCAATCGCCTTAAACATAATAATAATGTTTATTGTCACAAATAAGCTTACATTAAGACTGCAATGAAGTTACTGTGAAAAGCACCTACATGCCACATTCCGGCACCTGTTCGGATACACAGCGAGAATTCAGAATGTCCAAATTCCCTAACAAGCGTGCCTTTCGGGACTTGTGGGAGGAAACCGGAGCACCTGGAGGAAAACCCACACAGACACAGGGAGAACATGCAGACTCCACACAGACAGTGAGCCAGGCCGGGAATCGAACGTCGAGGGAAACTCTCGTGGATCGTGGTGAGAAAGGCCGGAGAATGGCCTAGTGCTAGCCCCTCAACAGTACCGGAATCTGTGAGTGGTTCACGCCAATTTTCCTGTCATGAAAGTCCACACATGCGCCACTGGCGTCAACACTTAGTCTCAGAAATGGAGTATCCAGCCCCTATGCTAAATGGTACAGTTGGTAAAGAAGAGAGAGAGACATCTGAGGATGTCTGTGCACAAATCTTCGCAGGTGACAGCACAGGCTAACAAAGCCGTGAATAAAGCCTATGGGATCCTGGGTCTTATAAATCG
Source organism: Scyliorhinus canicula (assembly GCF_902713615.1). Classification (NCBI taxonomy): domain Eukaryota; kingdom Metazoa; phylum Chordata; class Chondrichthyes; order Carcharhiniformes; family Scyliorhinidae; genus Scyliorhinus; species Scyliorhinus canicula. The sequence continues at coordinate 57,990,404 of NC_052151.1, forward strand.
AGGCCTTGAGTATAGAAGTCAGGAAGTTATGCTAAACCTATATAAAAAAACTAGTTCCTCCCCCCACATTGGCAGTATTGTGCCGAATTCTGACACCACACTCAAGAAACATTTGAAGGGTTTCTAAAGAATGAAAAGAGATTTACGAGAATGGTTCCAGAGATGAACAATTATAGTTATGCAACTTGTTTGGAGAATCTGGGATTGTTCTCTTTCGAGCACAGAAGGCCAAGAGGAAATTTAACATTAACAAGAGTGTTTGAAATCATGGAGCATTTAGATAAAGTAAGTTCAGAGAAACATGTTTCATTGGCTGAAGGGTTAACAGGTAAGGGCATAGACTTAAGGTGGATTGGCAAAAGACCCAGAGGGGAGATGAGAAAAAATGTATTTTTAACCCAACAAGCAGTTCGTGTTTGGATTGCTCCATCTAATTTAACTATGGATGCTGATTTGATAGAAACCTTCAAAACGGAATTGGATAATTCAACAAAGATATTGTAGAAATATGGGGAAAGAGCAAGGAATGGGACTAACAAAATTGTACATTGTGTCCCTGTAGAGACAGATAACTTTTAAAAAGAGATGTATTTCCTGGTGACCAACGGAAAGAGAGGAGGACAACATTGCATGTTTTAAAACTTTTACCGGAGCAATAAAAAGCCAAAAATAAACATAGATCAAACATTAACAGGCAACCACTACATCCAACTCATAAAGAGGTAACCTTCCCATTAACTCACCAACACAACTTAGAACATAGAACATAGAACAGTACAGCACAGAACAGGCCCTTCGGCCCTCAATGTTGTGCCGAGCCATGATCGCCCTACTCAAACCCACGTATCCACCCTATACCCGTAACCCAACAACCCCCCCCTTAACCTTACTTTTATTAGGACACTACAGGCAATTTAGCATGGCCAATCCACCTAACCCGCACATCTTTGGACTGTGGGAGGAAACCGGAGCACCCGGAGGAAACCCACGCACACAGGGGGAGGACGTGAAGACTCCACACAGACAGTGACCCAGCCGGGAACCGAACCTGGGACCCTGGAGCTGTGAAGCATTTATGCTAACCACCATGCTACCCTGCTGCCTTTGGAAGATACAACTGAATTGTATCTTCCAAATACTTGTGCTGTGCACTGCACATCCAGCAGATGCATGTCACATTGCCGAAACAGTCCCACAGTCACGTCCAGCTGTTTGTCAGGTTCACTTCTCCCCTCTACGCCAAGTTGAAACTGCCACTGTCCTTCAACAATCATTCCACTCAGTCCGGGTTTCCCTGGGTATGATTACCGCTAGCAAGCTACACCTCATTGACTCTCCATTCCTTAAATCTCCAAGAGCACCTGTCTGTTCTTTTCCCTGTCCATTTGAACAGAAACTGAACCCTTACCCTTGGTCAGCAGCAAAAAACAGACCACCTGCTTCCCCACCGCAGTAACTTCTTTGTCTCCCTCCATCTCAAACAGCAGCTGTCCTTTTTCCTCTTATAGTGGAAAGATGTTAATACTGGTAACTGACACGTCAGTAGACTGCTGTTTGAGTTTATCTCCCCATAACCGGACCGCCTGAGCATTTCTTCAAACTGAGATGTTTATTATGACTTCACCATCCCCTTTTCAGAAAATTCTGTTTCATCTTAAGTTAAAGGGACATTTTAAAACGTAACTGTAAAGCTCAGCGTCCATGGCACTTTGAAAGAGCCGACACACATTCAATATGTCTAATAGCCTTCTGTGCTGTACCATTCTATGATTGTATGTAAGTGAGAGTGTAGAGCGATGCACACACCTGGACACGGGTTTTGAATTTGTTTATTTGATGATAGGAAAGCAAGAGACATTAGTAAGAGCAGGGGTGACATGGGAATGGGAGTGAAAGATTAGTTTTACAAAATCACTATCCAACTTCTCCAGATCCCCTTGCAGGGCTACGATTTGGTATAACTCAGCATTTATTGTAGAACAGAGATGGCTTTAGATGAACTAAGAGGTTGGTGAGGACAGTATTGAAGAAATAGCACCTGAAAGTGGCAAAAGTACAGATGAGACTTTGACAACATTGGAGGTTAGATCAAGGCGGACGTGGGTGATGGAGAAATGGGTGGTCTTTGCAATGGATAGAATTTGATTTTGAAACACAGCACAAAGTCAAAAGGTACACACAGATTTCAGTGGTCTCCTATTTCTCTATTTCATCCCCAACACTTGTTGCAGATCTTAGTAACCCTCCATCACTGCAAAAATAGAAAGAGTAATTCACTCTTTCTATAAGGATGATCGATACTTTAAGGTAAATCTCTATGTGAGAATAAAAGATCTCTAAGTTAGTGGTGGGCTCTGATCAGAGATAGATACTCCCAGGCCTGTCACAGAACAAACTACTCAGGGAGTGAACCACTTTGCTTTAGTTTTTCCCAATCCGTTATATCCTAGCAAAGTGGAATCAATTTTCACTTTGAACCTGAATGTATTCTAAACTTTTATCTGGATTGCCTTGAGCTATCATTTAAATTCAAGCAGAGTTAAATGTTTCTCAACTGATGGATAAATCTGTTTTTCTGCAAGTTGGTTAGTATTTCCCATTATTTTGCTTGAAACGTGTCTGATTTGATGTGGCTAAATATGAGAAGCCATGAAACTTGGTGCAGTTCACAGACTAGCTCAAATTAAAGGCCATCTTATCTTGAGAATCAAAAGATATCAAGTTATTTCTATTGATACGAAAGAGCAAAACAATCTAGTTGAGAGAAAGAGACAAATTAGTGAGGGAAGGCAGACTTTTGAGAGATAGAAATGGCATGACTCCAGAAAGGTTAAGAAATATATTAGCTCGAGAAAGGCCTATGCACGTAGCAGGTATACGCAAGAGTTAAATTGCTGACAATAGCAGGAAGGTTAGTGCTACCAGGGGAGGACAAATATCATCAGAAAGCCAAACTAGTGCGACAACAGTTGGAAATTCATCATGCTGACATTCTGAAGGAGACGAGACCAGCAACCTTCTTACAGTGACTCTGAAGGATAGGTTGTGTAATACCCATACATCTTTGCCAAAACTGCCAGTTATCAATTATAAACTGAACTAACTAAACTTTTCACATATCTGAATTGTCATGATATGCACTCATGCACATAAGGAGAGCCAAGAGTGCACTTTCGTAGGGTCCATGCAGACTCAATGGGCCAAATGGCCTCCTTCTGCACTGTAGGGATGCTTTGATTCTATATTTCCTGAGCATTGTTGGAGCTACATTTATCCAGGCAAATGTAACGCATTCTACCCTGACCTGTGCCTTGTAGATTGTGGACAGGCTTTGAAGGAGATAGAAGATCAGTAACTTGCTTCAGAATTCGCACCTACTCTTGTAACCGCAGTATTTAAATGGCTGGTCCAATTAAGTTTCTCATCAATGGTGATCTTCAGGATGTTAATGGTGGCAAATTAAGTAATGATAAACCTATTTAACGTCAAAGGGAGGTAATTAGATTTTCACTTGTTGGAGATGGTCACTGTCTAGCACTTGTGTCGCACAAATGTTGCCACTTTATCAGCCCAAGTCAGAATGTTGTCCTGATCTTGCTTCATGCAGGTAGGGACTGCTTCATTTTCTGAGGAGGTGTGAATTGTACCGATCACTGTAGAATCATCAAACATCCCCACTTTTGTTCTTGTGATGAAGTTATTGATCAAGCAGCTGAAGACGGTTGAGCTATCCACCTTACCTTATTTCTTTAAAAAACAAATGCTCCCCCCACCCCTCCCAGATTGGCTTCACACAGACACAAACACAGGAAGAATGTGAATTGAAAAAACACTGCCCCACACTCCGGGCTTCTCTGTAATGCTGAATCAGACTTGACTGTCTCTCTTTCTCCCTGTGGCCAGTATCTCTCTTGTCAGTACTTTAAATCAGAGAGATGTTCTCCCAACAGCGAGAAGTGAGGGGAATCCTGTAATGATGTCCGAGGACTGAGAAAATTGACTTCCAATAACAATAGTCATCTTTCTTTTATGCTATATATGACTCCAGCTAATGGAGAGTTTCCCTCTGATTCCCTTCGTCTTCATTATTACTAGTCCTCCTTAATGCCACACTGTCAAATGTTGCATTTATATTAAACACAACCATTCTCACCTCTAAAATACAACTTTAAAAAAAAGTGTTCATGGGTTGTTGGCATCACTGGCTGGGCCAGCATTTATTGCCCATCCCTGAGGGCATTTAAGAGTCAACCACATTTCTGGGGATCTGGAGTCGCATGCAGGCCAGATCAGGTGGGAACATCAGATTTCCTTCCCTAAAGGGCTAGAGTGAACGAGATAGCATTTTACGACAATTGACAATGGTCACTTTTAGGCTTTTCACTATCTGTCGTGGCAGGATTTGAACTTGGGTCCCCGGAGTATGACTCTGGTTCTCTGGATTAGTAATCCAGCGACAATACCATTACACCACTGCCTCCCCATTTGTTTGGACCAATGCTGTAATGACATCTAACGTTGAATGGTTCTGAACTCAATTTAAGCATTGTTGAACAAGTTATTGACAAGTAAATGCTGCTTGATAACACTGTTGAAGACACCTTCCATCACTTTGTAGATGATTGAGAGTAGACTGGATTTATCTTCCTTTTTAGGGGACAAGGCGTACCTGGGCAATGTTTCAATTTGTCAGGTAGATGCCTGTTTTGTAGCTGAGATGGAACAGCTTGGCTGGAAAAACAGTTAGTTCTTGAGCACAAATCTTCAGCACTATAGCTGGAATGCTGTCAGGACTCATAGCCTTTGATGTATTCAGAGCACTCAACTGTCCCTTGAGGGAATCAAATTGGCTGAAGACTGGTTATTGTGATGCTGGGGACCTGAGAAAAATTCCAGGATGGATTATTCACTCAGCATTTCTGACTCAAACATCTCTATCAAATCTCCTCTCAACCTTCTTCTCTCAAACAATTCATGTTGCATTGTTTTATTACAAATGATGGTGGAAATAAGAGGACAGGTAGACAGAACTATGGATTGTTCGGAAAACAAAGTTGTTTATATGGGATTTTATATGTATTGGTAAACATTAGAAATAAAGTATAGTTTTAGATGAGTTTAATTTAATGCTTCAGTGTAAGAAAAGGTAAAACCTATAGTTAGATTCATGCTGGACAAAGGTGTTTGTATGTATTGGGGTGTGTTGAATTCAAACTGTGCTTCTATTGTGCTTAGAGAGGGTTACTGCATGAGGAGTAAATAAATGTTGGCAGAAGTAGCAACCTTTGCTTAGCAACTGGAAGCCCTTTTAATGTCGAAAGGCTTTTAGGTTTAGTTTTCAGCTGCATTTGTTGGCAATTGAAGGGCACTGGGGATTGAACATCTCTCAACACAGCTAGGGGAACCTGAACAGAACAAGGGAGTTGCAAAGAGGAAAACTTCCCAAAGAACCAGATGCAGTACAGATAACCAAGGAGTTATGGCAGGGAGAATGTCTTCTGAAGACTGAAGTTAAGAGAACAGAGACCAAGGTATATTTCAGGAGAATTCAAGGGAAAAGTAAACAAAGCGTTCAGAGTTAAAGAGATGGTTGCAATAAGAACATAAGAACATAAGAACTAGGAGCAGGAGTAGGCCATCTGGCCCCTCGAGCCTGCTCCGCCATTCAATGAGATCATGGCTGATCTTTTGTGGACTCAGCTCCACTTTCCGGCCCGAACACCATAACCCTTAATCCTTTATTCTTCAAAAAACTATCTATCTTTACCTTAAAAACATTTAATGAAGGAGCCTCAACTGCTTCACTGGGCAAGGAATTCTATAGATTCACAACCCTTTGGGTGAAGAAGTTCCTCCTAAACTCAGTCCTAAATCTACTTCCCCTTATTTTGAGGCTATGTCCCCTAGTTCTGCTTTCACCCGCCAGTGGAAACAACCTGCCCGCATCTATCCTATCTATTCCCTTCATAATTTTAAATGTTTCTATAAGATCCCCCCTCATCCTTCTAAATTCCAACGAGTACAGTCCCAGTCTACTCAACTTCTCCTCATAATCCAACCCCTTCAGCTCTGGGATTAACCTAGTGAATCTCCTCTGCACCCCCTCCAGTGCCAGTATGTCCTTTCTCAAGTAAGGAGACCAAAATTGAACACAATACTCCAGAATTAAAGTGGGAAAGCAGACTTCAGAGGTGAATAAAATGTTTGATGCCATTTTAATAGAACCTTGGAGTCGGGAGTTACAGAAATTATAAACAATTGTACAGCAAGTCATAAGAAAGATATCCTGAAGGAGAGGCATAAAACCTGGATACTGGATTTGTTGTTAAAAGTAGAGCGGAAGCTTGATTTGCAAGTCATTTGGGAAACCTGGATTGGATTTGTAATGCAGAACCCTGATGGAAAGTGCTCTTGTGAAAGACGGAACACTAAATCACTAAATCAAGATTTTTAAAAATATATATAAATTTAGAGTACCCAATTCATTTTTTCCAATTAAGGGGCAATTTAGCGTGGCCAATCCACCTACCCTGCACATCTTTGGGTTGTGGGGGCGAAACCCACGCAGACACGGGGAGAATGTGCAAACTCCACATGGACAGTGACCCAGAGCCGGGATTGAACCTGGGACCTCGGCGCCATGTGGCAGTAGTGCTAACCCACTGCGCCACCGTGCTGCCCCCTAAATCAAGATTGACTGAGTTAGTAGTTAGAAAGCGTGGATTCATTAGATGGAAAAGACTTGGATCGAGGACAGTCAGAACAGATTTGTTGAAAATAAGTTGTGTTTGACAAATTTAATGAAGTTATTTGAAGAAGTGGATGGTTGGATAGATAGAGAGTAGATGTAGTGTTTATGGGTTTTCAGATGTTAGTGCTGGAACATGGAGTGTTTTGATATTGGCAGTGATTGAAGTAAAAAGCATTGCACAAGTTAGGCGAAGATCAAGTGAAACTCTGAAGCAGAAGAAGATTCAGCGCTATGGGAAGAGAGTCAGTGGGATTTGATTTGTATGGACCTTCTAAAGTGCGATACATTTTTATGTATATCGGGGGCGTCACGGTAACACGGTTGGTAGCACTATTGCTTTACAGCGCCAGGGTCCCAGGTTCGATTCACAGTTTGGGTCACTGTCTGTGTGGAGTCTGCATGTTCTCCCTGTGTCTGCGTGGGTTTCCTCCCACAAGTCCCGAAAGTCGTGCCAGGTGAATTGGACATTCTGAATTCTCCCTCAGTGCACCCGAACAGGTGCCGGAATGTGGCAACTAGGGGCTTTCCACAGTAACATCATTGCAGTGTTAATGTAAGCCTACTTGTGACAATAAAGATTCTTATTATATGTGAGTGAAAAATATTTGCACCTGAAAACTGGTAGTGGAAAGGATGCTATGCCACCTCATGGTCCTCAGTGTTAAGCAGTTTAATATAATATGTGGGAAAGTTCATTGTAAATCATTTAGAAGCGGGTGGTCTGGAAAGTGGCCTCTTATCTTATCTTGCCTGGCCAGAAATTAAACATTTTCAGATGTTGAATGGCTGTGTGTGGGATATCAAGATTGAGACATACTTATTTATTCACCTCATTTCACTATCCCACAGCATCCCTACTCGGCGACGTGTGATTTATTCCAGAGGATTTCCCTTCTCAGTTGACCTTCTAAAGCAACACTCCCATAGTTTAATCTGAAGGTCATAGAACCAAAGAATGAAACACCACAGAACAAGACCATTCAGTCCATTACATCTATGCCAGCCTTTGAAAGAGCTACCCAATTACATTACCCCATGGGCTTGTAATTTTCCTCCATTTAAATATTTATCTAATTCACTTCTATAATACTATTAAATCTGTGCCTGTTCATGAAGTGCATTCCAAATCACAACACACTGTGTTATTTCTTATGTTGCTTCTATTTATTATGAGTGTCACCTTGAATCTGTATCCTCTGGTTACTGATAACTCGCTTCTCCTTACTGAACACCTCTATCAAACCTCCTCTTCACCATTGCTACCATAGCTTTTGCAGTCTGCACATAACTGAAGTTCCTCATTCCTGGTCCTGTCCGTGCAAGTAACTTCTGCGCTCTCTCTTTTGTCCTACATTATGTGGTGCCCACAATTGAACACACTACTCCATCATGGAATCCCTACAGTGTAGAAGGAGGCCATTCGGCTCATCGAGTCTGCACCCATCCTCTGAAAGAGCATCTTTCTTATGCCCATCCCCCCACCCTGTCCCTGCAAACCCATCAAACCCTGCACATCTTTGGACTGCTGGAGGAAATCGGAGCAGCCAGAGGAAACCCACAAAGACACGGGGAAAACGCCATCCAAGGCCTAACCTGCATTGATTGAAGGTTGAGCATATTCCCCTTGCGTTTGTACTCCATTTATTATGAGTGTCACCTCTGTTTATAGAGCCCAAACCTTCTCAAATTATCTTTCACCTTCACGGGTATGCGTGCAGCCACCCTTCCCAAGTCTCTGTGTTTCTGCACTGTTTTTCAAATTGTACCATTCAGCTTATATTGCCTGTCCTTATTCACGGAGCGATCAAAATGTATCATTTCACATCTCCCTGGGTAAAATGTCATGCCATGTGTGGGTCCATTTTACCAATCTGTCTATTCCTATCGTCCTCCTTGTTAACCACATTTCTGAGCTGCATGTTATCTGCAAACTTTGTAATTTTGCCCTTCATAAATTCAAGTCGAATCATTAATATATAACAAAAGTGATCCTTATACTGACCCCGACCCCCCTGACATGTACTGTACATTTACCTCCAATTTGAAAATCAAACATTCACCATCAACCCTGCTCTCTCTGTCCTTTAGCCAATTCGCAATCCGTGCTGTCAGCCTCGCAAGGGCTTCCATTGTTGCTAACAAGCCTGTTACACATTCCCAGAGCAGCAGAAATCTTCCTGCCGGGCGACGGTTTTTTTTTCTCTTCTTTTCAAAATATAATTTGCTTCGGGCCTTGGGCAATGCGAAAATGAAACTGGAGCGATGTCTAAAATATTGCAGGAATGTGCTCCCCTCCCTCCAGCACCAACTGGCGAGCTCTTGTTCAGAGGGATTTGTCACAATAGCAGCACAGTCCCAATATTTTAACCAGACCCTGCCTGGGAACCACACCTGGCTCAGCTGTCAGCGCAGTAAGCTGGGTGCAAATGGCCAGCTCTGGCTGCCGCCTGCCACTTTGGCGGGAGTCTGGAAAATCCAGCTGTTGAGGCCAAACACACGTTCGAAAGTTGTTGCCGAAGTTCCTCTGCCCATTCAGCATCGCCATCTGCAGCTCACCCCTTTCACATTTCCCAGGGACCTGCATTTAAAACAAAGGAAATTATTTGTGGGAGGGGACAGATAACATACCCGAAAAAGCTAATAATAATTAAACTTGCTATTAGCTTGCTGGACAATTGGGGGGTGGGGGGGGGGGGGGGTAAATGAACTTGCGTTGAGGCAAATTAAATTTCAATGCAGAACCTTTTTTTCCAAATGTAGTCAGGTCGGTGTTTTAACCGCGCGAAATTATTCTTTCCAATCGCTCCCATCCAAATGTACACTTCATCGGCGCCTTGCCGAACAATTCTCCCCTGCAGCCCGGTAACAGTGCCTGGTCCAGTCACCGCCCCGATCGGCCCTTCAGCTGTTACACACACTCTGCAAGCGATAGTCCACCAGTTCGACACGAGAGCGCATCAGTAAATGTTGACAGGACTGCCGGGGAAGATTGTCCCCTCACACTTTGAGGTGTTTGTGGCTAATGACCCTGATCCAGTGTGGGGTTCGGAAAACGAAAACCAAACGGGTCTTGAAGGGACAACTTGAAGGACTGGGGCAGAAACAGAGAGACGTGGGGAGGGTGCGAGCAGACAGACCTTTGAACAAACCCCACGCGGAGAAAGGTGAATGTTTGACTTGGTGATGGGGTCGGAAAGAACCCGCCAAACAGCCGAAGCCGCTCAAACCATTGGATTGGAAATGTCCAGTGGTTTCTCTGTCAAAGAGAAGTGTCTGTTTATAATCGCTTTTATTATATAACCTACACCCATTTCGGTTAGCCAAATGCCCGAAGAAAATATAATACACGAATGAATATTATTTGTAACAATGTCATGTTCATAAAGCAGAGGGTTGTGAGATATCATGATTATTTATCAGCTCCTCGTTACTATGTTAACCCAACTCAGTGGACCAATTGGAGGGCGGGTATTTCCCGACTGTAGGCTGTTTTTAAAAAATCAGTTTTCTTTCCTTTTTTGTGCTGTTTAATAAAGGTCCCCCCCCCCCCCCGGCTGTTTAAAAGGCGGAAGGAGGAGGGGGTGCCTGGCGATTCCAGTGGATGGTGACCCCCCCCCCCCCCACGTTCATTTGTATTAAATGAAGCATTTGGCGAACTGATTAAACTCTTTTTTCCCCCCATCCCTGCTGATCAACGCAAGAGAAATGTGCCCTCTGCTTCCGGCCCCAAAGCCCATGGGAAGAGGAGGTGGTGTCAGTCAGCAGCAGCCCCTGCCTGCTTCCAGTAGTCCTGCCCACACCCTGGGTGCGTTCGGGAGCTGGGAAGGGGGCCACAGTCCAGACACTCACTTCCTCTCTGGATCCCAGCGCCTGCCGGAGAAACACTTTGAAAGTGTGTGTGTGTGTGGAAAGTTAGAGGCACTGGGAGGGGGGGGGGGGGGGGCTGTGGGCGGGCTCTCTGGCACGCCGATTGGATTTTAGTTTCCTGTGTTGTGATATATTCCTCTGCGAGATCTGAAACAATCTGAGAGCGAGGAAAAGTGTAAGGCGAGCCCCTCCATCCTCCTCACCACCACCCGGAAGCGCTGCAAACAACCAGGAGGAGAGTGAAACTTGAAGCAGGGCGGTGATTCTCACAGAGCCCAGAGAGAGAGAGTGGAGGCGCCAAGTTGATTTGCAGAGAGAGAGGGATTGATGGATTGAGTGAGAGCGAACTGAAGGGAGGATCCGGACTGCCAGTCGCTCCCGTTTGTTTGCTGTTGCTTCCCCCCAGCCCTCTCCCCGTGGAGAGAGGAGGTTGGCTGAACATGTGTGGCTGCTGCGGGCTGCCGCTAACTTTGTGCCGCTGCCCCGGGCTGGGGGGCCGGGCTGTGCTGGGTGCAATCTCGCTGGCACTGCTCCTGGCCTCGGGCCGGGCTCTGAGCTCCTGCCCCAGCTCCTGCGAGTGCTCGGAGCCGGCCAAGACGGTGAAGTGTGTGAACCGGGAGCTGAGCAGCATCCCAAGCGGCATCCCGGCCAGCGTGAGGACTCTCTTCATCACCGGCAACAACATCTCCAGGCTGGAGCGCGGCGCTTTCGGCCAGTCCCTCCAGCAGCTGCTCACCCTCAGCCTGAGCGGCAACAGGATCCGGGCGGTGGACTCGCTGGTCTTCGCCTCCCTGCCCAAGCTGCAGCAACTGGACCTCAGCAACAACCGCATCTCCAGGCTGCAGGCGGCAGCTTTCGGCGCTGCCCCGCTCAGCCTGCGGGAGCTCAACCTGAGCCGGGCTCTGCTGAACGGCTCGGTGGTGGAGCAGCTCTCCGAGTCCCTGCAGAGCGGCAGCCTGAGCAACCTGCGCCAACTGCAGCTGGCCGAGAACGACCTCTTCTACCTGCCGGCCCGCACCTTCTCCCGCCTGCCCAGCCTGCAGCACCTGGAGCTCAGGAACAACTCCATCGTGGAGCTCAGGGAGACTTTCCGCAACCTTACCCTGCGGACTCTGGACCTCAGCTCCAACGCGCTCAAGCGGCTGGGCAACAGCACCCTGAGTGAGCTGGCCTCCCAGCCCAACATCAGCATCAAACTCCGGGACAACCCGTTCGACTGCGACTGCGGCATCGAGGAATTGCTAACGTGGCTGCAAAGCACCCAGAAAGTGGTGGACAGAGAGAGTCTGCTGTGCGCCTCGCCCGAGAGCCTGAGGAATAAGCCCATCCTCCAGCTCAAACACTCCGATCTGAAGTGCACCGTGCAGGGAGACATGGAGAGCGTGCTGCAAACTTCTTACGTCTTCCTCGGGATCGTCCTGGCCCTGATCGGGGTGATTTTCATGTTTGTCCTGTACCTGAACAGAAAAGGCATCAAAAAGTGGCTTTATAATGTCAGGGATGCCTGTCGAGACCATATGGAAGGCTATCACTACAGATACGAGATTAACTCGGACCCCAGATTGACAAACCTTAGCTCGAATTCGGATGCGTAAGAGAAAGTTGACTTGTTTGAGACTTAAAGACGGTCTGTTTTGGATTTTATTTTACTATTCATTCTTTGTAATAGCTATGCATGGTGACCCATCCACTTGGACCGACCGGCTTAAACGCTGCCTGCCCCATTCCCCCGACAGTGGAAACCGAACAGTGACAAAAAAAAAGGTTTGATTCTCAATGAGAAGTGCTCTATGTGCAGTGGTGTGTGTGTGTGTGATCCCTCTCTCCCCCTGTTCGTGACCCGCTGGGTGGTGGTGCCAAAATAGAGAGCGCATTTGGAAAGGATTGAAGCCCTTTCTCTCTTTCCCCAAACCTTGCTGTAATAATAGGAGCACTTCTTAAAACTCACTGGGGATTTAAGCCCTTCAGTGTACTATAGCGGGGAGAGGGGATTAATTGCTACAGTAACCATTTTGCCATTCCATAAGCTGAAATGAAACAAAATAACGATCCAAGCAATGCAACAAACGCTGTAGCGAAACATGGGGCTTTTTCACCAACTGGAAGTTTTGTTATCGGTCCCCAGGCGGTGCAGGATCACAAAGCAACCCACTGGTTCAATGCATTCTTCTCACTTCCAATAACTTCAATCAGATTCCAGCCACTGAATGGGAAAGGCGCTTATAACCCGGGGGGGGGGGGGGGGGGGGGGGTTGTAAATAAGTCGAACTACCTTCCATGAACTTAGCAAGGTCAAGTAACACCTGGACACAGCAGTTTATGTTTGTTTTCTCTGCTCGCTTGTTGGTCTCACGGGTCACATTGGGTTCTGAGGAGAATGAGATGAACGCTGGCCGGCAGCCTGTCTGCCTCTGTGAAACCCTGGGCTTTGGAAACATCTGGATCCACAAAGATCAAGGATCCTCTCCACCCCCTCCCCATTTTTTGTATTTTGAAAGGATAGAAGACTGCACGGAGATTGCCTCTTATTGATGTTGCCGCAGGCTTCCCTCCGAGTGGCACAACATCTGAGCACTGTGAAGTGCCGCCTTGACAACCGATTCTTTGCCGGGTGCACATTTGCGAGGTGGAGACAGCAACATCACATTTCTTTTTTTTGCAAGTCCGCCGCTTTGGAATATTTCAAAACTCTTAGCTGGTATGAACTTAATTTCTGGACTGAAACAATGATTAAGGCTATATTAAAAATATGGGTCCATCAAATTTGGGAGTTTGAATTGAAGAGATGTCATTGCAGCAAGCTCCATGCACACAGACAACACTGCGGAAAGCAATCGTGCAATGTGGAACTGTAAATATCAATCATTGCACTGACAACCCGGCATTATTTAGCAAACTAGTAGGTTAGATTCCCCAATCCTGTAGTAAAGTGTAATATCCTTTGAATGCTGAGCACCACTTGATAATAGTGCATGAGTGTCCTGGGACTTTTCGGGAGGGGTTGTTGCACTGGGGTTATGCTAGAAAATTGCGGGCCAGAGAATGAGTCCAACTCATTTGTCATTTGTTCAGCTTCTCAGCATGAGTGAGCCTTGCAGCATCACAGAGTCCTAACATTTGTCTGCCTTTCATGTGCAGTGATTTCCATCTGAACAGAATAGGTGACAGTAGGAACACTTCACTCTCTGCAGTTCTTTTTCCCTCACAATACATGCATGTCAGATGTGAGGCATTCACACGTGAGAACATCTTTCCTTGGTGCTTGTGCTGTGGAATAGTTTGAAAATTCTTCTCTCGCTAATTTAGGTATGATTGGAAGATCAACTTTACACAAGGCCGGTGGAAGGTTTAATGGGGTTATCTTGATAGAGCAAAATAGAGAAGCGAAATATGCGGAGAGTTAATGTTTATAATCTCCAAATTTATTAACACGTGGATTTAAACCATTTGAATATTTTATCAATAATTTGGCAGAACGACTTGTAACAGGCTTGTACCTATTGGCATCTAGGAACATGCCCATTTGCTTCGGAGCATTGATGAATGCTAACTAACAGTCTTCCTTCAGTCTCAAACAGCAGGAAGTTTGTTAAATACTGTGACCGCAATAACACTCCAGGCTGTAGAATTTGTACAGCCTGATGTTCCAGAGAAACTGGATTGCGGCAGTTACTAAAACCTCAGTCTTGCCTTTGATTCTTGGTGGGAGAAGAAATCGGACAAGTCTAACAAAATATGGCAAGAGTTCACTCACAGAATCTTGGTCAATAAGGTGGCGGAAACCTTCTTAGGTCCTGACCAGTTGCTTCTTTTTGTAACAAAATGCAACCAAAAACCGTGACTTTTAGAAATCAGCTCGTCTCTTTCATGTTCACAGGCATTCCTCTTTTTAATAGTTCCAAAATCTACTTGACCAAAGTTGACCATTTGAATTTCTAGAGCACAGTGGGAAACATAAATTTCCACTGTTCTCAAGCAACCAATTTGATCTGAATATTTTCTTTGAAAAATACACATTTAAATAAAATTAAGTTACAAAACCAAACTCAGGCGTGGATTAAGTATCTATAGATATTTTAAAGTGAAAAGTGGCAGCTTGTTTCTTGTACTTCACAAAAAAAAATGAGACGTTTTGTCTGGTCACTTGTAACGATATAAAGAGGATAGTAGTATGCTCCCTTCCTAATCTAGTGTTCTTATGGAATTTCTGTTTCCAATGTTATTTTTGTTGGTGTCAGGTGCTAACAATTGCTCTGATTGTCATTTTCTAAAATTTCTCTCAATTGCACTCTGATCATTTTCTCCAAGGAATGATGCACAGGTGTGATATTTTATTGACTGAACAAAAAAAAAGCACAGATAGAAATCTAGGTTAATGCCATCTGGAGTGCATTTTGTTCCGATCTATATATAGGTTTGCACCAGTGAAGCGATGGCGTGAAATGTGCTGAATACAGCTTTTTTGCCGTGCCACATACTCAACTAATGCCATCACTCTTATGAGTACTGGAGGCATAAAGAAGGCCATGAGTGGGAGGCTGGGGGGATGGAGGGCAGTGCACCTATTTATTAGATTAAATCATCAAAGGATAACTGTCAGTTAAAGAATCATTGCATGCAAAAGAAGCAGTTAAATGGAAGTTGGAAAAAAAAAGAGGAAGTAGTATTCTTAGAGCCCTGAAGAATGTAAGCATATTCAAGCTGTATGTTTTCTGCTTAACAGTGGCTTTGTTAACTTTTATTAAGAAAATAAATAATATTGTAGCTACTTTTTGGTCTTAATTGAATGTGGCCTTGATTACTAACATTGATTACTTTCATAATGTTTGTGCGTGTTGAGTGTGTGTGGCAGACATGGTGCTGGATATAGTTATTGATACCTCCGTGTTCTGTGACTGTTAACAGCATCTTCCTCACAGTGAAGACATTCATTGCAAGCTATTCATTTCCATAAACAAAACAAAACCACAACAGTGAAGAACAGATAGGATTTGTTTTGATTAATTGAAGAAAAAGTCATTTACCATCAAAACAGTAATGCCCAGTCATACTGGATGATCTGATTTCATTTGACTTCTCTGTCACTCTCATGTTCAGTTACAGCAGCAGTCCTCAACTGGGCTCAGCAAGCTCTGCAGTGTTCACTGCATCTGTCACAGGCAGATGTACCCTTCTGGTGGCAAAGTTATCAAAATCAGAACTAGGTTGACTGCAAAGATGACAAAGCTACGACTGAAAGCACATTGGTAACTCAACAACAACAATACCCATCTATATAGCGCCTTTAACACAAAATATCTCAAGGTACTTGAGATAACTCCTAAGCAGAAGAGATGACCAAAATCAGAAACAAAAAGAGAGGTTTTGAAGGTTTTTAAAGATAGAAGAAAAACAGCAAAACAATGAGATTTAGGGAAAGAGTCCGAACCAGTAGTTGGAGTGTCTATTCCAGTTGTGAAATGGAGAAGGAGGAACCAGAGTGGTAGAGAATGTGCAGGAAGTAAGACTTGTAGAACATGAGCTAAGATAAGTCAGGATGATGCGGCGCAGCTCGATGGGATGAGGCTATGGCAGAAGGATTTGTAACAGAAGACAAAGATTTTGCATTGTGTATTGGGGACACAAGCCAGTGCTAGCCCGGTGACAGGGATGATGGGTGAACAGGACTTAATTCAGGACAGGGTGTAACCAGTGGTGTTTTGGATTAGCTGGGGTTTGTATATGTTGGAGCTCAGGAGGCTGATGTACAGGGCATGGTAAAATTTGATTCTGAAGATAACAGAAGTCTGGACAATGGTTTCATTGGCAGTGGGGTTGGCTAAGGGCTGTAGTGGTCTCTGTTCTCTACTTTCTTTCCTTTCTCCCCTCATACTCTCTCTAGCTTAGCTTGTCCATAAGACTCAACACTTGCTTCAACAACCCAATTCTCACTAAACTGCTGACAACCTAACTATCTTTTCCTAGCTTCCAAGTTAACTGATATTGTTAACGGTTCTCTCTTCCAATGCTGTCCCCCTCTCTTTCATTCTGCCTTCATTACCTCAAAAACACAACATTTAACCCCTCTGTCCTTGCAAACTACTGCCTCATCTTCAACCTTCTTTGAATATATTGCCTCCCAATCTGTGTCCATCTTCCCCATGTTTGAACCTTTGCAGTCCAATTTTTGCCCTTGCCATTATATCGAAACAACTCTGATCAAATTCCCAAAGTTACTGCTGTGTGACTGATCATGGCAAACCTGTCCTTGTCGTTTTCTTTTTTTAAATAAATTTAGAGTACCCAATTATTTTTTTCCAATTAAGGGGCAATTTAACGTGGCCAATTCACCTAACCTGCACATCTTTGCAGACATGGGGAGAATGTGCGTCCTTGTCTTTTTTAATCTCTCTTCAGCATTTTACACTTTGACCATACCAACCTCCTCCAATGCCTATCCACCACCATCTAGCTGGGTGGGATTGCACTGGCTTGGTTGCATTCTTAACTATCTGGCCAGGGAATTTCCTGCAATGACGTTCTGTTCCTACACTGTTACCACTAGTATTCCTAAGTGTTTATCGTTGGTCTAACTTTTCTCATGTACATGGTCTTGCCAGCATCATGCGAAAACAACAGCATTGCTTTCTACATGTCTGCTGGTGTCACTCAGCTCCACCTCATCACCATCTCCTTTGACTCGTCTACTGTCTCTAAATTGCCTGTTTACTTGTATGACATTGAGGGCTGGATGAGCAGAAAGTTCGATTCCTGGCTTGGGCCACTGACTGTAGGCTTCCTTCCGGCGCTCCGGTTTCCTCCCACAAGTCCCGAAAAGACGTGCTTGTTAGGTGAATTGGACATTCTGAATTCTCCCTCTGTGTCCCCGAACAGGCGCCGGAGTATGGCGGCTAGGGGATTTTCACAATAACTTCATTGCAGTCTTAATGTAAGCCTACTTGTGACACTAATAAAGATTATTATTATTGCTGTAATTAAAATATTGGGAAGACTAAAGTCATTGTCTTCAACCCTATTACAATCTCAATTCCTCCATTCCCAAACACTGACTCTACCTGAAAATGATCTGGAATTAAACCAAACAGTTCACACACCCTTGGGGTCATACGTGACCATAAGATGCTCTTTTGACTATATATCCGGATCATCAGTAAGACCACCTCAGCTAATCTGCTGCCTAAATCCTCATCCGTGTCTTTATATTTCTAGACCATAGCACCATAGAATCCCTCCAGTGCAGAAGGACGACATTCGGCCCATCGAGTCTGTACTGACCGTCTGAAAGGGCACGCTACCTAGGCTCACTCCCCCACCCTACCCCCATAACCCCACCAAACCTAAGGGGCAATTTTGTCATGGCCAATCCCCCTATCCTGCACATCTTTGGACTGTGAGAGGAAATCGGAGCACCCAGAGGAAACCCACGCAGACACTGGGGAGAACGTGCAAACTCCACACAATCACAGAAGGTCAGAATTGAACCCTGGTCCCTGGCGCTGTGAAGCAGCAGTGCTAACCACTGTGGCACCCCGGTGCACTCATGGCCAGTCTCCCAAGTCCTGCCCTGTGCAAGCATGAGCTGAACCAAAACTATGCTGCTTATGTCCAAACTTGCACCAAGTTCCGTTCACCTCTCATACCTGTTCTCGCTAAACGTTGTAGGCTCCTGGTTAAACAGTACCTCGCTTTTAAAACTCTGCTGAGCAGCTGAGTTACATCCGCAGGTCCCACAACTCCAAAGGATACCTGTACTCCTCTCATTTTGGCCTCTTGAGCAGCTCTGATTTTAATGTTTGCACCATTGCCTTCAGCTGAAAACGCTCCTTAAAATCTATCTCTTTAACTAATCCATCTGCCCTAATATCTTCTGATGTAGCTTGCTGTCAAACTTTGCCTCATAATGCTCCTATGAAGTACCTTGGGACGTTTTATTACGTGAAAGATGCTATATAAATGCAAGTTCTTGTGCCACATGTATCAATGTTGATGATGAGGTGCTGAGGGGTTGCTGGAGGGGATGTGAGCGGCGGGGGGTGGGGGCGCGAATTGAGGCCATGGAGGGGTTTGAAAACGAGGATATGGGGATTTTCAAAATACTCAGGTCAAACAAAACTGCAGTTTCACACCATTTGGTTCAGATGGCGAGTATCTGGGAGAGAGAATAGCATCAGCAACAGAGGACTTGAGACAAGCAATTGATTCATACATAACTCGATAAGCAGTCTTACAATACCGAGATGCTTGTGGAATTGGGTGGGTCTTGCTGACATACATTTTTTAACATGGCCACAGATAATATCAAAAAAGAACAATATGTAAAAGGAGGGAGCCAAGGAGAGATTTGGGGAGCTCAAAGCATTGCTGGAAATGTTCTGGCTACATTGCGACCAGCCGGAATGTACGCACTCCTGCTTGTGTAGCTCACAAGAGCTCGAGTCTTTAGTGAGTATGGTATGATACTGAGTCTGTCAAAGCAGACCATAATCATGATTTATGTAGTTACCTAATCCCATCAGGGGCAAAGATGGGATCATTAATACTGGTTACAAGAATAGGAACAGAAAAATAAACTGGTTTCTTATTTTAGATTGTTTTTCATTGATCCCCACTTAAAAGTTAATGCGCAACCGTAGGTTAGAATTGGACTAAGCTTTTAAACATTGATGTTATGGTCTCCGTAAACATGGCCAAATAGCATCATCACATAGCTGCACACATGTAGGAAGGAAAGCGGACAAAGCATCAGACGGCCATTCCCATTTCCAGAGAGTCATGACAATAGCCATCCAAAAGGATAAAGAAGCGAAGAAAATGACAAAATGAGTTACATATGGGAGGTGGATGTGTACAGTAAAATGTGTTTGCATACTGGATATTTAAATAAAAAACACTTTTTTGTAGTTCAAATTAAATTAAAGATGTTCAGTATTTGTAACGTCTGTATTCTGGTTTCTATTTAAAACGAGGGAATAATGAACAAAGAAATGTACGATTGAGTTTCAGCTTTGAGCAAAAATTGTGGTCAGAAAATGCACTCGAAATTGCACTGGTGAGGTTAGGCTTCAATTTCCCACTAAAAATCATTTGGTTAATCACAAACATGAAATTTTCCAAGCACCAGTGAAATTGAGCAGTGTGGGAATGTTTCTTCATTGCCTTTACATTTAACTGTTTTCCTTGATGTATTTGAGAGTAAAAACATGGTGCACTTTCATTAATGCAGCTAAAATAGTTTTATCAGGAAAAACTCTATGACTCTATAAATAAGCATTTTCAGTCACAGCGTTGAGTCCCATGAGCAACCTGATTCAAAATCAATGAAAATTGCTTAAAGAAGCATACTAAGCCACTTATTAGTTTTATTGGCATACACTAGGCAGTTTCTCAGTAAAGTACATTTATTTTTGATGCAAAAGCCCTAAATATGTGCCTAATAGTTTCCGTGTACTGAAGAAAATAAACACAATTTGAAAAGCCTTTCAGAATCAGCAAAATCCCGCAATTCCGAATTGGTATCTTCACCAGTTTTGTGATGGGACACGTTTTAGGTGAATTGAATCTAAAAGGTCTTGCAAAATACAAGTGTAAGTGATTTGGGGAGTAACCAGTTGGGCAACACGGTAGCACAAGTGGATAGCACTGTGGCTTCACAGCGCCAGGGTCCCAGGTTTGATTTCCCCGCTGGGTCACTGTCTGCGGGGAGTCTGCACATTCTCCCCGTGTCTGTGTGGGTTTCCTCCGGGTGCTCCGGTTTCCTCCCACAGTCCAAAGACGTGCAGGTTAGGTAGATTGGTCATGATAAATTGCCCTTAGTGACCAAGGGGGTTAGGAGGGGTTATTGGGTTACGGGGATAGGGTGGAAGTGAGGGCTTAAGTGGGTCGGTGCAGACTGATGGGCCGAATGGCCTTCTGCACTGTATGTTCTACGTTCTAACAAATCCAAATTAAAATTCCCCGATCATTTGTGCGGTCTCAGCTGATTCCGCCTGGATTATGCTTATATTTGGAGTGTAAACAAAGGGAAACTTGACCCCACATGTTTATAATTAGCGTCAACCCTCCGGAGACCACTCTGCAACAGTGAGGCTTATTACTAAAAATATAACCTTGAAATACGTTGAACACTGCACTCCCTTTGTCCATTAATAATAATGTTTATTGTCACGAGAAGGCTTACATTAGCACTGCAATTAAGTTACTGTGAAAAGCACCCAGTCTCCACATTCCGGCGCCTGTTCGGATACACGGTGGTGGTGGTGGTGGGGGGGGGGGGGGGGGGGGGGGGGGGGGAGTATTCAGAATGACTAAATTACCTAACAGCACGTCTTTCAGGACTTGTGGGAGGTTACCGGAGCGCCCGGAGGAAACCCACGCAGACACGGGGCGATGTGCAGATTCCACACAGACAGGCGGGAATCGAACCAAGGACCCTGGCACTGTGAAGCAACAGTGCTAACCACTGTGCTACCATGCCGCCCATTAGTGTTATTAAACTCTGAATATGTGTAACATAGTCAAATTAATTTCCTGTCATATTGTTCATTTTCTTTGATTTCGTAGAAAAATATAGAGTAAAGGGATTTTGATCAAAACACATTTACTTCTTCGAGGGTTCCAAAAGCGCTCTAACCCATTCTTCAAACCACGTCAATTCAGCACCGGTGAACTAAAACTTACTGTTTGGCCACCACTCAGTCTCGGTAATAGATCGTCTATTAATGACTTCATGCCATTTGCCAATTCCTCATCCCTCTTCCACATTGCATACTTTGTTTCATTTGTTTTGTTGATTACACCATAAAAATCTGTAAATTTCTATGTTTAAAGCACATTTCATTTTAATTATGCCATCGTCATTAGACGACATCTATCTAAAAGGTGAATTCTAAATACCGTGCAAAGCATTAACAGAAAATAAAAAACAAATGTTGGAAATTGAAGATAAAAACAGTTGATGAAAGTGTCAAACCTGGCTACTTTTCTCTTTCAGATGCCAAATGGCCTTTCAATTTCTATTTAATTTTGCAGAAAGTGAAGCAGATTCCAGTATAAACCTCAGATCGACAAGGCTTTACAATTTTCATCTTTTATTTACTTTCCAAAGCTTCAGGTTGGAAGCTGTCAAAAATTCTCCTCATGTCATTTTCATTAGTGGACTGAATATGACAGCAAATTTAGGGTTTGCTGATAGATATTCCCGCGACATTATGATATTCTCGAACGCAAGTATGCACTTCTACCTTTTCCATTTTTGAACATTTGTGGTACCTTCGAAAATTTCCCTTAAAAGGAGAATTGGAGGAAGGGGAAGCAGGGAATTAAACGGCTCTGCAAGTTGCTGTACATAAGCGTAGCACCCTAGTGGGATTGTGTTTAACTCTATTACAGTCAGAAAATATCATGAATTAAATTATCTTTCCATTACTAACCAAACATTGTATTGTGTTTAAGGAACTCATTAAATGCAGGCCTGCAATTTTAACTTGATTTGGTTACGGCTGTCATTGTCAGTTAGCTGTTGGATTCAACTATACGTGTAAGTCCGGAAATTACTGTAAGTGATGTTATCCAACAAACACTCAGAAACTGAGAGAGAGATATAAAGGGCTACCTCATCGATATTGTCAATTTTATAGTACACTAGCACCAAATCAAAATGACCCCTAATGCTTGTAGCAAATTCCTCTCTTCATTATTTTGATGGAGAATGCAGCCCATATAAAAAAATTGGATAATATCTCCATTAAAAAGCAGAGGGGAATTTGATACAACTGCATTAAGCTTGTATGATAACAACAGCCGCTATAATTTCCAGGATATTGACGCACTTTTGTGCGATGATGTGCCCACAATGAAGTACAAATCTCTGCTGCTATGTACAATTTTTTCTCAACTCCACATCCTTCCAATTATTTGCCAGTGTTATTTACTGTTATCTGCTTTTTGCGTGAATTAAGCAGTCTCCACTTTTATCAAGTGGAACAGGTGTACTATTTCCTAGGGACAAGCTGTCAGACTTATTATTTGCCAAACCATAAGAGCAATTAGATGTGATTCTGCGACTTCAATCAACATACACTCATTATTCTGCTCTGCCTGTGGTGAGGTGCAGTTCTCTCCACTGTAATTTTCGTTCTTTCTAATATAGATCTGTGTAAGGATCCTAGAATACCTATAACAGTTTTCTCTAGCTGTGACATACAGAACCACACCAGAGTGAAACTAGGTGCCATAGTAAAGTAAAATCTAATATGCCTATGAGCATGGTGACTTTTAAAAGAAATTACAAAACTGGACGTGGCCAAGAAAATAATGAAGTGGGGCTTAGAATGGGTTAAGAGGTGGGGTGTGACAGGCTTAGATGCTGATTTTTTTTACTGCTGCAGATAAAAAAAATCATTGACAATGCTAACATCAGTAATTGATCCTTCCAAATCACAAGAAGCAGAAGTGAAAAAATGAATCCTTTAAAGTCAGACTATTGATTTTTTTTGTTGACCTACAGACAACAGACAGTTGACAACTTTAAAACAAATGTTCCTCTGTTAGTTTGCTGAGCTGGGATTCAACATATTCTCCTCTATCTCCATTGTTCTTAGATTTCCTAGAGGGCATACCATTCCTAAAATATGTTTGCAAGCTTCTGGCACCTTGTAAACAATTTCTCAGAGGAGTGTTGACTCAAAGATTTTCACTTTCTCCACCTGTTAAATGGCTTTGCTTTTCCTCAGTTCTCCAGTAATCCTCCTGACCACCTTTCCTCCAAAGGCCTAGTTAATATCAGGGCTTGTAATGGAAGGAAAGTACAGATGCAAATCTCTCCTGCTTATTTCATCTTGTCCCAATCTTTTGCAGTGAAGTCGTTTTTTGGTAAACTGTGACTCACAATGTAACTGCGGGGGACTGTTGTCGGACCCGCATGTTGTTTCAATTCATACTCGAGGTGTGGGCCTTACTGGCAGGACTAGTATTTATTGTCCAACTCTGATTTCTCTGAACCGAATGTTTTTTTAGGGAACTGTAGCAGGCAGTTAAAAGTTAAGCACATTGGTTTCAGTCTGGACTCACATTCGAACTGGACCAGGTAAGGACAGCATGGTTCCTTCCCTAATAGTCCACATTTGTGAACTATTGTATACTTGAATTTCTAGTCCAGGATTTCGCCAGCTCTGTCTGCAGACTGGCTGGGAGGCTGGAGGGCTGGTAAAATGATGGAGAAGTGCGTTGGGAAGGAAACAGCATCTTCCTGTTTCCCTGGCATGCAAAAGGCAGGGATGGCAGTAGCTCAACTGCCCACACCAGAGGCAGGTGGTCAATGAGTTAATTAATTAGGTATAATGGCTATTTAATGCCTCCAATGGCCTTTTGCAGCAAGGCCCCCCGGATACATTTGGAGACTGCCAGGCACATTGAGGTAGCTTCCTAGTAGTTTCTTAGGGGGGATGGGGAGATCTTCCTTTAACAAGGCAAAATGGCATACAGAGGGGCCTTCCGGTGAGAATGGCTGCCACTGGAAGGTTCACCCCGACCATCCCCAAGGCCTGCTTGCCTGGTGCAGGCACATTACAAAAATTCCTTTCTGTCCTGTAAGGACGGTTAAAGATGGATGCTCCCTCTCCTTCCCCCTGCATCCTCAACAGTGACCACCTCTGAACCAGCAGATAAAAGACATATTCCGCCTCTTAACTGGGCACAACTGGTAAGATCCTCTCTCCAGTCCTGCTATTCACCCACTTGGACTCAGGATGCACATTTGGTCCTGAGGGTGAGCCTCGTCATGCCGGTGAAATTGAAGTAATAAATTCAGTAATCAAAGAGCTGGGAATTTATTTAATGTGGTTTCATAGCCTTGAATTTCTTGCATTAAAATTGACACAAAGCATGCTTCATGTGAATCTTCTCAGGTGATGATCTCCAGTTCTTCCCAGAAACAAACATTTCTATCACAGGCTGCAAAGTCATGTTCTTGTACTTTTCTGCACTTTCTCTCAACATCCCCCTCCTTTCCTTCGGACATGGCTGGAATCCCATCCAAGTGGTCAATATGAATCTACAGTATTATGCTGGGATTCCCTGGCAACTCATTTACTAAATGAGTTGCCAGGGAAATGGCATGAGGATTTTTAAGAGTAAGTAACAGATGGCATTGATTTAAAATTTAATTTCTAACATATTTTGAAATTAAGAAAATCCTGTGCAAGCAGATGAAAACACACAACCAGAAAGGAATTTTGGAATTGATTTTTCTTCGAAGAACAGATTGAGTGGTGGCCAGGGTTTCCACGCAACCAGTGTGATGGCATCAGTAGGAGGCCCAATCAATTTGGGGTCTTCTTTGAGTATAAATGGGAAGCTGCTCGCAAACATTGTGCTGCTTGTAAACAGCTAGCATTTGGGAGGGCTAAATATGCTTGCTGCTTCTTAAAGCCAGCTTACACCTCTTAAAGGCAAAGGTGCCATTTTCATTCGTGTTTGAAAAGCTTGTGGAGCAGCAGATACGATGTCACTGTGCATCCCACATTTTTAATAATGCTCTTTATTATTGTCACAAGTAGGCTTGCATTAACACTGCAATGAAGTTACTGTGAAAATCCCTCAGTCACCACACTCCGGCCCCTGTTCGGGTTCACAGAGGGAGAATTCAGAATGTCCAATTCACCTAACAGCACGTCTTTCAGGGGTTGTGGGAGGAAATCGGAGCACCCGAAGGAAACCCAAGCAGACACGGGGAGAACATACAGACTCCGCACAGACAGCGACCCAAAGCAGGAAACGAACCCGGGTCCCTGACGCTGTGAAGCAACAGTGCTAAACACTGTGCTACCATGCCACCCATACTGCATTCAAAGTTTTTATTGAGCTATCTGGCTCAGGAAGGGGGTCCTGTTTCATTTATGGCAGATGTCGTGACAACTAAGCAAGGAAAGAGCTGACCACACAGAACACTGCCAGCCACATTACTCCCAGATGGTGGCAGTGTCATCTTAGCAAGACTGCCATGGCCTGTTCACATCTCTCTTACTCTGAATGCAGCCTTACAACCCTACATGTTCGCCCAACGTGGGTGTCATTCCACTCTTGCTTCTGAGCCAGAATGTTGTGGGCTCAAGTTGCATTGCAGTGATTATGGACGTGAGCACAAAGCAATAGTTCACACTTTGGTGCGGTACTGTGGGAGTGCTGCACTGTCAGAAGTGTCATCTTTCGGATGAGATGTTAAACTGGGACCCCATTAGCTGCCTCAGGTGAATGTAAAAGATCCAATGGCACTGTTTTGAAAAAGGGCTTGGGAGTTAAGCCCGATATCCTGGCCAACATTTATCCTTTAATCAACATCACAAAAACAGATTATCTGTTCATTATCACATTGCTGTTGAGGAAAACTTTCTGGAAGCATTTTGGTTGCTGTGTTCCCTATTTAACTACAGTGATTATGGGCGAGATTCTCTGGACTCCCCGCAATGTGTTTCTCGGTGGTAGGAGGTGGTCCGATGTTGCCCAGTGATGGATCTTCTGGTCACGTCGTTTTAAATGGGATTTCCTATTAAATCCAGCCCTCACCGCCAAGAAACCCGCGTCGAGGGTGCACCGCCGGCAGAGCTGCAAGATCCCGCTGGCATGAACAGCTGGAAGATCTCATCTTACGTTTCCATTGGCGGTAAAACACTTTGGGGTGTGTGGTGATCTAACCACTGTATATATGTGTGCTTGCAGTAGGGGGATGTATGGCCGTACCTGTATTACAGGTTTCTCCAGTAAGCCCCTGCCGGCTAGCTCCGCCCACAGGGAGCAGTATAAATATTCGTAAGTTTCACTGAGATGCCATTCTACAGCTGCCACCGGAGGAATAGCATCTCACTGTAATAAAGCCTCTCTTGTACTTCACTCGAGTCTTTGTGTACAATTGTTAGCGCCACAATTTATTACAGTGAGATTTTCCTTACACCGTGGACATCAGGATTAAACCTGACCACCTGCAGCTGGATCCGCAGTCGCCCCACTTCAGGAAAGATTTCGTTCACTGGCTTGCAGTTTTCGAGGCCTACATCTCTTCAGCGGACCCTCCACCTTCGGAGGCTCTTTACTCAAGCTTCTTTACTCAAGACTCAGCTCCAGCGTGTTTCCCCTCATTCAAGACGCGCCTAACTACGCCCGGGCCATGGAACTGCTCAAAGAGAACTACGCACAGTCGACGAACACCCTGTTTGCGAGACATCTACTCTCTACTTGTGTCCAACAACCGGGTGAGGCAATTGAGGACTTTTGGAGGGCCCTTATACCTCTAGTAGGAGACTGCAACTGCCAGGCCCTCACGGCCACAGAACATTCCGATTTACTCATGCGGGATGCCTTTGTTACGGGTATTGCATCGGACCCCATCCGGCAACGACTGCTGGAAGAGGCCGCTCTCGATCCCGCGGCTACAAAGACTCTGGCACTATCAATGATGGCTGCCTCCCGTAATGCGCGATCCTACCCCGCTAGCCACTCGGCCCACCCGTCGGACCCCGCAACCGGCCCCCCGACAGCCGCCCCCACGCACTACGCCTGCGCTGCTCGCCGCACCGTGCACCATGGGGGTCCCCGCTGCTACTTCTGCGGTCAGCAGAGGCACCCCCGCCAGCGCTGCCCGGCCCGCACCGCGACCTGCAAAGCTTGTGGCAAGAAAGACCACTTTGCAGCGGTGTGCCAGTCCCGAACGGTTGCCGCTATTGCGCCTGAAACCCCCCCCTTGCCTCAGCCGATCGCACAATGGGCCCTGCCGTCCGCTGCCCCCGACCCCACGTGCGATAAGTGGGCGCCATGGGTGCCGCCATCTTCAACCTCCGCCTCCATGTGCGTTCCATGGGCGCCTTCACCTTGCTCGCTGCCATCTTGTCCCGCCCCCACAACGTGCGCTCCATGGGCGCCACGATCTTGCCTGCCGCCATCTTGTCCGCCACCATCTTCTTCCTCACAGGTATTCCAGACGCCGCCATTTTGTCCTCCCCTCGGGACGGGACCCGGGTCGCTCCCGCTATCATCGGACTCATCAGACTCGTTGGCCGATCGCCCACTACTTGACTCCATGACGCTCGACCAGTCCCGTCCTTGCAACCTGGCGCCCTCTTCCACGATGGTGCTCGTCAACGGCCACGTGACCTCCTGCCTCATCGACTCCGGGAGCACCGAGAGCTTCATTCACAGGGTAAGGCGCTACTCCTTTGCGGTCAATCCCACCAACCAGCAGATCTCCCTAGCCTGCGGTTCCCACTCTGTCTCGATCCGGGGCTTCTGCCTGGTTAAACTCACTGTACGGGGCGTGGAATTCGACCGTTTCTGCCTGTACATTCTCCCAAACCTCTGCGCGGCACTCTTACTGGGCCTGGATTTTCAAT
Source organism: Scyliorhinus canicula (assembly GCF_902713615.1). Taxonomy (NCBI): domain Eukaryota; kingdom Metazoa; phylum Chordata; class Chondrichthyes; order Carcharhiniformes; family Scyliorhinidae; genus Scyliorhinus; species Scyliorhinus canicula. The sequence continues at coordinate 58,018,400 of NC_052151.1, forward strand.
GCAACCCCCAGAGCCTCACCCTCAAATTCTGTGGACCCCTACCTCCCCTCACCGTTTGCGGCTCCGCGACCCTCAATGTTGAACCTCCCTCCCTCTTTGCCAATCTGACCGCAGATTGCAAGCCCGTCGCCACCAGGAGCAAACGGTATAGCACCCAGGACAAGGCCTTCATCAGGCCCGAAGTCCAGCGGCTGTTTCGGGAGGGTATTATCGAGGCCAGCACCAGTCCCTGGCGAGCCCAAGTGGTAATAGTTAAAACTGGGGAGAAACACAGGATGGTCGTGGACTACAGTCAGACCATCAATCGGTACACGCAGCTCAACGCGTACCCCCTCCCTCGCATATCTGATATGGTCAATCAGATTGCACAGTACCGGGTCTTCTCTACAATTGACCTGAAATCCGCTTACCACCAGCTCCTCATTCGTAAATCGGACTGTCCTTACACTGCCTTCAAGGCGGACGGTCGCCTGTATCAATTTCTTAGGGTGCCCTTCGGCATCACTAACGGGGTCTCGGTATTTCAATGCGAAATGGACCGAATGGTTGACCGGTACGGACTGCGGGCCACATTTCCGTACTTAGACAATGTCACCATCTGCGGCCACAATCAGCAGGACCATGACGCTAACCTTGCCAAATTTCTCCACACCGCATCTCTCCTCAACCTCACCTATAACAAGGAGAAGTGCGTTTTTAGCACAGACCGCTTGGCCATCCTCGGCTACGTAGTCCAAAATGGACTACTGAGGCCCGATCCCGACCGCATGCGCCCCCTCATGGAGCTTCCCCTCCCCCATTGCCTCAAGGCTCTCAGACGATGCCTGGGGTTCTTTTCTTACTACGCCCAGTGGGTCCCACAATATGCGGACAAGGCCTGCCCACTGATCCAGTCCACACTATTTCCCCTAACGGCCGAGGCACGACAAGCCTTCGATCGTATCCGCTCAGACATAGCCAAGGCCGGGATGCATGCAGTAGACGAATCACTGCCCTTCGAAGTAGAGAGCGACGCTTCAGATGTCGCCCTTGCCGCCACTCTAAACCAGGCCGGCAGACCCGTGGCATTCTTCTCCCGCACCCTCCATGCCTCCGAAATCCGACACTCCTCTATTGAAAAGGAGGCCCGGGCAATCGTTGAAGCTGTGCGGCACTGGAGGCATTATCTGGCCAGCAGGAGATTCACTCTCCTCACTGACCAATGGTCGGTAGCCTTCATGTTTAACAACACGCAGCGGGGCAAGATCAAAAACGATAAAATCTTGCGGTGGAGAATCGAGCTCTCCACCTACAATTACGAGATCTTGTATCGCCCCGGCAAGCTCAACGGACCCCCAGATGCCCTCTCCCGAGGTACATGTGCCAGCGCACAAGTGAACCAGCTCTGCGCCATGCATGAGAGCCTTTGCCATCCGGGGGTCACTCGGTTGTACCGCCTAGTCAAAGCCCGCAATCTGCCCTACTCTGTTGAGGAAGTACGGACAGTCACCAGAGACTGCCAGGTGTGTGCGGAGTGCAAGCCGCACTTCTACCGGCCAGATCGCGCGCGCCTGGTGAAAGTGTCCCGCCCCTTTGAACGCCTCAGCGTGGATTTCAAAGGGCCCCTCCCCTCCACCGACCGCAACACCTACATTCTTAGTGTGGTCGATGAATTCTCTAGGTTCCCCTTCACCATCCCCATGCCCGGATATGACGTCTGCCACCGTCATCAAGGCCCTTGATTCCATATTCGCTCTGTTCGGTTTCCCCGACTATATCCACAGTGACAGGGGATCCTCATTCATGTCTGATGAGCTGCGTCAGTTACTGCTCAGCAGGGGTATCGCCTCCAGCAGGATGACCAGCTACAACCCCCGGGGAAACGGGCAGGTAGAAAGGGAGAACGGGATGGTATGGAGGGCCGTCTAGTTGGCCCTACGGTCCAGGAACCTCCCAGCCGCTCGCTGGCAGCAGGTCCTCCCTGACGCACTCCATTCCATTCGGTCACTGTTGTGCACTGCAACTAACAGTACACTCCATGAACGTGTTTTTGCCTTCCCTAGGAAGTCTACATCCGGGGTGTCGTTCCCGACTTGGCTCACGACTCCGGGCCCAGTCCTTCTCCGTAGGCATGTCAGGCACCTCAAGGCGGAACCCCTGGTGGACAAGGTACGCCTACTCCACGCGAACCCCCAGTATGCCTACGTGGAGTTCCCGACGGCCGCCAGGACACAGTCTCGCTCCGGGACCTGGCTCCCTCGGGTGCCAATCCTATGCCCACACGCCACCCCCCCCCCCCCCGCACCACCCTCCTTTTCCCCGGCGCCCCCGCATTCGTCCCCACCAGGTCCATCCCTCGTTCCCCTGCCCACGCTGGAGGACATGGAAGATTTTGGCTCGCTCCCGGAGTCATCCCGCCACTGGCCAGCACCAATACCGCCAGCATCTGCACCGTCGTCACCAACGCCGCCTGCGCAGACGTCGCCACCACAGCTATGTCGCTCGCAACGGAACGTTCGACCGCCGATCCGACTCAACCTGTGACTGGATTGCCTGATGGACTTTTGGCTTTCTTTTGTTTTGCCCTTTTGTAAATAGATCACGTTATGTATTATAGTTCCACATCACCCCCGCTGGACTCATTTCTTACAGGGGGTGAATGTGGTGATCTAACCACTGTATGTATGTGTGCTTGCAGTAGGGGGATGTATGGCCGTACCTGTATTACAGGTTTCTCCGGTAAGCCCCTGCCGGCTAGCTCCGCCCACAGGGAGCAGTATAAATATTCGTAGGTTTCAATGAGATGCCATTCTACAGCTGCCACCGGAGGAATAGCATCTCACTGTAATAAAGCCTCTCTTGTACTGCACTCGAGTCTTTGTGTACAATTGTTAGCGCCACAGGGTGTTCAGTGGTGGTGAAAGGCACTTTGTAAATGCAAGTCTCCTTTTTTTTTCATTACCATTGCCAATTATTCTCTTCAGTTGCCGCACACGTATCTCCCCCGATCACAATGAAACACTTCCTTCTGCTTACACCTGCCACTGCTCTAAGAGTTACTGCAAACAGTAGTTTGTTTTATTTTGTTTGCATTGAGATGAACTAAGTTGCCTTACACATCTTCACAACCCTTTCGCAGTACCTCCTCCCACAGATAATCCATTTCCATTCCTTTCTGTGTGACAAAGTACTGGAGGATTCGCAACTTTAGAGAAACCTGCATCAGGCTTCCTGAGCCATCCAGCCCCTGAAACCTTCCTCTCAGAGTCACACTAGTTTACTTAATGACCACCTCAGTTCACCAACATGTCTCATTCTACCCATCCGTGAGGATGACCCTTAAAGTGGTTCCAGGAGCCATCGAGTGTGCTTAACCCAGTCATCCTGACATTTGACTTTCTCCTCTCAATAAAATTAGAATGCTGGACTGTCCTCACGACAACAGTGTGATGACAATTTACTGAAAAACTGACGTTGGAATGGAGAACTTGCTGTCAGTAACAAACAACTTAAACATCCAAGGAGTGCATTCTCTTTCTATTCAGGAACTTCAATACAAGGGAAGAAACAATTAACTTGTCTTTTTCAGTGCCTTTCGCAGAATAATAGAAATTATGACAAGAAGGAAGTTATTTAGAGTATCATATTTGTGTCGGCTGCTTGAAAGAGCAGCTGTGCTTAGTTCCACGTACCCACATTTTGTCCATAGCTCAGTAAATTCCTCTTCCTCAAGTGCTTGTCCAGCACCGTTGCAAAATTATTTGTGAAATCACCTCCAACGTCTTTTCAACGACAACAGTCCTGATCCTGACAACTGCCCCTCATCTCTCCTCTAGGTCCTTTTCCAGCAATTTTGTATCCATGACCTCTAGTTATTGACCCATTCACCAGAGGGAATATTTTTTTCCTTCTGCATCTTGTCATCTTGACAACCTGTATTCTTTCTAATGCCTTTACTTCTTTCTTGAATTGTAGGGTGTTATTAAGCGAACTGATTTTGCAAGTGTCATTTTGGGTGAGTTTGGCGGTTTTTCCCGCCGACTTTATTGAGTGAGATCCACACCAGTATTCACCCACACTTCGGGCGCGATGTAACCAAAAAAAATCAGAGTCTATTCTGGGCGGATTACTTTTCTAACGGCACTCTGTTGCAATTTCAAACCCCAGAGGGGACTGCCCGCCCTCCCAATCTCCCAACCTCCCCTGACCTCCACCTCGGTGTGACCCCCCCCCCCTCCCCAATGCTGCAACTCACCTGTTGGGGGGGGGTCCTCGAGCCCCTCGCGCACCCGACCACATACCGGCAAGGCATCCCCGGGCCAAATCCCCAGCTGGGGTAAAATACCAGCTTAGCACTCTGGCACTGGCAGTCTGGCACCCTGTCAGTGCATCTTCCAGCCTGGCAATGCCAGGGTGGCACTGCCAGGGTACTCACGTGGCACTGCCAAGATGCCTGGGCGGCACCAGAAGTGCCAGGGTGCCAGCCTGGTCAGAGGTTGAACACCCGGGGGCCTCCGATTAGGTGGGAACCCCCCCCCCCCCACAACAGCCGGTATGCCTGCTCCCCATTTGTGGTGACCAGTACAAACCAGCGCTCGGCAGCGGTTTCCTCAGCGAGGCCGATAGGTGCTGGATGTCTGTTCGACCCGACACCGATAAAGCTAATTGGATTTTTACACTCACTTAACCATGCGAGACTGGACCCCGCCCACAGATCGCGGTGTCTTGCGAGATCTGGCTAGATCTCGAGGCATAACAGCCGTTGGCAATCCCAGAGGAGGTCTTTCCCGGGATCTACTGACTGCGTCCTGCCCTGACTCTTGCGGGACACAGCCGGTAGATCGTGCTCTTAGTTAATTTTACGGGCCTTGTGGCGTTTCTCCCTGGTCTAGCCCAGGATGGGGGTTCTGAAGAAGGTGGCCCAAAAGGGGGTGGGTCGGCCTGAAAAGAGGGGGGGGGGGGGCCCGAATGAGGGGTGGGGAAGCCTGAAAATAGTGGGCCATCAGCGACCCCATGGCATGGTGTCCTCATTTGGAAATTAGAAATGTTTTCATCACTGGGGAGCTGGACCCACCAACCAGACCGGTTCCTCAGAGATCGGGCCACCGTTTTGAAAGGATGCCCCAATCTCTGTGAGCTTGAAGGACCCCGCACACCCCCACTCGGGAAATGTCTGATGTCACTCCCCCACTGCCCCCCCCCCCCCCCCCCCCTCCACCCCCCCACCACCCTGCACAAATGGGGACACCCTGCTTTGGGATCGCTGAGGACCGCCCTCTTTTCAGGCCTCCGCACCCCTCATTTGGGCCCCCTCTTTTCAGGCCTACCACCCCCTTTTGGGCCTCCCTCAGGACCCCCATTCTTCACCCCCCCCAACCTTTATGAGGCCCCTTCAGACCCACCCTTCCCCTGCCCCACACTTCATAACCCCTCATCCCCTCTTTTATGGGCATGGTCCCCGTCGGATCATGACCCGCTGCTATGCCATCCTGGACCCAGGGACCCTGTCACTGCTGCCCTTGCACTGCCACCCTGGCACCCTGCAAGTGCCCCTGCCAGCCCGGCAGTGACACCCAGGCACCTTGGCAGTGCCAGGGTGCCAGTACCAAATGCCAGGCTGGCAGTGCTAAGGTGCCCAGGTGCCGGGGGAGAGCCAGGGTGCCATCCTGCCCTGTCCCTAACCACCCAGGGGTCTCCAATGGCCTGGGAAACCCCCCAGGTGTGTTATACCTGGTTAACAATTGTGTGGGCCAGTACTAAACAGCCCATGGCACATTTAAATATGCTGATCTGGATCTCGCCCAACTGTTTTACTCTATTATTTTATTCATCAATCCAAATAACCCACATGCATTTTAACCACCTTATCAACTTACCCTGTACTAAGACAGCATGGTCTCTCCATTCATCTACAGTTTTCAAAATCATTTATTGTATACTGTCTTTCAATATTAGTACAGGTAATCCTAAAGTGTATCACATCACAGTTCTCCACTTTGAACTCAATCTGCCTTCCTTTTGTTAATTTCCCCATCCTATCAGCGTTAATTTGAGACCTACAAAAATAAATCCCCCACCATGATACTACTTTTCCAAGTTTCATATCACCTATAAACATTACGATGCTGCTCCCAACACCCGAGTCTAAGTTGGTTATAGAAATTGCAAAATAATGCGCGCCAAACTGACTCGAGGGAAAATATCTCCTCGCCCAAAAAATATCCATTCACCACCACCCTTTGTTTTCTGTCATTGAATCAGCTTTGTATCCATACCACCACTTTTCCCCATATTTCCAACAGCTTCCATCTTCATTAATAAGTCTCCTGTGAGGCACTTTGTCGAATGCCTTCCAAAAATATAGGTATACAGCATCTGCTGCACAACCTTGATGAATCTTTTCTGATCTCTACAAAGAAGCCAGTCAAGTTTGTTGGACATGGTTTGTCTTTACCAAATCCATGCTGCCTCTCTATGATTAACCTGAGTCTTTCCAAATAAGAGTTTACTTTTCCCCGATAGAGGTTTCCAAGAACTTCTCCACCACTGATGTTGGACTGATTGGCCTCCAGTTTTTTTGTTTAATCCTTTCTCCTTTCTTAGTCCTCACCACATACTCATGCCTGCTCACACTCTCTCATGCCCACTGACAATATCTCGCACCTCCTTAAGCTCCATCATGCTCCTTCATTCTCCCTCTCACTCTCTCTCTCACACACACACACACACAAACACACAGGGTCTCCAGCCAATTGCTTCCTCAGACACCAGTAGGTTCCATTCCTCCTGCCTCATGCTCTGCTCTGGGGTCCCTGAGCCCTGCTCCGGCTGCCTCACACCCTGCTCGGGCTGCCTGGGCCCCACTCCAGATGGCTGGGCCCCCCTCTAGGAACCTGTGCTCCACTCCCCGGCATCTCTGCTCCCCGGGTCTCTCTCTGTGGACCCTCCACTCACTTGATCCAGCCCCTCCACTCCCTGAGTCTTGCTCCCCAACTCTCGATTCTCCAGGCCCCACTTCTTGTCTCCCCAGCCTTCAGTCCCTGGGCCTTTCTCCTAAGCTTCCAAGTTCTCAGCTCCTTGGGCTCCACTCCTCACCACCTCGACCCTTGGGAGCCCAGACTTCACTCCTCACCTCCCTGGCCCTTGCCTCCGCGGGCCCTAAATGCATCACTATTGGTGTTTACTGCTCCTCCAATCACAGGCTGTTTTTCTCTTCCACATTTGCAGCTCACAGGCTCACTAGTGAAATTAATGGCCTGTCACTGAACGAGCAGCTCCATGCAGATTCTTCCATTTAAACGTACCCGTTTGACCACATTTTGAAAACTGGCCGCATATTGTGGTATAATATTACAGCCTTCAAATCGTCCAAATCTACTCCGGTCTCCATTACAGGTTGAAAGATTCTGCCTTTACTTCTTTCAACATCCTTACCAACTTTCAGTAATGCTAATATTTTTTAATACATCCTCGCTATCGGTTATACACCTGTCCTGATTCTTCTTGTAGTGTAACTTTTACATCGTCTCCTTCCTCTTTGAAAGCAGATGCAAAATACTTATTTAATCCTTAAGTTATATCCCCCGCATTTGGATCCTTAATAGGCTTAACATATTTTCTAACCACCTACGCTTTTCATGTTTGTAAAACATTCTATGGTACCCTTTCATGGCTTCAGGACAGCCCAAAGTACATTTTGAAGTATAGGCAGTGCTGTAATGTCGGGAAACATGGCAGCAACCTGCACAGAGCAAGGTCACACAAGCAACAACAAGATATTTACCCAATACACTACTGAATTGATACTGGTTAAGGAATAAATGGTGTCCAGGGCACTAAGCGAACCCTGCTGCTCCTCTTTAAATAGTTCCATGGGAAGTTCTATATCCACTTGAAAGGGCAAACAGGACCTGGGCTGAACCAAAGTGTCAGCCGAGTTACTGCGTTGAGTCCTGTGGTAGAGCCACAACTTCCTGACTCAGATGAGAGCCCTACCATTGACACCAAAGTGTTATGAAAAGGAGCCTGCAGTCCCATGTATGGCCCTTGGATTTTATGGAGTGGAGAACCATTACATTACAGGATGACGCTTTTGTGTCGCTGCCTTTGAGTCACATACACACTAATAATAATCTTTATTATTAACACAAGTAGGCTTACAGTAACACTGCAATGAAGTTACTGTGAAAATCCCCTAGTCGCCACACTCTGACGCCTGTTCGAGTACACTGAGGGAGAATTCAGAATGTCCAATTCACCTAACAAGCACATCTTTCGGGACTTGTGGCAGGAAACTGGAGCACCCGGAGGAAACCCTCACAGGCACAGAGAGAACATGCAGACTCTGCACAGACAGTGACCCAAGCAGGAATCGAACCTGGGACCCTCGAGCTATGAAGCAGCAATGCCAACTAATGTGCTGCCGTGCCGCCCGAGAAAACTAATGAAGTCTAACTGACATAAATAAAAGCAAATTACTGCGGATGCTAGAATCTGAAGTCTAACTGGCATTTGTTTTTTAAAAATGCTGACAATTTTGGAAAAACTGGCAGCCTTGCATGATGTGAAAATATGTGGATGCAGTGTTATCTGGGCAAGTGATAACTGAAACTGCTGGTAGCCATTATGTCAGTATTTTTATTGTAGGATAACAATCCTAAAATACATTAAAACACAGTGAAGCAATGCAGAATTAAGACTGTATTGAAGGTCATTATGAGCGTTGAAGGGATTATATTTATTTTATAGTGAGATTTGGGGTCTGGCTCAGTGACTGACAATGTCAATTGTCATATTTGGGCAGCAGGGTAGCATTGTGGATAGCACAATCGCTTCACAGCTCCAGGGTCCCAGGTTCAATTCCCGGCTTGGGTCACTGTCTGTGCGGAGTCTGCACATCCTCCCCGTGTGTGCGTGGGTTTCCTCCGGGTACTCCGGTTTCCTCCCACAGTCCAAAGATGTGCAGGTTAGGTGGATTGGACATGATAAATTGCCCTTAGTGTCCAAAATTGCCCTTAGTGTTGGGTGGGGTTACTGGGTTATGGGGATAGGGTGGAGGTGTTAACCTTGGGTAGGGTGCTCTTTCCAGGAGGCGGTGCAGACTCGATGGGCCGAATGGCCTCCTTCTGCACTGTAAATTCTATGATAAATTCTAGGATTCTATGATAAATCCTGCAGGAGAAGGCTAGCAGAATGTCAGAATTTGTCTGTGACCTTATGTGGTAAGTCATTAACATAACCACAAGCAGTGTGACTGCATGACCAGGTTGGGCAATTCATGACTTCTGCCATTTCTAAATTGGTGGTAAGGGCCAAACATTGTGCCATAATGTGAACAATTCAGTGAGAAAGAAAGCATTTGTAGTGTAGGCGAGAACCCACAAGAATTCACAAGGAACAAGTCGCAATTATTTGCATTACTACAGTTTTGCACATTGATAATGGAGTTTGAAGATATGGCCACCTGAATATTCCTTCATCTGACACAGTCTTTTAATTCCTTGAGCAGTACCACAACTAAAAGCACCTTGAATAGGATTAGAGCAAGAACACAACCTTGTCTAACTCTGTTAGTGACTACACATAGCAGTGACAGATGACCTTGGTCTATTACTCAAGTCGACATACCGTTGTGTAATATTCACAAACCTGCCAGAAGAATCTCCCACAGCTCATAACAATTCACAGCAACAAATGCCTTTGTCAGGTCAAAAGATACTTCAGAAATTATAGTTCTCTTCGCTACACTATCCCTGGATTTGTTACACACTGAAGAAGAGACTCCTTGCTATCTCCAAATAAAACCAGGGAGCATGATACTGCTGCAAGATTTCATGGGCACCAAAATTGCGTTCATCCACGAGTGGCTCACCGCTAAAGTTTGCTTCTATCAGTAGCAACTAATATTCTGCTGACTAAGATCAACATCCTCCCAATGGGGCTTTCAGGCGGGCCTCAGGATATCTGAATATAAGAGAATAAAATAGAGGAACATCAGTTTAACATCAAGCATTTTTTCGTTCACCATTTCGAAACATAGAAAAATAGAAAATAGAAGCAGGAGTAGGCCATTCGGCCCTTTGAGCCTGCTCCATCATTGAATATGATCATGGCTGATCACCATGTTCAATACCCTGATCCCGCCTTCCCCCCATATCCCTTGATCCCTTTAGCCCCGAGAGCTATATCTAATTCCTTCCTGAAATTTCAAACAACATTTTGGCCTCAACTACTTTCTGTGGGAGCGAATTCCAGAGTCACCACTCTCTGGGTGAAGAAATTCCTCCTCACCTCAGTCCAAAAAGGTTTACCCCCTTTATCCTTGAATTATGACCCCTAGTTCTGGACTCCCCGACCATCGGGAATATTGGGCGGGATTCTCCGACCCTCCGCCTGGTGGGAGAATCGCCCAAATTCTCCGGCACCGCGATGGGCCGAAGTCCCACCCGCCTGTAGCCAGTCCCGCCGGCGTAAATCAGAGTAGGTCCCTTCCGGTGGGACCTGGCAGCGCGGGCGGGCTCCGGGGTTCCTGGGAGGTTGCGGGGGGGGATCTTGCCCCGGGAGGTGCCCCATGGTGGCCTGGCCCACGGTCGGGGTCCACCGATCCGCGGGCGGGCCTGTGCCCTGGGGGCACTCTATTCCTTCCAAATTGGCTGTTGTGGTCCGCCGCGATGGCCAATGCGGAAATGACTCCCTGTGCGCATGCGTGGGGATGAGGCCAGCACGCGCTGGCGCTCCTGCGCATGCGCTGGTCAGCAGATGACCTTCGGCGCCAGTTGGCGTGGCACCAGGCACCTATCCCGCCGGCCGGCGGGGCGCCAACCACTCTGGGGCGGGCCTAGCCCCTGAAGGTGCGGAGAATCCCGCACCTTTGGGGTGACCCGACGCCAGAGTGGTTCACGCCACTCCGTCCCGCCGGGACCCCCCGCCGGGTACGGGAGAATCCCGCCCATTCTTTCTGAATCTATCCTGTCTAATCCTGTTGGAATTTTGTAAGTTTCCATGAGATCCCCTCTCACTCTTCTAAACTTCAATGAATATAATCCTAACCGATTTAGGCTCTCCCCATATACCAGTTCCACCATGCTAGGAATCAGTCTGGTGAACCTTTGCTGCCCTCCCTCCATAGCAACAACATCCTTCCTCAGATAAGGAAATGAAATGAAATGAAAATCGCTTATTGTCACAAGTAGGCTTCAAATGAAGTTACTGTGAAAAGCCCCTAGTCGCCACATTCTGGTGCCTGTTCGGGGAGGCTGGTACGGGAATTGAACCGTGCTGCTGGCCTGCCTTGGTCTGCTTTCAAAGCCAGCGATTTAGCCCTGTGCTAAACAGCCCCTAGTAGGACACCACGACTGCACACAATACGCTAAATGTGGCTTCACCAATGCCCTATACAATTGCAGTAAAACATCGCTATTCTTATACTCAAATCCTCTTGTTATGAAGGCCAACATACCATTTGCCTTCTTTACTGCCTGCTGTAATTGCGTGCTTATTTTCAGTGACTGATGCACGAGGACACCAAGGCCTTGCTGAGTATCCGCCTCTCTCAATTTACACCCATTCGAAAAATAATCTGCCGTCCTATTTTTGCTACCAAAGTGGATAACCTCACATTTATCCACATTATGCTGCATCTGCCATGCATGTGTCCACTCACTCAGCCTGTCCAAATCCCGCTGAAGCATCTCTGCATTCTCCTCACAGCTCAACCTCCCACCCAACTTTGTATCATCTGCATATTTTGGAGATAATACATTTAGTTCCCTCGTCCAAATCATTAATATATAATGTGAACAGTTGGGGTCCTAGCACAGATCCCTGTGACACCCCACTAGTCACTGTCTGTCCATCAGAAAAAGACCCGTTTAGTCCAACGTTTTGCTTCCTGTCTGCTAACCAGCTTTCTATGCATCTCAAGACACTGCCCATAATCCCATGCACTTTAATTTACATATTAATTTGCTACATGAGTCCTTGGGGTGGCAAGGTAGCACAGTGATTAGCATTGTTGCTTCACAGCTCCAGGGTCCCAGATTTGATTCCCAGCTTGGGTCACTGTCTGTGTGGAGTCTGCATGTTCTCCCCATGTCTGCATGGGTTTCCTCCGGGTGCTCCGGTTTCCTCTCAGTCCAAATGTGCAGGGTAGGTGGATTGGTCATGCTAAATTAGTGTCCAAAAAAGGTTAGGTGTGGTTACTGGGTTACGGGGATAGGGTGGAGGTGTGGCCTTAAGTAGGGTGCTCCTTCTGCACTTTAAATTCTATGATTGTCGAAAGCCTTCTGAAAGTCTAAATAAACTACATCCACTGGTTCTCCCTGATCAACTCTGCTAGTTACATATTCAAAGAATTCTAGTAGATTTGCCAAGCAAGATTTTGCTTTTGTAAATCCATTCTGACTTTGTCTGATTACCGCTTTCCAAATGCTGTGCTATGAGATCCTTGATAATTGACTCCAGCAACTTCCCTACTACCAGTGTTAGGCTCATTGGCCTATAGTTCCCTGTTTTCTATCTCTACCTCCCTTTTGGAATAACAGGGTTAGATTCACTACCCGCCAGTCTGCAGGAACTATTCCAGAGTCCAAATAATTAAAATCTTCAGAGAGTGGTCTAGTTATATTGTTCTTTTGGCCCAGATAAAAAGGTTTATTTTCTTTGACCGAAAATAAAAAATACAAACTACAAATAGAGGGAATAAAAATCTGGGCTTCTGGGAATCGGAAAGGGCAGCTGACATGTGCCCTTGAGTGGATCTGATTGGCTGCCATTCATCTTTAGGCTTATAACCCACACACACGTGAGCATCGACAACAAGATTGAACTGGCTTTGAGAACTAAAGTAAATCATAATAAAAGCAAAGTCATGTTCAGGAACTGATCCTATGTCTCCTTCACCATCAGGCCAGACTATCCAAAGTTGCGAGGGATATGGCTCAGAGGGGCTGGGGCGTGCCAAAAATTGAAAAGAGCATATAGCCACGGTGATAAAGAAACTGGACATGTGAGAGCAATGGTCCCTCTCTATTTCAGTTAGGGGCCTGGTCATCACATTTGAGGTTCTCTCAGTGTTTCTCTACATGACACAGGTCTGGCCCATTCCTGAACTGTGATGGACACCTGAGTCATTTTCCACATTGTCTGTATGTCAAAAGTGGTCCCTGTCTGCAGGGACACAACAGACAAACCTCTAGACAAAGGGAAAGAAAACATACCCAACATTACCTTCATCTTGAAGGCCACCTTTGTTCATGGCTGCATCAGGCTATCCATGGACTCTTTGCATTCAAATCCCAGGGGCAGGATTCTCCTGTACCCGGCGGGGCGGGGGGTCCCGGCGGGATGGAGTGGCGTGAACAACTCCGCCGTCGGCCCGCCCCAAAGGTGCGGAATCCTCCGCATCTTCAGGAGCTAGGTCCGCCCCGGAGTGGTTGGCACCCCGCCGGCCGATGGGATAGGGGCTAGGCCCCACACCAACCGGTGCTGAAGGGCCTCCACCGGCCGGCGCGAGTTGGCGCATGCGCGGGAGCGCCAAAGCGTGCTTGCGTCATCCCCGCGCATGCGCACAGGGATTCACTTCCGTGTCGGCCATCGCGGAGGACCACAACGGCCGATGCGGAAGGAATAGAGTACCCCCACGGCACAGGACCACCCACGGATCGGTGGGCCCCGACCGCGGGCCAGGCCACCGTGGGGGCACCTCCCGGGCAAGATCCCCCCGCAACCCCCCAGGAACCCCGGAGCCCGCCGCGCTGCCAGGTCTCGCCGGTAAGGGGCCTACTCTGATTTACGCTGGCGGGACCGGCTACAGGTGGGCGGGACTTCGGCCCATCGCGGGCCAGAGAATTCAGGCGGCCCCGGCGCCCATTGAGTCGCGCCGGACCCTGCCATTCTCTGAGGCAGCGCGACTCTCGCCGGGCCGGTTTTTTGGGGGGGTGGGAGAATTGGGAGGACGGTGGGGGCGGGATTCACGCCGACTCCCGGCGATTCTCCCACCTGGCAGGAGTTTTGGAGAATCCCGCCCCAAGTGTCACAAACACCAGGTATTACCTGGCTCCAGTTGCAAAGGATGGATCTGGCCATGTTATCATACACATTTCAGTAATTTGGATAGTGCCATACCACCTGTCCCTCATAAAAATGTTTGTGCTGGAAAACACCTTTGACAACAAGTTCATCAGACAGTGGCGTTATGGCACCATGGGGAGGGGGGATTATCCCGGGGGGGGGGGGGCTCTCCAAGACCATCGGAGGCCTCCGGGTGATCGGGCTTTGGGTTGGGTTGTCCCCTGGCACTCCCACTGGCACTGCCAGCCTGGCACCTGGGCACTGCCCCCGGGTAGTTCCAGGGTGCCCATGTGGCAGTGCCAGGCTGGCAGGGGCACAACCAGGGTGCCAGACTGGCAGTGCCAAGGTGCCTGGGTACCAGGTCGGCGCTGCCAGGATTTGGGTCTGGGGGTGCCATGCCCTTATAAGGTAGGGTGAGGATGGGGTTGGGAATCCCCTAGCAGGACACTGGGACAATGGGGGAGAGAGTCAGGAAGCCACGGTGGGGTGTCCAGAGATTGGGGCAGCATTTAAAAATAGCACCCTCTTCCTGCAAGTTAGTGCAGGAAAGGAAGGTAAGTACAGCCTTGGCGGGGTGTTCCTCACCAAGGCAAAAAAACAGAGTCTCTTTAAATAGCGGGGTTATGCTCATGCCGAGGAACATTGCACTAACTTTGCCCAAAACAGGTCTCTGTTTTTTTCCCGTTAAATTGTGCCCATGGAAACTCATGAAATCCCTACAGTGCAGAATGAGGCTAATCGGCCTCTCGAGCCTGCACTCACCCTCCGATAGAGCATTCTACCCAGGTCCACTCCCCCGCCCTTTCCTCGTAACCTAACCTGCAAATCCCTGGACACTAAGTGGTAATTTAGAATGGTCAATCCACCTAACCATCACATCTTTGGACTGTGGGAGGAAATAGGAGCACCCGGAGGAAACCCACGCAGACATGGGGAGAATGTGAATGTTTCATGGTGAGCCCATAAATCTAAACAACCAAATTTTACTGAATGACTCCCCCTCCTCCCGCCCACCCCCCCCCCCCCCCCCCAACCACCCCCCGCAGTGAAGAAGTTGCAAACAGGATTTCACTTTTTGTAACTTACACTTTAACACAAATCAGAATTAACATAAATTAAACATGAATCATCAGGAAATGCAAATAAGATAAATTTAACTTTGCATAGTCAATGCAACAATGACACATCTTATAAAACCACAAGCACCTGTACCATTCCCCAAACACATGTGGCACCATGTGCAATCCCAAAGCTCTTTAACTTGTTCTTCATTAAATAGGGGGCGAGATTCTCCCAAAACGGGAGAAATCGTAAAGCTGCCGTAAAACCCGGGCGGGTTTTACGGCAGCGCGCCCCTTCCCGACCGGGGACCGATTCTGGTCCCCGGTCGGGGCTAGCAGCCCGACGCCGTAGGCTCCGGCAAGACGGGCTTAACGAAAATCGTTAAGCCCGCTTGCTGGAGTTAGCGCCGGCTGACGCGTCATATGACGTCAGCCGCGCATGCGCAGTTTGGAAGACTCCAACCCGCGCATGCGCGGGTGACGTCATCGCGTTTTTGCGTGAAACCCGCGCATGCGCGGATGACGTCATCGCGTTTTTGCGCGAAACCCGCGCATGCGCGGGCCGGGTTGCCCCTCAGCCGCCCCGCGAATGGATACTGTGGGGCGGCGGAAGGACAAGTAGTGCGCGGGCATCGGGCCCGCTGCCCGCGATCGGTGCCCACCGATTGCGGGCCCATGGCACCCTTGGCACGGCCGTGGTACTGCCGTGCCAATCGGTGCCATGGTTATAAAAAGCGAGTTTGTGACGCCGTTTTTACGAACGGCACGACCAGGTGTGTTTGCCGTTCGTAAAAACGGCGGAAAGGGCTGGGACTTCGGCCCATCTAACAGCTGAGAATCGCTGCCGGCCGTAAAAAAACGGCGGCAGCGATTTGGGTCGGGACTTCGGCGGGGGGGGGGGGGGGGAGAATAGCGGGAGGGCGGCAAAAATGTCGGGAAGGCCCTCCCGCTATTCTCCCACCCGTCGTGGGGGTCGGAGAATTTCGCCCAGGATTTCTCACTTTTTCACTCAACCCTCGATTGCTTTCACCGGCAGCCATATTTCATCCGAGGTCCCCAATTATGTTTAACGCCAACAAGGTGCTGGTCTGCAAATCCTCTCTCACTTGGGTTATATCAGCCCTGATGGCATAGCTTTCCAGAGTCCTTTCTGAACCCATCAACTAACAATACCTGGTTCACGATCTGGGCCTCTGCCACAAACTCTCAGTTCTTTTTCATGCTTGAGTTACTCACACCACTCTCTGATTCAGTTCCTTTTAGCTCACTCGTACATCATTTCCTATGAGTTTCTGGAATTAAATTTTTCTCCTTACTGCCACAAACAGAAAACTGAACATTTTAGACAGAGCTTAGCTGGCTTATTCTCACACAAATTCTCTGGGGCATTGTCCCAGGATAAGTGGATGATCATTTCGGACTGAAATTTCTTCACTCAAAGGGTTGTGAATCTTTGGAACTCTTCACCCCAGAGGATTGTGCATGTACCATCGTTGAATATATTTAAGGTTGTGATAGATACATTTTTGCTCTCGGGAATTATGGTATCTGGGGAATGGACGGGAAAATGGAGTTGAAGTCGAAGGTCAGCCATGATTGCATTAAACGGTGGAGCAGGCTCAAGAGGCCTTACGGTCTACTCTAGCTGTCTCGTGTGTTCTTCTGTCTTTACCTCCATTCTCTTTGTTTCTCATCTGTATGCTGATTGCCTACTTCCTCCAGTTCTCCTGTCTTCCAGTTCTCCTTTGTGTCTGGCCACATGGCTTCTGCATCTTAACACCCTTCTTGTTGGTACATCGCAGGTCAAGGGTCACTAGGTTACATGAACCAGTATTTCTTATTGTCCAAGAATATTACA
This sequence comes from Scyliorhinus canicula, assembly GCF_902713615.1. Classification (NCBI taxonomy): domain Eukaryota; kingdom Metazoa; phylum Chordata; class Chondrichthyes; order Carcharhiniformes; family Scyliorhinidae; genus Scyliorhinus; species Scyliorhinus canicula. The sequence continues at coordinate 58,035,368 of NC_052151.1, forward strand.
ATTAATCCCTTTATGGCTGATATACACTCTTAAAAAACATTTTAAAAACAATCACAGTTCCCCTAAAGCCAGTTAATGTATTTATACTCGAGAATACACTCCTTACTCTAAAGGCAGCTGCAGTTAACCTTGAAGAAAATAAACCTTCAGATTACACTAAAGCCCAGACATGAGATAAATTAAACATTTTTAAATGTCACACTGAGGCACCACCTCAGAGGCAGTCAGTGAATAAAAAGAACTGGAACTGCAATTTTGACAAACCATTAGTGCACCTTAAAGCTCTCTGGTCTTGTTTTGATTGACACACAATGGTAAAAGATCTGCTTGATTCATATTGGTAACAACCAAGTTTGCCTTAAACTGAGCTGATTGATTCTTAACCGCCAAATCTAGTGGACAAAGTAGATTTTTTTCCTTTGAAATGCCAACAAATTGATGTGAAAATCTGACTTTCAGCTTAATTTCAGCTTTATATAACAAATTTTTGACATGTATGGAATCAAACTAAAATGGATGAATACCCCAGCTCTCCTAAAGATGGCATCGGTGGTCTAGTGAATGCAGGCCTGAATGATCCGCAAGGTGATGTTACAAAAATACCCATTGCAGCCTGAAATGTGCTAGTGACATAAAAATAGAGAGCTGAACTCATTTTGACACCTGCTTACAGGGTTGTCTAAATGTGTGATCTGGGATGGCAGATCTGGGTATCAAAGTTGGCACAGGTCATCCGATGTTTCTAATTCTACAAAGGCGCACCTTATCACTTACACCATCTTAAAATCTCCTGGGCCTAATATTACCGCACGTAACATTTGCTGAGAAGAGAGATAGATTTTGGTTGCCTTATTCTTCTTCAATGCTCCTCCGCTCTCAATTGCTCTTTTCAAGTCTATCACTTGCCCTTTATCTACATTGAGTAAAGATGAGTTTCCATAGGAAATAGATGCTGCTTGACCGTATCCTCTTCTGTAGGTCAAGGTTCTAAATCTGCTGGCAACCAGTGAGTGCACCCCAACCTATCTTTAAAGTATATCTCAGCAGTTCTCCAAGAAAAAAAGTAAGTTCAAAATTATGCAGGCCAAGATATATGGGCAAATTTTATTCCAAAAGTTTGGAGCTTTCAAAGCTTTCATTAATTAGAAATTGTAATTTTCTTGGGTAATAAGAGATACTGGTCTGTGTGATCTGCTGACCCTTGACCTGGATGCAGTACCAACAAAAAGGTAGTTAAGATAGAAGCCATGTGGCCAGGCACAAATGAGGGATGGAGGAAGAAGGCAATCAGCACACAGGTCCGACACAGAGAAAGCAGACAGAGTCAGAAAAGGGAACACAGTGTTCATGTCAATTCTATGAAAAGGCCTCTCTTTGGCAGTAAGAAGATAAAATAGAATTCCAGAAGCATCTGGGCAAGTGATGTATGAGCAAGTAAAAATGAAGTGAATGCTAAAAGGCAGTGAAAATAGCTCAGGTATGCAAAATAATTGAGAGTTTGTATCAGGGGACCAGATCATAGCTGGCTGATCAGTTCAAGAATGGAATGACCTCAGTCAGAAAGGGTTCATAGACATGCGCCTTGTCAGTGTTAACCATACCTGGGGACCCCAAATGGAATACATTGACAGTGAATGTGACTCCAGGGCCAAATCGATTGAGTTGCACAGATTAAGATTGCAAGTTTTTTTTAACTTCAGTCATAGGATGAGGTGTGGACATCGCTGGCTGGGCCAGCATTTATTGCCCATCCATGAAAGCATTGCCGTGGATCTGCAGTCATATGCAAGCCATACCAGGTAAAGACGACAGGCTTCCTTCCCTAAAGGATGTTAGTGAACCAAATGGGTTCTCACGACAATGGTTTCATGGTCATCATTAGACTTTTAATTCCAGATTTTTAATGAATTCAGATTTCCCCATCTGCCATGGTGGGATTTGAACCTGGGTCCCCAGAGCATTACCGTGGGTCTCTGTATTACTAGTCCAGCGACAACACCACTACGCCACTGCCTCATTTGCTGCCACATCTGTTTTGGGAGCGATGCAAAGGCTAGTGGTTGTGTATGACTTATCTTTGTTGCATTGACTATTTAAATGACTGTGGGGAGTCTGCACGTTCTCCCCTTGTCTGCATGGGTTTCCTGTGGGTGCTCCGGCTTCCTCCCACAAAGTCTCAAGAGACATGCTTGTTAGGTGAATTAGACATTCTGAATTCTCCCTCAGTGCCAGGAGTGTAGCGACGAGGGGATTTTCACAGTAACTTCATTGCAGTGTTAATGTAACCTACCTGTGGCACTAATAAAGATTATTATTATTATTATTATTATTATTAATAAATTAAATCCACCTTCTTATTTAAACTATCATTTGCCTTTTATTTATTTTAATTTACATTGGTTCTGATTCATTTTGATGGAAAGGTTACAAAAAGTGAAACCATGTTGGCATGTTTTTCATTTGGGTGTCATTTCATAAATATTTTAGTTTACCGTTCTGTCCCGGGGCTTGTATCTTATCCCTTTTGGAAAAGTAAAAGATCTAAACTTTCAATTGAATTAAACTTAAATTACTAAATTACTAATTACTATTTTTAAGTTGATTTAAATAACTATTTTAATTTGATTTAAATAACTTTTTAATTTGATCTCAGATCAAGTGGGATAAATACTCAGTTTTTGTAAATAAAAAGCTAATTAAATAGTATAGGAGACATTTGATACAATCTGACACAAAACATCTTTCAAAAGTTAAATTTCAAAAGTTTAATTGAAAGGAATAAAGCATGGCAGGGCAGCTCTAAAGTGTGGTTTGCTCCTCCTGTTCCTTGTGGCAGACTGGGGACAGTTCCAGTCCCCAGGGTCAGCATGTGTGCAGGAAGTGTTACAGTTACAGCTCCTGGAAGCTCGAGTTTCAGAGCTGGAGCTGCGGCTTGAGACACTGTGGAGCATCCGTGAGTTGGAGAACATTGTGGATAGCATGTATAGAGAGGTGGTTATACCGTAGGCTCAGAATCCGCAGGCAGGAAGGGAATGGGTGACAGAGCAAAAGAGCGAGGCAGGTAGTGCAGGAATCTCCTGTGGCCATTCCCCTGCAGAACAGATATATTGCTTTGGATACTGTTGAGGGGAATGGCCTCTCAGGGGAAAACAGCAACAGCCAAACTCGTGGCCCCATGGTTGGTTCTGCTGCAGAGGGGAGGGGTAAAAAGTTTGCCAATGCAATAGTTATAGGGGATTCAATTGTAAGGGGAATAGACAGGCGTTTCTGTGGCCGCAAACGAGACTCCAGGATGGTATGTTGCCTCCCTGGTGCTCGTGTCAAGGATGTCTTGGAGTGGGTACAGGACATTCTGGAGGGGGAGGGTAAACAGCCAGTGGTTGTGGTACACATCGGTACAAACGACATAGGTTAAAAAAAAGGGATGAGATCCTAAAAGCAGAATACAGGGACCTAGGAAGGAAATTAAGAAATTGGACCTCAAAGGTAGTGATCTCAGGATTACTACCAGTGATACGTGCTAGTCAGAGTAATGACCAGATATATAGGATGAATACGTGGCTGAAGAGATGGTGTCAGCGGGAGGGTTTCATATTCCTGGGGCATTGAGACCGGTTCTGGGGGAAGTGAGACCTGTATAAACTGGACGGGTTACACTTGGGCAGGACAGGAACTGATGTCCTAGGAGAGGCTATTTGCTAGAGCAGTTGGGAAGGGTTTAAACTAATATGCCAGGGGGATGGAAACCTACGCAGGGAGTCAGAGAATGGGGGAGCAAGGACAAAAACAAAAGGTAGAAAAGTGAATAAGAAAAGTGATAGGCGGAGAAGCCAAGGGGGAAATTCAAACAGGGCAATAGAGAAAAATATCGGGAGCAAGACAAACAATGTGGAAAAGACAAACTTAAAGGCTGTGCCTTAATGCACGGAGCATTTGAACTAAAGTGGATGAACTAATCGTGCAGATAGATATAAATGGGTATGATATAATTGGGATTACGGAGACATGGCTGCAGGGTGACCAGGGTTGGGAACTGAATGTCCCAGGGTTCTCAGTATATAGGAAGGGCAGGCATAAAAGAAAAGATGGTGGCGTGGTACTGCTGGTTAAAGAGGAAATTAACACAGTACCACAGTAGTGGGCAGCAGGGTAGCATGGTGGTTAGCATCAATGCTTCACAGCTCCAGGGTCCCAGGTTCGATTCCCGGCTGGGTCACTGTCTGTGTGGAGTCTGCACGTCCTCCCCCTGTGTGCGTGGGTTTCCTCCGGGTGCTCCGGTTTCCTCCCACAGTCCAAAGATGTGCGGGTTAGGTGGATTGGCCATGCTAAATTGCCCGTAGTGTCCTAATAAAAGTAAGGTTAAGGGGGGGGTTGTTGGGTTACGGGTATAGGGTTGATATGTGGGTTTGAGTAGGGTGATCATGGCTCGGCACAGCATTGAGGGCCGAAGGGCCTGTTCTGTGCTGTACTGTTCTATGTTCTAAAGGATATTAGCTCTGACAATGTGGAATCTGTATGGGTAGAGTTGAGAAATACCAAGGGGCAAAAAACATTAGTGGGTGTCATATATAAACCCCCAAACTGCAGTGGTGAGGTGGGGAATGGCATTAAACACAAATTTAGTAATGCATGTAATAAGAGAATATTGGTGATCATGAGTGATTTTAATCTTCACATAGATTGGGCAAATCAAATTAGCCACAATGCCATAGAGGAGGAATTCCTGGAGTGGATATGGGATGGTTTTCTTGACCGGTATGTGAGGAACCTACTAGAGAGCAGGCCATCTTAGACTGGATACTGTGTAATCAGAAAGCAATCATTGCCAATCTGGCTGTACGAGACCTGTTGGGGATGAGCAACCATAACATGATGGAATCTTTTATCAAGATGGAGAGTGAAGTAGTTGATTCTGAGACTAGGGTGCTGAATCTTAATTAAAGGAAATATGAAGATATGACGTAAAAGCAAATTACTGCAGATGCTGGAATCTGAAACGAAAGGGAAAATGCTGGAAAATCTCAGCAAGTCTGGCAGCATCTGTAGGGAGAGAAATGAGCTAACGTTTCGAGTCCGATGACTCTTTGTCAAAGCTAACAGACAGAGAGAGTGGGAAATAGAAACTCTGTTTCCAATCAGTGAATGCACAATAAGGGATAAAGAAGTTGCTGAGAAATTGAATACATACTTGGGTTCTGTCATAGACATAGACCATAGACCAGTACAGCACAGAACAGGCCCTTCGGCCCTCAATGTTGTGCCGAGCCATGATCACCCTACTCAAACCCACATATCCACCCTATACCCGTAACCCAACAACCCCCCCCCCCCCTAACCTTACTTTTATTAGGACACTACGGGCAATTTAGCATGGCCAATCCACCTAACCCGCACATCTTTGGACTGTGGGAGGAAACCGGAGCACCCAGAGGAAACCCACGCACACAGGGGGAGGACGTGCAGACTCCACACAGACAGTGACCCAGCCGGGAATCGAACCTGGGACCCTGGAGCTGTGAAGCATTTATGCTAACCACCATGCTACCCTGCTGCCCCCATTCTGGTTACAACTTCAAAGAATTCCAACAGATTTGTCAAGCATGATTTTCCCTTCATAAATCCATGCTGACAGCATACATGCTGACAAAAGAGGACACAAATTAGATACCAGAAATGTTGGAGCACGAAAGGATTAGTGAGAGGGAAGAGTAGAGAAATGGTGCTGGGAAAATTGATGGGATTCAAGGCGGATAAATCCCCAGGGCCTGAGAATCTACATCCCAGAGTGCTTAAGGAGGTGGCTCTAGAAATAGTGGGCGCATTGGTGGTCATCTTCCATGGTTCTATAGACTCTGGAACTGTCCCTGCAGATTGGAGGGTAGCTAATGTCACTCCGATATTCAAAAAGGGAGGTAGAGAGAAAGCAGGGAATTATAGACCAGTAAGCCTAACATCGATAGTGGGGAAAATGCTTATCAAGGACTTTATAGCAGAACATTTAGAAAGCAGTGGCAGGATCAGTCAGAGTCAGCATGGATTTATGAAGGGAAAATCATGCTTGACAAATCTGTTGGAATTCTTTGAAGTTGTAACCAGTACAGTTGACAAGAGGGAGCCAGTCGATGTGGTATATTTGGACTTTCAGAAGGCGTTTGACAAAGTCCAAGAGCATAAGAGATTATTGTGTAAAATTAAAGCGCATGGGATTGGGGGAAATGTATTGAGGTTAATTAGAAAACTGGTTAGCAGAAAAGAAACAAAGAGTAAGGAATATTGGTCCTTTTCAAATTGGCAGGCAGTAACTAGTGGGGGTACCACAGGGATCGGTGCTGGGACCCCAGCTATTCACAATATATATTAATGATTTGGATGAGGGAACAAAATTTAACCTCTCAAAGTTTGCAGATGATACCAAGTTAGGTGGGAGAGTGAATTGTGACGAGGATGCAGGGATCCTACAGCATGATCTGGACAGGTTGGGCGAGTGGGCAAATCAATGGCAATTATAATTTGGGTAAGTGTGAGGTTATTCACTTTGGAAGCAAAAACAGGATGGCAGATTACTACCTGAATGGTTATATAAATTGGGAGAGGGTAATGTGCGGCGGGACCTGCGTGTCCTTCTGCACCAATCGTTGAAGGTAAGCATGCAGGTGCAGCAGGCGGTAAAAATGGCTAATGGTATGTTGGCCTTCATTGCGAGAGGTTTTGAGTATAGAAGCACGGATGTGTTGCTGCAGTTATGCAGGGCCTTGGTGACGCTACACCTGGCGTATTGTGTGTAGTTTTGGTCTCCTTCTCTGAGGAAGGATGTTCTTGCTCTCGAGGGAATGCAGCGAAGATTTACCGGACTGATTCCAGGGATGGCAGGACTGTAATATGAGGAGAGATTGACTAGGTTGGGATTGTTCTCGCTGGAGTTCAGAAGAATGAAGGGGGATCTCATAGACACTTATAAAATTTTAACAGGACTGGACAGGGTAGATGCAGGGAAGATGTTACCGATGATGGGTGTGTCTAGAACCAGGGATCACAGTCTGAGGATTCAGGGTAAACCATTTCGGACAGATATAAGGAGACATTTCTTCACACAAAGAGTGGTGAGCCTGTGGAATTCATTACCACAGGAAATGGTTGATGCTAAAACTTTGAATATATTCAAGAGGCGGCTAGATATAGCACTTGGGGAGAATGGGATCAAAGGCTATGGGGAGAAAGCAGGATGAGGCTATTGAGTTGGATGACCAGCCATGATCGTGATGAATGGTCTCGAAGGGCCAAAAGGCCTTCTCCTGCTCCTATCTTCTATGTGTCTATTTAAACCATCCTAAACAACAAACATATGTAAATTGAGTAATTTCTTAGAGTCTAAAGTGTCCATTTTCTCTCAGTACAGAATTAGTCTTTGAGATATGAGGAGTGCTGATGATGGCGCTAAGATCTACAAATTTGAGGCTGTGGCTCTAAGTGCTCACCTCAATGAGGCAGATGATCAACATCGCAGTCGCTCATCAGAAAAGGAAATGTATCCTCATAATCACCGTCCTTTAAATATTCTGGTCTGCTCGCTATCAAGCAGGACCCACTTAGTGTTACCATCCAACAGAGAGGTGTTGGTACCAAGAAACCATTTGATTTGTTTTGGTCCTGATACAGATTGCCATTTGATACAGACCCAATCTCCAACTTCAAATCATGTTCATTTGTGTGTGTTTACTTGCTGAATAAGCTTTTGCTTTACATAAAACGCTTTGCGATTTCTTCGGCTTTCACTCTGATATTCTTGTTGGATAACGCTGACTGACTAAGAATGGCCAACAGTTTTGTAGTGAGAACAAATATGCTTCGTGAAAGGTAGGCAGCTTGCGAGTAATATAAGACGGCTGTTGAATGTAGTGATGAATCCATCAGGAGCTCTGGTACCGGAGGTGGTGGCGTCCATGGACGCGGAGAAAGCAGTTGATCGGGTGGAGTGGCGGTACTTGTTCGAGGTTTTGGGAAGCTTTGGGCTTTGAATGAGATTTGTGGCATTGGTGCGGTTGCTATATCTGGCACCAAAGGCGAGCGTGAGGACGAATAATATGAGTTCGCGGAGCCTTGACTTACACAGGGGTAAGAGGCAGGGGTGCCCACTGTGGCTCTCAGGGGGTTGGAGGAGTGGTGGGGGATTATGAGGGGGGCAGAGGGAGCATCGGGTGTCGCTCTGTGTCGATGACCTGTTGCTGTATGTTTCGGACCTGCTGGAGAGCATGAGAAGGATGATGGGCCTGCTGGGGATGTTTGGAGGGTTCTCGAGGTATAGACTGAATGTAGGGAACAGCGAGGTTTTCCCGGTGAATGAGCTGGGACGGCGGACTAATTTAGAGCGGGTGCCATTTTCGGTAGCGAGGGATAGGTTTAGGTATTTGGGGATTCAGGTAGCGAGGGAATGGACGGGGCTCCACAAGACCTCCTCTTGTGCAAGGATGAGCCTGATACGGTTTAAGGTGGTGCACAGGGTGCATATGACTCGGGTGAGAATGAGTGGGTTCTTTCAGGGGGTAACAGATAAGTGTGAGAGGTTTGGGCGGAGGCCAGCGAATCACGTGCACAAGTTTTGGGGTTGCGAAAAATTGGGAAGATTCTGGGTGGGCATGTTTGCGATCTTTGTGAGGATAGTGGAGGAGGAGGTGGACCCAGACCCATTGATGGTGATATTTGGGGTTTCAGAGAAGCCGGAGCTCATGGAGAGGAGGGACGCCGATGTCTTGGCCTTCGCCTCCCTGATTGCACGGCGGCGAATTTTACTGGAGTAGCGGTCGGCATCGCCACCGGGGGTAGCAGCTTGGTTGTGAGACTTCCTGCGGTTGGAGAAGATAAAATATGAGTTAAGGGGCTACGGAGATGGGTTTGAGAAAAGGTGGGGGGCGTTTGTGACCGTGTTTGAGGAGCTGTTTGTTGCAGGGGTTGGGGGGGGGGGGGGGGGGGGGGGTGGGGTGGTGAAAAAAGAGAAAAAATTTGTACAGACTATCGTTGATTGGAGGGAAGTATGTTTCCCAGGCTGTTTTGATATATGTTGGTAATAAAATACATTTTTTTAAAAAGAATGGTCAACAGCATGCAAAAATGATGACCAGTCATAAGCTTGACTGGTATCTATTTGGGCAGGGAGCGTGGAATGAGTTGATCTTTGTGAAGTAGGATATGAATGGATTTTCTCCCTCCGACATGCTTGTGCCACACAAATGCCAGTTAACCTGGTGTTGTAAGACTTCTTACTGTTCAAAAAATGTGACCTCGACCACCTAAAACCGCGTTTTACAAACTCAGGGTTGCAACCGGGGGTGGGTCGCGGACAGGTGTCAGGAGGGTCACAGAGCGATCGGTGGAGGCGTTCCCAATCGCGGCTGGAGCTGTGACTGGGTTTTCGGAATGCCCTCCGTGACTGGCTTTTAAGTTAAGAATGCCAGCTGCTAACAGCTGGAATCTTCCCACCAGAAGCGGCAGCAGAGAGAAGGTTACGTGCCCGGCATGTACATTGATATCATGCATCCTGTAGGTCCATACACTGGGTGCAAAATCATGGGGGAGAGATTCTTCCATTTTGTATATGGCAGCAAGCAAACCACAGGATTGTGCAAAGAACTGAAGATGGAACAGTTTATAATAAGGAGAGAGCTTTACAGGAGAGTCCAGGGTAGAAAAAAGCAAAGCTTGTGTGAGTTGAGGCCAGAACTCCAGGGCCTCTTGTGGACAAACTATTAAGAAGAAACTGATATCGGGAACAAAGCAGTATAAAGATGATTTCTTGAGGTATGGCATTATTAATTTTGCGAATGCAAATCAGGATGCAAAGCTCTTGTATATATTTGCAGGGAAGTACTGGCAAATTAAAATTTTAAACCTTCAAACTTCAAAGGCATTTGAAAACTAAGCAATGATGCAGCGAGAACTTAAATCGTCAGCTGAAGTCCTTAGCACAAATGTAACATTGAATGACAAAGCAAGTGAGAACGTGAGGATCAGACAGACTCAGCTGCCACATTAAAGGTAAGCAATAATGGTGTTTTGTGAGGTGAGCCGGCGTGGGTAGCGAAGGTTGACCGGCGTGGGTCGTGTAAGGTGGCATGGGTCCCGAAGGGCAGCCTGTTGGTAAAAGTGGGTGCTGGGAATAAAAGTTTGAAAAACACTGACCGAGGAGGACAAGGGCTGCAGACACATGGGAACACCACCACCTGGAACTTCTACTCCAAGCATCCTGATTTGGAAGTATATTGCCGTTCCTCCACTGTTGCTAAATCAACATCCTAGAACTCCCGGAACCCCCACTGTGGGTGTCCCTAAAGTACATAGACCGCAGCTGTTCAAGAAGACAGCTCACCACCACCATCTCAAGGGCACTTCTGGATGGGCAATGAATGCTGGGCTGGCAGTGTTTTAAATCTTTTCTCCAAACTTTAGCAATAATTCCACAACTGTTTTATGTTTTACTCTTTTTACAGAATTTTAAAGTGAATTTGCTTTCTATCTATTGAATAATGCACATTTGTTTATTCAGCATTCTAGTAAATTGCTTTTCTTTGCATTTCTTTGTGATGCCTCCTGCTCTTAAATCCTTTTCCCATTCTGCTCTCAATTGATTTTTTATTTTTGAGGTGGAATTACTTTGGATCAGTGGAGAAATGATTAAAAAGAAAGATTACATAGTTGTACCTGTGAAGTAAAGAATGACAAACGTAGTTCCAAGAGGAAAAACTGAATTAGGTATGAACCTCACATTTATCAGCCAGTTAACTCAATACCCTTTGTTGCAAAACAGACATTTTCCACAAGATGCTGTAAATGATTAGTTACAGAGCAAAGCATGTAACAAAATGGGTGATAATAATAATAATCTTTATTGTCACAAGTCGGCTTACATTAACACTGCAATGAAGTAACTGTGAAAAGCCCCTCGTCGCCACATTCAGGCGCCTGTTTGGGTACACAGAGGGAGAATTCAGAATGTCCAAATTACTTAACAGCACGTCTTTCGGGACTTGTGGGAGGAAATCAGAGCACCCGGAGGAAACCCACGCAGACACAGGGAGAACGTGCAGACTCCACACAGACAGCGACCCAAGCCGAGATTCAAACCTGGGACCCTGGTGTTGTGAAGCAACAGTGCTACCCACTGTGTTAGCGTGCTGCCCGTGCTGTATTATATTTCATGTGCTTTTAGATGAATAGATGAACAGGATAAAATTTCTAAAAAAGTGGCGTCAATCAGCTTTTTTAATAGCCCCTTGTTTCCATAGTGATGGTGGCCATTTTTGTTGCTGACTGCAAATTTAGATCATGGCAATGGAATATGTCTGTCGTTGTCTGCAGAAGAGAATAATTAAGTAAAAGTTGCTTGATAGCTGGGACAGGTTGTTTAAATGTTAATGCATGCAAATTACAAATCATGGAATGACAAATGACAAACTCAGCTTCAAAGAAAAATGCTTGCAGAAAGAAAGAAGTCTTACAACACCAGGTTAAAGTCCAACAGGTTTGTTTCAAACACGAGCTTTCGGAGCACGGCTCCTTCTTCAGGTGAAGAAGGAGCCGTGCTCCGAAAGCTCGTGTTTGAAACAAACCTGTTGGACTTTAACCTGGTGTTGTAAGACTTCTTACTGTGCTCACCCCAGTCCAACGCCGGCATCTCCACATCATGCAGAAAGAAAGCAATACCAAAATATTAACACCACATTCACAAGGTGCGAATGCTAACTTCTAAGGCACAGCTTTCACTGAAAAGGATTCTCACAACATAAGTCATAGCTTTAATTGTGTCTGAAAACCTGCACTCCATGCTTTAAAATGTCAGATTATCTACAGAAAATTTAGGCGGATTCAAACAAGATGCTACTCAATATGCTACTGAAATGTAAGAATTATATTGTGATGACAATATTTTGGCTTATATTTATAGTATTGTACTTTCAATGACTTTTGTTGCAGTGTGAATAATTCATCTTCTACATAACTCTGACAAACATTCTTGCCTGACCCTTTGATTTGATTGTTTTGGGTATAAATCCATCCTGGAAAATAGCACAAAATGACCAATTATAATTTAGAAAACCTTTTTGCACAGTCCAAAATATTTCCCATTGGAATTGTTGGGAAAGAAAATCAGCCAGAGTGCACTAGGGAAGTGGGTTCGCTCTTTTCACAGTAACTTCATTGAAGCCTACTCGTGACAATAAGCGATTTTCATTTTTTTTCATTTTCTTACCTATTCAAATTTATAACTATTGATTTATTGGCCTTTCAGAGACAAGAAGAAAATATGATGGACAGTGCATGTGACCTCTGGTGCACGATACCCCATAACAAGAAGGCCATTGTTAATTATGTAGCTTGCAGTACAGACCTAGGACACCTAGGTATTGGTCTGCAAGAAATTTGAATTGATTATGGACCTCTAAGGAGGACCTCCAAGAGTGGGTCACCTCCTAAACTGAAGCAAAAGTGATTGCAATGAACCGGGACAAGTGGCGGAATCTTGCTGTCCGTTGTCCCAGATGGGACTGGATGAACTAAGTAAGTCTCTGTAAGGATACTGTCTTTTTGTAATCTACACAAAATAATTGAATAATAGTTTGAATCCTGTCATGTGACTTCCGCCAGATGCAGTATGGTATTAAATATAACAAGTCATATCTCGCAACCTACTGGAATCTTTAAGGAAATAGTTGAAGTGGTGGATGCAAGCTATTCAGTAGTTTTTTTAAAATAAATTTAGATTACCCTATTATTTTTTCCAATTAAGGGGCAATTTAGTGTGGCCAATCCACCTACTCTGCACATGTTTGGGTTGTGGGGGCGAAACCCACGCAGACACGTGGAGAATGTGCAAACTCCACACGGACAGTGACCCAGAGCCGGGATCGAACCTGGGACCTCAGCGCCGTGAGACGGTTGTGCTAACCACTAGGCCACCGTGCTGCCCTAGCTATTCAATAGTTGATCCTAAATTGGGTTTTCAAAAGACATTCATCACAGTTCTTCATGTGAGACTAAAGTTTAAGGAACAGATAAAAAAAAGTAAGAAAATTTGAAGCAAGACCAGCCTATCCGGCCCATCAAGCCCCTCCTGGAGTGCAGATTTTCATCACAATGAAAGCTATGCTGTGAGAATCCTTTTCAGTGAAAGCTGTGCCTTAGAAGTTAGCATTTGCATCTTGTGAATTTCTATATTATCATTTGATTATGGATTTCACTTCCACAATGCCTGTTGATCCCTACTTTAGGGATTTTCTGATTCTGTTTGCTGACCTTCCCAGAAAAGAAAATCAAACAGCTTCTCAACAGATATTGATCCGGCTCCTTTTAAAATTATTACTAATTGATCCCAAATCTCAATTCTCTGGCAGTTTTGTTTGCTAGATAACAAATTGTACAAATGGATTGTGTATTAGTTTAGGAATAAAAAACCAGATAGCGCTGATCCATGCAAGGTGGTCTTCCTGGAAAAAAATAATTAGCAATGGTCTTTAGCAATCTGTAATAAAGATCTCTATTACTCACATTATTTGGGAATGATTTGGAACAAGGTGTTTGTACTAGTTATATTAAGCTTTGTGATGATCTGAAGCAATGTAGACAGGCTAATGATTAGAAAGAAGATTGATTATCTTTAGAGGCTCAGGCCAATTACATGTCTGAGCATAGAAATCAGAAATGGATTACAATGTGGATAATGTAGGGTAATGCTGATAATGAACAGTGTATGACATGAAAAGATTCTGTTTTAAGTAGACCAGTGGGAATTATACAATTGATTAAGCGCAACCTTGCAGAACTTAAATCACTACCTCCTTTTAAAGGGACAACAAATTTAAAATTTCCGAAAGGTTTAGCTCACTCAAACAGGGGACTCTGGGCAGGATTCTCTGTCAGCCGGTGCCGAAATCGGGAAATGCGATTTGGCAGAGAATAGCATCCAAAGCCAAAATCACTGCAGGCGGTGATTTGACGCTAAATTGCTATTCTCCGTCACCTTGAAAATGGCGTCACTGCGTTTCACTCTGCATGACAGGAGACACCGTTTGCATATCATTAGTGGTCCCGACCCAGTACTCTCCAGGGCCTCCGCGATTCTCCGCGTCCGATGGACCGAGTTCCCGCCGGCGTGATTCACTTTTGCTTTTAAAAATCGTGAAAGCGGCGTGGCAGCTGCTGAGGGAAAGAGAGGGAATACGGAAAGTGCCCAATATCGCCATAGTGTGCTGACAGTTGTGCCGCTGGCCGGGGGGGGGGGGGGGGGGACTTCTGCCAGAGCTGGGGGTAGTAGTGACCAGGTGGTGGGCTGCGGGGTCAGGGTGGACGGACACGGAACACCATTGCCGCAGCCGGCAAGGCAGCCATGCTGCTGCACACACCACTAATAGCCCACTTTGAACCTGGTGCCATGGGTCATATCTGTATCCCCCCCAGCTACGCTCTGGCCCCAGACAACCCATCAGCTGTATGGAAGCATTCCAGCATAACCAAGCCATCCTTTTGGCTGGGATGGTGTGTGTAGGGATTATAATGTGTATATACGGCTGCAGCTTCTCAGCCTCTCGGGTTTCGATCATGGCCCCGGTGTGTCCCGCACCATTTTTCAGTGGTATCGAGTGTGTTCCACGCAGCATCGGTGCTAGCACCTCAACAGTAGCAGAATCGGTCCAGATGCGGCACCAATTTTTCTATCGTAAAAGTCCGCGATTCTCCATTGGCGAATTCTCTGCTTGCCAACGCCAAAATCGTATTCGCCGATCGGGCGGAGAATCCCTTTTGATACCGCTATCGGGGACGGCGCCTGTTCTCGGTTGCTCAGCCCCCTCCAAAATGGCCGTGAGTATGCCGCACGGTGTTGGGATGGCCTCAGGACATGACCTGTAAGCCCTCTCCCAATGCTCCGCTCCCGATGGGCCGACTTCCCAACGGCGTGGATCACTTATGCTCTGAGTTTGTGTTAACCTCGCGTGGCGGCAGTGGACTGTATCCAGCGCCGCCACCATTGGAGTGGGGGAGAGAGACGCTCCGCTGGCCCGGAAGGGGGGGGGGTTTCTGCAGGGGCTGGGGGGACTGGTGGGGGGTGGTCCAGGTGTGACGAGGGGGTTACAGGGGGGCAGTCCCTGGCAGGCTGGGTCCACACGCCACCGGCGCCATGTTGTACGGTCCGACTACTGCAGGCCGCCGTTGTGCGCATGCGCAGCCATAAACCCGGCAATTCTTCTGTCGTTTCTGTCGGGAATGCCTGGGGTTTTACGTGGCGCGGCTGCTAGCCCCCCACCGGGCGGAGTATTGGTGCGGGGGCAGCGGTGACTTTGTCATCGTAAAACTGGACACTTCCTCCGGCCATAGCCTCAAAATCAGAGAATCCAGCCCTTAGTCTCGGAAACGGAGAATCCCACCCCCCCTATTTTAAGTGGACCAGTGAAGTTATGGGATTTGGGACACCTAAAAACCCTGGAATATCCAATCAAGTATTTCTTCTTGAAAGGCAACACTGTTAACATTTCAGCAAGGTGCTTCAAAATTATATTTAAGTAAACAAACAGTACTAACTAGATAAACAGAATGATGCCACAGGAGAGTCAGTAGACTTCACATGTTGGCGTTCAAGTGTCAGCTGGCCACAAACAACAGCTTGAAATGTGGGCAAATGATTGAATCCTGTTTGATTTTTTTGCCCCTCCAGGAGCTCTGTGTAGTGGCCGAAGGAAGAGACTTCATGGAACGCATGGCTGGCTGGATAAGAACAAGTTTATTCACACTTTACACAATAACCACAAGTACTACAACTTCTCACCCTGAAGGGAACATCGGCAACCGCCCTTCCGTGTAGCACATCGAGGTGAGAGCATCACAGCGGTAAAGGTGCTGCGCCAAAGGCACCTGATTCTGGCATCGGGTGGGCCGGTGTCCATGTCGGAGTAGTTGTCATCATCGTCAGATGGCCCTGAGGTTGTATCAAGTCCTTCCACCACTCGCTGCTCGACAGGTTGTGGCATAGAGAGCAGTGCGCTTATCCCAGGGGGCGACGAGGGGTTCATGCATGGACCCAGGACCTGTTCCAGTGGTTCCTGCGTGTGGTGCCAGATATGGTCCAGGTGGCGGCTGGCCTCATGCCCTTGCATTTGGACCGAGTAGGGGACTGGACCATGCCAGGGTACATGCAGTTCCGACTCCGCAATTCTGAATGCAGTCTGTGCTGCTAGGGTCAAAAGTGCAAAGCTGTGTGCGCCGATGCGAGTCCGTCCCAGAGTTAATCTGCCGTTGATGGTTCTGCGCACCGACATTGAGAAAAATGAGGCTCTGGCGAGTTCTGAGCAGACGGCCCATTACTAACTCTGCCAGTGCAACCCCAGAGGTGACATGTGGGATATTCCGATAGCTAAAAGGGAACAAGCCAGCTGCATCTCCCAAAGCCCGGCCGTCATCTTTCTCAGCGTTTGCCTGAAATACTGGACCGCCCCCTCAGCCAACCCATTGGATGCCGATTGGTACAGGGCAATTCACACGTGCTGGATTCCATTTGTGGCCTGAATGATTCAAAGACTGGTGACTGCTTCCCCGTTATCGGATGGCAGGATTTGAGTATCCCGTATCTGTCTGTCCACGATCATTCACACAGTCACGGCCTGTACCTGGTGGATCTTGAGACATTTGGAGTGGTGATCCACCAGGACAAGGAATGTTGCCCCAGGAAATGTGAGGAGCACCGGCTCATTTTGGATGACAGTTAAGACTGCATTGCGGGTCCTCAGTTACAGAAAGGGCAGACCTGGTAAAGACGTGAGTGAACCAGACGGGGTTTTTAAAAAAATTCATTGAATTCTCCAGCTGTTCTGTTGGGACTGGCACTCATGTCTTTGGATTATTAATCCAGGCTTCTGGATTCAAAAGAGGAACTGCTGGAAAATCTCAGCAAGTCTGGCAGCATCTGTAGGGAGAGAAAAGTGCGAACGTTCCGAGTCCAGATGATCCTTTGTTGAAGCTAAAAGACATAGAAAGTGGGAAATATTTATACTGTGGGATGAGGGAATGAAAAGTGAGTCATTGTCACAGAAATCAATTGAACAGGGTGTTAATGGCAGTCCCCAGTGAGAACAAAAGGTGTGACAGGTCAAACAGCAGAGAAACTAAAATCAGAGGGTAAGCTGTGACAGATGTAGATGTGGGGGGAGGGGGGGGGGGGACATGGGTGGGAGAGAGGGGAAGGGGGAAGCAAAGGTAAGGATGTGGGGCACAACCTGCTGCGAACCCTCAGCCTGCACTGTAGTCACAGCCTGCATATGAGGCCAGAACATACAATGAAACCTCAACCAACGTTGAAGCCTTCGTCTGCACTGAAGCTATAGACAGCGGTCCATTCTTGCCGGTGTGAAGACATATATTGGTCAGCAAAGCAGCCATTCTGAAAGCCAGGGGAAATGGATGTTTATTGGCATGGTGAGGTATAGTGACAACACCTTACATGTTCTCTCCACACTAATCAGGAAAGGAAGAAGGTCCTCTTCCCATCCAGTTTAACTCTTGACTAGAATATTGGAAAAAGTCACCCAGTTTGTGTATGTCAGATATCATTGTCCTGTGGAATGGTGGGAGGCAAAGTTTGTCCAATAATGAAAATTGTCAATTACAAGCAGCTTTTGTTTTTGCTGTATCCATCTTTTCACTTTTAAATGTTGGCTTCTTTTAAGTTTAAAAAACAAACATTTTTATTGAAAATGTATTTTCATTATAAACAGAATAACATTAATATGAACCAGATGCTTCAAGTTACAATGTAAGGAGAACACAATCATCAATCAAGAACACACCCAATTGTAACAACCAAACATTTAACTAAACCCCCCTTAACAACTGATGGTGACTAACTCTTTGAAAAAGGAACTGAATGGCTGCTGTCTTAGATAGAACCCTTCCAACGAGCCCCTCATGGTGTATTTGACCTTTCCAACTGTAGGAACGCCATGAGTCATCCAACCAGGCCGAGGCACTGGGCGGAGGAGGAGACGTCCACCCAAGCAGAACTCGTCTCTGGGCTATTAACGAGACAAAGGTGAGGACATCCACCTTCAACCCCATCTGCAACACCGGCGAGTCCAACATCCCAAAATGGCCACCGGCGGACATGGCTCCACTAAGTATCTCTGACATCGTGTTGAAGAAAGAGACCCAAAAGCTTATTAACTTGCGACAAGACCAGAACATATCAGTGTGGTTAGCCGGCCCCTGAGAACACCACTCACACCTGTCCTCCACCCCAGAAAATAACTCACTAATCCTCGCCTTGGTCACATGAGCCCCGTGCACCACCTAGAACTGGATCAAACAGGAGGATGTGGAGTTGATCCTGCGAAGAGCCTCGCTCTACACCTCATTATCCAGAATAGGATCCAATCCACCCTCTCATTTCACCTTCACCTCATTCAACAAAGCCGAATCCGCTGACAGGATCTGGCCTAAATACCCGAAATACTCCCCCACCAGACACGGTCAAAAATAAAGTTCGCTCCAACAGGGAGGACGGTGATGCCAAGGAAAAACCTTCTACAACGAATTGCAAATCTGGAAATATCTAAACATATTGAAATCTTCTTCGACAACTCCTCAAAACTGGCAAACCTTCCTTTAACAAGTCCCCAAACCTCTCCAAACCCATATCCCTCCATGACCTGAACATCGAGTCTAAGCCTGCTGGCACAAAGAGATGATTACTACAGAAAGGAGATAACAATGACATGGACCTAATATTAAAATACTGTCTGAACTGCTTCTTGATTTTCAGAGTGGACACCCCTACTGCACTCGAAGAAAACCTTGCAGGAGAGAACAGAAGCGAAGCAGTTACTAGGATTGGATTGGATTTGATTTATTGTCAGGTACAGTGAAAAGTATTGTTCTGCAGACAGTCCGGACAGATCATTCCATACATGAAAAAACATAAGACATACATAAATACACAATGTAAATACATAGTCACAGACATCAGGTGAAGCATGAGTGTAATACTACTCAGTAGAGGAGATATGTGGAGAGATCAGTTCAGTCCATAAGAGGGTCATTCAGGAGTCTGGTAACAGCGGGGAAGAAGCTGTTTTTGAATCTGTTAGTGCATGTTCTCAGACTTTGTATCTCCTGCCTGATGGGAGAGGTTGGAAGAAAGAATAATAATAATAATTGCTTATTGTCACAAGTAAGCTTCAATGAAGTTACTGTTAAAAGCCCCTAGTTGCAGGGCTGCACAGTGGCGCAGTGGTAGCACTGCAGTCTCACGGCGCCGGCGTCCCAGGTTCGATCCCGGCTCTGGGTCACTGTGTGTGGAGTTTGGAGTTTGCACATTCTCCCGTGTTTGCGTGGGTTTCGCCCCCACAACCCAAAGGTGTTCAAGGTAGGTGGATTGAACATGCTAAATATCCCCTTAATTCTTATACTTGGAGGGGCTTTGCGCACTTTTAGGCGGGCCTTAAACTTGGTTCCAATTAATTGGGTCGCTTCTTGATCATTGTCATCGATCTAAGCCAATAAAGGGGCGGGTGCCTTGATGACTAGGCATGTCCTAGGTGGCCTTTGGCCTTGCTTTGTTTGTGTCTTCTTGTTGGGGTAGTGGCGCCAGACTGTCTGGGACAATATCGGCTAGCTGAGCACTCGTTCTTTGTTTCCAGGAGATGGGCCATCAATATGTAAATTGACCCAGAGTTTCGATTCCGTCTGCAGGCTGCCTTCCAAATATATATTCAGGCTCTGTGCCTGCTTGTTGCTTTGCATTGTCCATTTTTCCCTATGGGCTCTGCGAGTGTCCATTTTATATACTGGAAGTGGCCATCCCAGATGGCTACCCTCCCTCCTTGTGATCCTCAATGCGAAGCGTGAAAGATCACATTACTGAATCTACTTTGTTCTCTGCCTAAATCGAGCACCCACAATCAAGGACAGGTTCTATCCTACTCTGTCCTATAGATTGGAACCTTTACCTAAATTGCTTTTCTGTTCATCACATCATTATAAAATTCTAAGGGGCACTATAACATTCAAGCATGCATTACATTTCTTTTTCATTTAAAACACGGGAACCTCTAACTATCCTTCTCTAAACTATCCTTAGTCAATCAAAAGAATTTACAAACAGTATAAACTATATAGTAGCAGCATTACATTTCTCTGTATCTTGGCGGTCAAGTACAGAATTTCACATCTTTCTTTATTCGAACAAACAAAAAGAATTAGTCGATGCACTTTATTTACTTAGAGAGAGTGGGGGGTTTGCTGGAGTCCGAAAATAGGGGGTCTGAGTGTGTATACCGGAGTGCGGGAGGCTTTCCTTGGCCATTTCCGAAGTCTCAGTATCTGGATGACACTGCAGAGTATTGCTATGACTAACAGTGCGTCCACAATGTATGAAAGGGAATATCGTTTTATAAAGTTGTCGCACCAGGTTGGTGTATCAGTGGCTGTCTCTGGGTGTGGTGTGTGGCAGGGATGGGAAACATTCACGGCCTGTGGGGTAGGGGTCAGGGGGGTCGCGTCCACGCGCAACTGTAGTGATCCCACGATGATCCAAATGTAGATCATGATGTCTGTCTTCATGTTCTCTTTTTCCTTCTTGGTCTTCCTTTGTCTTCTGCTGTTCTGGATTTCCTGTGGACACAAGCATAATATCTGTTATTACCTTGTTTAACATCTCGTATGTCTGTCTGTCTGTCCTTTTATTATCAATTGCCCATTAGAATTGCCACCATATGTGACTCCCTCATTTTTTTAAAAAAGCCAAATATTTTTGCGGACAAGAAATCCGAAAAGAAAATGCTGTCACAGCGCGAGCAATCTCACAGCCTGTGTGATCGAAGGCGGTGAGTGGGCGGACAATCTCTCCGTCCAGCAGTAAAGCATTTCATCCAAGTGTTTGAAGATGTAAATAGCATGTGGGAGATAGCGACCTCAGGATCACCGGAAAACAAACACGACTTGTGGTGAAGAGCATTGTTTAAACCACAGACTAAAAGAACAGTAAAAGAGTTTCGAACCAAAATGGGGTGCGTATGGGCCGAGGCAGGGCAAGAATGGGTGGAATCCCCGGATAGGACTGTGACCAGTGCTGTAGGTGCACTACCCGAGTGTAGCTGACCAGATGGGGGTCCTCAGGCAGGGCGGGGATCAGTGCCGTTACTCCACTGCCTGGGTTACCGGACAAGAACGGAAAGTATTTGTGTTCGTCGTGGATACTGCCGCTTATGATTGCCGTCGAATCAGAAGAGTAGCTATGAATGTGTGTCTGTCGACAAACCTGTTCCTTTAACTGCCACTTGGCATTAAAAGAGAATTTATCATAGAATTTACAGTGCAGAAGGAGGCCATTCGGCCCATCAAGTCTGCACCGGCTCTTGGAAAGAGCACCCTACCCAAGGTCAACACCTCCACCCTATCCCCAGAACCCAGTAACCCCACCCAACACTAAGGGCAATTTTGGATGCTAAGGGCAATTTATCATGGCCAATCCACCTAACCTGCACATCTTTGGACTGTGGGAGGAAACCGGAGCACCCGGAGGAAACCCACGCACACACGGGGAGGATGTGCAGACTCCGCACAGACAGTGACCCAGCCGGGAATCGAACCTGGAACCCTGGAGCTGTGAAGCATTTGTGCTATCCACAATGCTACCGTGCTGCTGCTGCTTACTTGCTTCTGGTGGTGCTGGTGGAAGGGTCTCTCTTCTTGAGACACAAATCTAAGACAGCGAACTTTTCGCGGGGGGTTCCTTCTTATACTTGGAGGGGCTTTGCGCGCTTTTAGGCGGGCCTTAAACTTGGTTCCAATTAAGTGGGCCGCTTCTTGATCATTGTCATCGATCTAAGCCAATAAAGAGGCGGGTGCCTTGATGGCTGGGCGTGTCCGAGGTGGCCATTGGCCTTGCTTTGTTTGTGTCTTCTTGTTGGGGTAGTGGCGCCGGACTGTCTGGGACAATATCGGCTACCTGAGCACTCGTTCTTTGTTTCCCGGAGATGGGCCATCAATATGTAAATTGACCCAGAGTTTCGATTCCGTCTGCAGACTGCCTTCCAAATATACATTCAGGCTCTGTGCCTGCTTGTTGCTTTGCATTGTCCATTTTTCCCTATGGGCTCTGTGAGTGTCCATTTTATATACTGAAAGTGGCCATCCCAGATGGCTACAGTAGTTCCATGGATTATCCTTGCGACCCTTCTTAAACAAAGGAACAACATTGGCTATTCTCCAGTCCTCCGGGAAATCACCTAAAGACAGTGAGGATCCAAAGATTTCTGTCATGGCCTCAGCAATTTCCTCTCTTGTCTTGTTCAGTATTCTGGGGTAGATCTCACCAGGCCCTGGGGCCTTATCCACCGTAATATTTTTCAAGATGCCCAACACCTCGTCTTTTTGGATTTCAATGTGACCCAGGCTATCTACACACCCTACTCCAGGCTCAACATCCACCAATTCCTTCTCTTTGATGAATACTGATGCAAAGTATTCATTTAGTACCTCGCCCATTTCCTCTGGCTCCACACATAGATTCCCTCCCCTGTCCTTCAGTGGGCCAACCCTTTCCCTGGCTACCCTCTTGCTTTTTATGTACTTGTAAAAATTCTTGGGATTTTTCTTAACCCTATTTGCCAATGACATTTCATGATCCCTTTTAGCCCTCCTGATTCCTTGCTTAAGTTCCTTCCTACTTTCCTTAGATTCCACACAGGCTTCGTCTGTTCTCAACCTTCTAGCCCTGACAAATGCCTCCTTTTTCTTTTTTTTTTTTATAAATGTTTTTTTATTGAGTTTTCATATTTTATATATGACAAATTACAAGTTATTAGAGAGAGAGAAAAAAAAAGGAAAACACAAAAATTTAACATGAATATTTACAGGTAAGCATCTTCATAACAATAATTGTGGCCGCCCCCTTTAGCCAGCATACATATTTTACATTCCCCAATATGGCCGAGGCACATGTTTATAGGCATTTATTTATAGTTTGGTTTTGGGCCTTGGCTTGCCATCAAACCCCCATACCGAGCCCGTAGCCCCCCCCCCCCCCCCCCCCCCCCCCCCCCCCCTCCCTCCCCCCGGCTACTTTCCCCCGATTCCCGTCCATTTTCCCCTGGTTCTTGGCCACCCGACTATTCTTCCTCATGTACGTTGGCCACAAACAGGTCCCGGAACAGTTGCATGAATGGCTCCCACGTTCTGTGGAAGCCGTCGTCCGACCCTCGGATGGCGAATTTGATTTTCTCCATTTGGAGAGATTCCGAGAGGTCGGACAGCCAGTCTGCAGCTCTGGGTGGTGCTGCTGACCGCCAGCCAAACAGGATTCTACGGCGGGCAATCAGGGAGGCAAAGGCAAGGGCGTCCGCCCTCCTCCCCAGGAATAGATCTGGCTGGTCTGAAACCCCGAAGACCGCCACTATCGGGCATGGCTCCACCCTCACCCCCACCACTTTGGACATAGAACATAGAACATAGAACAGTACAGCACAGAACAGGCCCTTCGGCCCTCAATGTTGTGCCGAGCCATGATCACCCTACTCAAACCCACGTATCCACCCTATACCCGTAACCCAACAACCCCCCCCCCCTTAACCTTACTTTTATTAGGACACTATGGGCAATTTATCACGGCCAATCCACCTAACCCGCACATCTTTGGACTGTGGGAGGAAACCGGAGCACCCGGAGGAAACCCACGCACACAGGGGGAGGACGTGCAGACTCCACACAGACAGTGACCCAGCCGGGAATCGAACCTGGGACCCTGGAGCTATGAAGCATTTATGCTAACCACCATGCTACCCTGCTGCCCCATAGCCTCGAAGAAGGCTATCCAGTACTCCACAAGTCTGGGGCAAGACCAGAACATGTGGGCGTGGTTGGCCGGGCCTCTTTGGCACCGCTCACATTTGTCCTCCACCTCCGGGAAGAACCTACTCATACGGTTTCTCGTTAAGTGGGCTCTATGTACCACTTTTAGTTGCGTCAGGCTGAGCCTTGCGCACGTGGAGGTGGAGTTGACCCTATGCAGTGCTTCGCTCCAGAGTCCCCACCCTATCTCCATCCCCAGGTCGTCCTCCCATTTCCTTCTTGTTGCGTCCAGTACGGTGTCGTCCCTATCTACCAGTCGGTCATACATGTCACTACAGTTCCCTTTCTCTAGGATACTTGCATCCAGTAGGTCTTCCAGTAGTGTCTCCCTTTTTCTTTTTGACGAGGCCAACAATATCTCTCGTTTTCCAAGATTCCCGAAATCTGCCATATTTATCCTTCTTCCTGACAGGAACATGCCCTGAATTCCTTTCACTGATATTTGAAAGCCTCCCACATGCCAGATGTTGATTAACCCTCAAATCATCCACCTCCAATCTAGATTCTTCAGTTCCCGCCTAATATTGTTATAATTAGCCGTCTCCCAATTTAGCACATTCATCCTGAGACCACTCTTATCCTTGTCCACCAGCACTTTAAAACTTACTGAATTGTGGTCACTGTTCCCGAAATGCTCCCCTACTGAAACTTCTACCACTTTGCCGGGCTCATTCCCCAATACCAAGTCCAGTACAACCCCTTCCCTAGTTGGACTGTCTACATATTGTTTTAAGAAGCCCTCCTGGATGCTCCTCACAAACTCTAGCACTAAGTGAGTCCCAGTCAATATTGGGGAAGTTAAAGTCTCGCATCACAACAACCCTGTTGTTTATACTCGTTTCCAAAATCTGTCTACCTATCTGTTCCTCTATCTCCCAAGTTACTAATGAATAATGTGAATAACTGAGGCCCCAACACCACTAATTACCTTCTGCCAATTAAAGTAATCACCCAGTATCCCCACTCTCTGTTGCCTGCCACTCAACCAGTTTTCTAACCATGTCAATAATTTGTCCTCAATCCGTGGGCTTCCAGCTTAGTTAACAATCTTTTTTGTGGGACTTTATAAAATGCCTCATGGAAGTCCATGTAAATAACATCCATAGACAGTCCTCTATCCACCATCTTAGTCACCTCTTCAAAAACTTCAATCAGATTAGTCAGGCATGACCTTCCCTTCACAAATCCATGCAGGCACTCCCTGATCGGCCAAAGCTTTTGAGGTGTTCAGTTACCCCCATCCCTGAACTTTCCTGCCCCCCCCCCCACCCCCCCGAGGACCGCCCCCGCATACTCACCTGCCAGGTCCCACCGGTCATGAGATGACTAATTCACGCTGGCGGGACTGGCCAAAAATGGACGGCCGCTCGGCCCATCGGGGCCTGGAGAATCGCCGGGGGGCCACTGACAACGGCCCCCGATCAGCGTGGCGGGAATCCTGCCGCCGCCCGAAAAACGACGCCGGAGAATACGGCAGCTGGCGTCAGGGCGGGAATTGCGCCTCCCCCCGAGGATTCTCCGACCTGGCGGGAGGGGTCGGAGAATCCAGGCCCAGTGGTTTCCCACTTTCACCCTTCTTGAAAAGTGGAGTGACATGTGCAATTTTCCATTCAAAGGGACTGCTCCTGAATAGGGAACTCTGAAAGATTATAGTTAGGGCATCTACACTGTGCCCCCCTACTCCCTTTAACACTCTCGGATGGAAACCGTCAAGTCCTGGAAATCTGTAACTGTTTAGTTCCATTAATTTGCTTGTTCCTGATGCTGTACTTGCGTTAATTATATTAAGTCCCTGTCCTCTATCGACTATTACTTTTTCCGGGACTTCCAATAAGTTATCCTCCTTTTCAACTATACAAACTGAGGCAAAGTTATTGTTCAACATGTCTGCCATTTCCCTATCATCACTGACAATATCTCCATTTTCAGCTTTTATGGGCCTACATTGTTCTTCACCACCTGCTTTCCCTTTATATAACTATAACATTTCTTCTTATTGATTTTGATGTCCTTTGCAAGTTTCCTTTCATAGTCCCTTCTAGTAGCTCTTGTAAACTGCATTGTGACCCGTTGCTGGTCTTTGGATCTATTCCTTTCGTCTGGATCTGTGCTATGTTTTGAATTTTTGTAAGCTCTTTCTTTTACTTTTATGCTGTCCCTAACCTCTTTAGTTGTCCATAGCTGTTTTTTTTGTAAAGTGGAGCCTTTTTCTCTCAGGGGTATATACTTGCTCTGTATCCTGTTAAATATTCTCTACTGATCTTCAGCTATTTGGCCCATGAACAGGCCTTCCCAGTTTACTGTGGACAGTCTCTGTCTCATCTTGTTAAAGTCAGCTTTACCCAAGCCTAACTTGCGGGGGTGACATGGAGGCACAGTGGTTAGCATTGTTGCCTCACAACGCCAAGGACCGGGGTTCGATTCCAGCCTTGGGTGACTGCCTGTGTAGAATTTGCACATTTTCCCCGTGACTGCGTGGGTTTCCTGCGGGTGCTCCATTTTCCTCTCACAGTCCAAAGATGTGCAGTTTATATGGGTTGGCCATGCTTAATTGCCCTTCGTGTCCAAAGATGTGCAGGTTAGATTGTGTTATGAGGTTATAGGGATAGGGTGGGGGGAGTGGGCTCAGGTAAGGTGCTCTTTCGGAGCATGGCAGGTGTGGTGATAAGCATCACTGTATATACACAAAAGGTTAATGTAAATACACTACAACTAAGTAAACACTATGTTATAATATACACCAGTATATCATGGTGCAGACACACACTGATGGACACACACAGGACCAATCAACATGTACAAACACCGCAGCCAATCACCAGTTAGAATACACACACTATAAAGGCAGAGGGCACCATGGTTCCCGCTCATTCTGGGTGCTGCCTCTGAGTGTAACAAGAACTCATTCAGCCCAGCACAGACTCACACCACGCGCTGAGAGAATCAATTGGTTGGGCCAAGGCTTAGGTCACTAGTTTAAGTTAGCATCATTTAGACCCACAGTCATCATGTGTTAGTTAGTTAGAAGTAGTTAATAAAATTGAGTTGAACCTTCATCAGTGTTGGAAGTGTCTGTTCATCTCTCAAGTCAACACTAGCCAACACTTCACACTAGAGGGAGCTCCGGAGATGTCATGATATGCAAACATGCAGCTAATGAATACGTAGAATAGGACACAACCAATGAGCTGACAAGACACCCAGAGGTGGCATTACCACAAGGGGGCATTACACAACCCATATAAAAGGACAGGGCACACATGCTCTGATCTTTCCACTGATGAACATCTACAGAGTGAGTCAGGGTGTATTTACAGCATCACACCCAGCACGTGGCTTAGAGCAGACTGGTTTAGTTAGACCAGGGGTGGGCAAACTATGGCCCATGGGCCGCATGCGGCCCGCCAAAGGTCTTTATGCGGCCCACCAAGATCAAGTCATAAAAAAAAAATGTTTTAAAAAAATTTTTTTTTATTTTTAAAAAAAATCTTAAAAAAATTTTTTTAAAATTTTTTATTTTATTTTATTTTAAGGTTAATGGGGGGGGGGCTGTTGGGTCACTGGTATAGGGTGGATACGTTAACTTGAGTAGGGTGATCATTGCTCGGCACAACATGTGTTTCATGTGAAGTTTCTACTTTAAAATATTAATTAATAAAAATTAATTGCTTTTTTTTCTTTAAACTGAGTTACTTTGTTTTTCAAATAAATGTGTTTCATGTAAAGTTTCTACTTTAAAATATTAATTAATAAAAATTAATTGCTTTTTTTTCTTTAAAAACCTTTTATTTTGGCTATTTTAAATATTAATTATTTTACTTAATATACTATGCGGCCCTTTAAAATTGTGAATTTCTGAATGTGGCACTTGCACGGAAAAGTTTGCCCACCCCTGAGTTAGACTGAGTTACAACAGTTAGTTTAGCAGGAGAGTCAAACTCAAGTAGGAGAATTGTTAACTGTTTAATAAATGTGTTAAAACTATCTCCGAGTCGGGAGCTTCCTTTGTCAAAGCATACATCAAGGAAGCAGCTTATGCTACACGAAGAAGCATAACACAATAGCAGGCTGGTGCAAAAAATTAAATCACATGGGGTCAAGCGTGAACTAGCTGGATGGATTCAGAACTGACTTGGCCATAGAAGACAGAGGGTAGCAGTGAAAGGGTGTTTTTCCAAATGGAGGTCTGTAGCTAGTGGTGTTCCGCAGGGATCATTACTGGGTCCTCTGCTCTTTGTATTATATATATAAATGACTTGGAAGAAAATGTAGCTGGTCTGATTAGCAAGTTTGCGGATGATACAAAGATTGCAGGAGTTGCAGATAGTGATGAAGATTGTCAGAGAATACAACAGGATATAGATGGGCTGCAAAAGTGGGCAGAGAAATGGCAGATGGAATTTAACCCAGACAATTGTGAGGTGATGCATTTTGGTAGATCCAATTCAGGTGGGAGCTAAAGAATAAATGGCAGAACCATCAGGAGCAGAGAGACACAGAGAGATCTTGGCATGCAGGTCCACAGATCTTTAAAAGTAGCAGCATAGGTGGAAATGGTGGTAAAGAAAGCAGATGGCATGCTTGCTTTCATAGGACAGGGTATCGAGTATAAAAGCTCAAAAATTATGTTAGTTATATAGAACATTAGTTAGGCCACATTTGGAATACTGTGTCATATTCTGGTCACCACACTACCAGAAGGACGTGGAGGCTTTGGAGAGAGTGCAGAAAAGGTTTACCAGGATGTTGCCTGGTATGGAGGGTATTAGCTATGAGGAGAGATTGAATAAACTGGATTGTTTTCCCTAGAGAGACGGAGGCTGAGGGGCGACCTGAATTGAAGTTTATAAAATTATTAGGGGTATAGATAGGGTGAACCGACACTCCAGGGCGGAAATGATAATTACAAGGGGGCACAAGTTCAAGGTGAGGGGGGGAAAATTCAGTGGAGATGGGCGGGGGGAAGTTTTTTACACAGTGGGTGGTGGTGGCTTGGAATACACTGCCAAGTGACGTGGTTGAGGCAGATACGTTAGCGACCTTTAAGACTTATCTGGATAGGCACATTAACAGATGGGGTATAGAAGGATACAGGTGGTTGGTCTAGATAAGAAAGTGATCGGCGCAGGCTTGGAGGGCCGAAGGGCCTGTTACTATACTGTATTGTTATTTTTTCATTGTCAGTGCAGACTCGATGGGCCGAATGACAGTGCCAGGGTACCCAGGTACCAGGGTGGCACTGCGAGGGATAGGGCCCGAGGTGTCCTGTCAGATTGGGGGGCCTCCTGGAGGCCTCTCTAGGTTGGGTTGTAGAGGGGGTTAACAGAGTGTGGGGGGCCTGAAAGGGATGGAGGGGAAGATTGGGGCTGCTGGACAAAATGGTGCCCCAATCTGTGAGGAGCCTTTCAGTTCGCCAGCACCATATGCCTCTAAGTGCAGCCTCGGTGGGGAGAAACACCCGGAGGCCAATGAAAACGGCAAAGTGCCTTTGGATAGTGGGGTGTTTCTCGGCCCTGCAACCACCCCGCTAAAGTTGCCATTCTGTGGACTTTAACTTGAGTCAGCTGAATCGCATCGTACGTGTTGCCTCCGGGTCTGAATTCCATGCGATTCGTGGTCCCATTGGTGGCGCGATTCTGGAAGCAAGTCAGGACATGTAAATGGACCAGGGCTCTGCCAACATGAATTCCCATTCCCGTTGGCATTATTTCACTGGCTCTGTCTGGACTGCTCTCTAGCTTCCAGGCAGGTGTCTCTGTAATGGGGGAGCTCTGGTAGAGGGTTCTGTTATGGTGCGTTTTCTAGTGGGGAGCTCTCTCTTGTGGGTGTCTCTCTTATGTTGGGATATCTGGTGGGGTGTCTCTTATGGGGGGTCTTTGGTGGGAGGGCAGTAGGGGGGTCTGGTTAGAGGGTGGGTGGGCAGGATTTGCATTGTTGGGGAGAGGGGGCCCTCTGATGGCCGTTGATTTGTAACTGCCTACAAGAGTTACTCCCTTGGCCCACTGTGAGGCCCATCACGGCAGGGCCACGCTGGGAAATACCTGTACCACTTCTCTCCCACGTGAATCCCGGCCCAGAGGACCGGAGATTCACAAGGGCTTAGAGAATCTGGTGCGCAGCCCATTAATACTCCCATCAGCCCCCAAGAAGGTTTCAGACAACTTGAGGTCAGGCAGTGGGTAAACCTCCTGCTGGAATTTACATGCCCCTCGCCTTCAAACCCACTAGTGAGGGAGCATAAAATCGAGCCCCCTTTCCCAAACAGCCACGCTAGTTTTTCTGTCGTTTCCTTTCTGCTTACAACTTTCTTTTGCTGCAGATAGTCTTGGGTTAGGTTTGCAACGACTGTTATTCCCATGTGGAATCACTTAGCTTTTAAAGGCTGCATTTGGTGACTGTCTTTTGAATGACCACATCTCTTGAAATGTGGCCTGCAACCCATTAAAGGTTAATCATGCAGCATATTTCTCCCTTCCCCCATCTGGGAGGGCTTCAATAAACAGACCCATTCCATGCAGGGAGCTCACTTTGAACAGTAAATGGGACCAGCCCAAAACATTCAGCAGAGCTAATCTTTATTATGCTCGCGAGATTTAGGTCTTCCATTTTAACTATGTGACTAAACACCAAGCATAACTTTTTTTTAAAAGATAGAATTTATTGCTATCTGTAGTTCCACGAGGAAGTCCATAACACCAACTCAGATTAAAATATTGGCCATGAAGGGGTTCTGGCTCACCCTTCTTTTCTAAACATGGATTAGAAATTATCTGTGACAATATTGGCACGTGAACATCAAAGTGTTTGAGAAACAAGTCTGATAGTGGTTATGGAGAGAGGAACAGAGTTAATATTTTGAGTCGGAAATGACTCGACATTGGAACATTTTCATCAGTTACTCCCTTTTCCTTAATTTAATGGAGTTGTTAACCTATTTAAAATAAATGAATTAAAACTTTTGCTGAGATGTCCTGTGAACATGTCAGATGGGTGTCTGATAATATTTCCAACAGTAATTTCTGACCTTATGTTGTTTTGCTATGAGTCTGTCCAATGGGATGGTCAGACACACCGGAGGATAAAGTGTACTTGGAAAATGAGTACATAGGAAGGAATCGTCCGATAGTTTTTCTGTGTCGGTTTCGGCGGGAAAATAGACGTGTCGCTCTCCAGATTCTTTGGCACACTGAGGGAGGAAAGATATGGGGGGGGGGGGGGAGCCCTTTAAATATATTTTCTTTCTTGGCAGGAACCTTGTTACGTTACCAGCGAGGGGTGGGGAAAATCGAATAATGAGATCGCGCCGCTGAGATTCTCATTCGCGCAGTCTGGTGGGACTTTCCTCCGGCGTTGCCATTTTAACCCGTGGTGAACACCGGCTGACAAAGTATAGCCAGAACAAATCTTTAGAGCAGTTCACTCGACGTCAGGCTTCTCCAACCTTATTGCATGCAGTGGAGCACATTGCAATTTTATTCTCAAGGGGCCAATGGACAAATTTCGGAATGATAAGGTTTGGCACAGCTTCAAACATGGATTTCAAAATAGTGCTGAGGAATGAAAAGAAACAACTGGCTGAGCAAAAACAAAAATGGAAAATCAACAAATCGATCATTTAAAAAAAAATAATAAAGAGTAAATAATAAAGATGAGCATTAGAGTGTGAAAGGGTGAGAGTATGCAACTCCAGTTCACTCACTCACCCTCATCCACTGTCAAAGCAGATGAGAGTGTGACTTGGTGAATAGGGTAAGGATGTAGTGAGTCAGACACACTCACACACTGCCCTCCGTCATACATACACATACTCCACTCTCACACTCAAGCTGGGTAATTGCCTCAGGCCCCTGCTCTTGCCCAGACCCTTCCCACCCTGCTCTCACATTCTGGTTCCCCAGACCCTGCTCTCACTCACTCTGGCTCACCTAGGCTGCACTCTCACTGCTGATCCCGCTCTTCAGCCTGCCTGGCCCCGCTCTTGCTCCAGGCCCATCCGACCCTGCTCTCACTCTGGCCTCTGGCTCCCTCCAGCCCTGACCCTGGCCCAGCTCTTGCTCTGACTTCTCCTGGACGAGGTCCCTGCCCCGCTCTGCCTCTTGCTCCAGACCCTGCAATTTTCCTTGAAAATTTACGTTCCCTGTTTGCATCTCATCCAATCACAGGCATGTTTCTCCCTGCATTTCTTGCTAAAGCAGGAAGAAGCCAGGCTATGATTGGATGAGCGACTCTACAGTATTTTTCAAATGTAAGTCTGTTGTATGTCCAAGACGTTTCGTGAGCCGAGTTCAGAGGGCTCATTGGCCATTATCCGGCCCACAGGCCACCAGTTGGCCAAGCCTGCTCTGGAGCCAACCAGAGACAGGCTATTCTGGACCTAGTAATGAGACAGATTTAATCAATAACCTGATAGTAATAGAGCCTTTCGGCGACAGCAATCATAATATGTTAGAGTTTCATCTTCAGTTTGAAGGTGAGAAGGGTGAGTCAAAGAATAGTGTCTTAAACTTAAGAAAAGGTCATTTTAAGTTCATGAAGACAGAGTTGGGAAACTAGGTTAAAAGGTAGTACAGTGAAGGTGCAGTGGCAGGCTGGTGAGGAGATTGTAATGATATGTATATGTGTATATAACTAAAGGTTGAATTGTAACATCTAGCTGTAACACTACCACTAGAGGGCATTACAAGATCCAGTATAAATATCAGCTCCTAGAGGATCTTGGTCTCTTTCTACCCAGGAGTGTTTAGTAAGCAGTTGTGTATTTAGATAGCTCTCAGTATAGTTAGTATTCATAGTTGTGAATCAGTTAATTTCATCATATTTAATTACTTGATTTCTAGAGATAGTTCTGTAGAGTGTCAAACTCAGATATAATCAACTGTTACTTTAAATAAATGAGTTTGCTGAAGTTGAAGACTCGCAGTTTCTTCAGGTTAACACCATCAGACCATCGGCATCAACAGCAACTAGTAACGATACATATTACTAGACCCAGTAAGAAAACAGAGATAGCATAACTCTCAGAAAAGATTTATCCCAGTGAGAAAGAAAGGCTCCTTGGATACATCATGTATGGTGAAGTAAAATACCTAAGGATAATATCAAATGGAAAAAAGTACTGTACAATTCGGCAGAAGTTAGTGGGAGGTCAGGAGATTGGACAGATTTTAAGAGCCAGCAAAGAAAGACTAAAATAATTAAGGGAGAATTTAGAGTATGAGGGAAAGCTAGTTAGAAATATAAAAACAGATAATATCTATAATTATATATACAAATCTATAAAACGGAATGAGTAATTAAAGTGAGTGTTGGTCCTCTCGAGAGTTTGTCTGGCAAATTACAAATGGAAAACAAGGAAATGGCAGAAGTTTGGAACAGGTATTTTACAATAATAATCTTTATTAGTGTCACAAGCAGGCCGACATTAATACTGCAATGAAGTAATGTGAAAATCCCCTAGTTGCTACACTCCGGCGCCAGTTCGGATATACTGAGGGAGAATTCAGAATATCCAATTCATCTAACAAACACGTCTTTCAGGACTTTGTGGGAGGAAACTGGAGCACCTGAAGGAAATCCACACAGACACGGGGAAAACATGCAGACTCCTCACAGACAGAGATCCAAGCTAGGAGTCAAACCCGGGTACCTGGGGCTGTGAAGCAACAGTGCTAACCACTGTGCACCCGTGCTGCCCATGATGCCTGTCTTCATAGTAAACGACTGAGATAGCTTCCCAAAGATACTTGAAAATTAAGAGGGGAAAGAAGGCAGGACCTTAAAACAGTCGTCATCACCTGGGAAAAGGTACTGGGAAAACTATTATTTTTAAAAATAAATTTAGAGTACCCAATTCATTTTTTCCAATTAAGGGTAATTTAGCGTGGCCAATCCACCTACCCTGCACAGCTTTGTGTTGTGGGGGCGAAATCCACGCAAACACGAGGAGAATGTGCAAACTCCACACGGACAGTGAGCCAGAGCCAGGATCGAGCCTGGGACCTCGGAGTCATGAGACTGCAGTGCTAGCCACTGCGCCACCGTGCTGCTCTCTGGGAAAACTATTATGCCTAACATTATTGAGGTTATCCAAGAAGGCCTGCCTTCTCAACCTTGTCTCTCGCCCGAGGTGTGGTGATTCTCAGGCTAAATCACCACAAATCAGCTGTTCCCTCAAAGGGGAAAGCAGCCTTGATTATCTGGGACTATGATGACTTCACCTTTACCTAGGTCTAACAGCTGACAAGTCCCCAGGAGCTGACAGCCTGCATCCTAGAGTATTAAAAGAAGTGGCTGCAAGGATAGCATCTACATACATAGAATATAGAAGCAGGTGAAGGCCATTGGGTCCTTCAAGCCTGCTCCATCATTCATTCAGATCATGGCTGATCATCAAGTTCAATTCCCTGATTCTGCCTTCCTTCCATATCATTTGATCCCTTTTGCCCCAAGAGCTATATCTAATTCTTTCTTGAAATTACACAACATTTTGGCCTCAACTACGGTTTGTTGTAGCAAATTCCACAGATTCACCTCTATCTGCGTAAAGAAATTTCTCCTCACCTCAGTCCTAAAAGGTTGGCCCCTTATCCTCAAACTATGGCCTCTTGTTCTGGACTCCCCCACCACCCAGAAAGACAGGGTACATTCTTTCTGAATCTACCCTGTCTAATCCTTGGGGAAATTTGTAAGTTTCTATGAGATCCCCTCTCACTCTTCTAAACTCCAATGAATATAATCCTAACCGCTAGTTTACTTTCAAATTGTATTTTCCCCATTTTAACCCATCCCTTGGTCTGCCTTTGCTGAATTTTAAACTTTTTCCCAATCCTGAGCTCTATTGCTGTTTCTTGCTAATTTATATGCCTTTTCTTTGAATCTAATGCTATCTTTAATTTCCCTTATAAGCCATGGCTTGGCCACAGTTCCCTTTCACCTCATGTGCCAAATTGGAATAAACAGCTTTTCGAGTTCACCCATTTGTTCCTTGAATCCTTTCCATTGCCTGTCCACTGTCCTTCCTTTCAGTAATGTTTTCTAATCCGTCATTGCCATCTCATGCCTCATACTATCATAGTTACCTTAATTGAGGTTCAGGACCATAGTTTTAGAATCAACTATCTCACTATCCACCATGATAAAGAATTCTATCATATTATGGTCACTCATCCCCAAGGGTTCTCTCACAACTAGGTTGCCAACTAATTCTTTCTCATTGCATGGCATGTTCCCTTGTTGGCTCCTGAACATACTGGTCCAGGAAAGCATTCCTAATACACTCACGAAATTCCTCTATTGTATTGTGACTAATTTGACTCACCCAATCTGTATGCAGATTAAAGTTACCCATACTTACAGATGTACCTTTATCAAATGCATCTCTGATTTTCTGTCTAATGTTATTCCCAACATTATCACTGCAGTTTGGTGGTCTGTATACAACCCCTATGAATGTTTTTTGCCCTTGATGTTTCTTAACTCAACCCAGACTGATTCCACTTTATTGGTACCGATATCTTTCATCAATATTGTATCAATATCTTCTTTAATCAACAGTGCAACTCCTCTGCATTTTCCTTTCTGTCTGTCCTTCCTAAAAACGGGATAATTCTCATGTTTAGTGCCCATTCTTGGTCACCTTGGAGCCACGTCTCTGTAATCCCAACTTTATCATATCCCTTTACATCTATCTGAGTAAATAATTCATTCATTTTATTTTGAATTCTCTGCAGGTTCAGGTACAAAACCTTAAGACTAGTCCTGTTAAGGTTCCTTGTCCCATCCCTACTATTTTTTACAGTGTCATTATCTGATACAGGCCCTTGATTTCTCTGCCTATCACTTTACTTATTCTCCTTGCTGTCTTTTTCTCTCGTTTTTGATTCCCCTTGCTCTAAATCCTTACATAAGTTATGGCAGTCATTTTCAAAGTCAGGGTCATAACCTGCGGGTGAGTTGCAGGCAGGTGTAGGGAGGGTTGCAGTGTCATGTGTCGCAGGGTTCCCGATTGTGGGACGCAGTGCTGAAGGCTGCGACCGGCTTTTAAAAATGGCGGCTGCGACCTACTTTCAGAGACTGTGCCCCCTCAGCAGTGCACAGACCCAGAGCCCAGCGGGGAAGAACGCCTCCTCCTGCTGTCAGCTTGCTGACCCAGGGGCAGAGTCTTCCTGCCTGGTGTGGCGGTAGAGAGGAGGTCATGCCCCCCCCCCCCCCCCCCCTCGTACTGACGTCATGTGTTCTGGGCGCGAGAGAGATTCCTCCATTATGCAGCTGTCATCAGTGCTGGTATGAGTTCCAGGGCCTCTGGTGAACAACCCATCAAGAAGTAGCTGAAAACAGCAACAAAGCAGCATTAAGATGAATACTTGAGGTATGGGCCACTGCAAATCAGGATTCAAAGTTCATGTGTATTATATGCAGGGATGCACTGGCAAATGAAATATTAAAACCCTCAAATCTTCAAAGGCATTTCAAGACCTAAGCATGGTGAGTTCAAGGACAAACCTCTTGATTTTATTTCAACAGATGCAGCGAGATCTTAAATCGTCAACTGAAGTCATTATCAGAAATGAAACATTGAATAACAAACCAAGTGAGATCGCGAGGACTAAGCAAGCTCACCTGTCACATTAAAGATAAGTTAAAATGGAGGGTCGCGAAGGTCAGCCGGCGTGGATCGCGAAGATCGGCCGGCATGGGTCACAAAGGTCGGCCGGCATGGGTCGCGAAGATCAGCTGGTGTGGGTCCCGAAGGATGGGTGGTTGGTAAAAATGGGTCCCGGGCAAAAATGTTTGAAAAATAATAGGTTATAACATTGGTTAGAATCTGCCAAAATTCCCTAGTTCCAGCTGATCGGAAAATAGCCGGGACAGCGTGGTGGCGCAATGGTTAGCACAGCTGTCTCACGGCGCCGAAGTCCCAGGATCGATCCCGGCTCTGGGTCACTGTCCGTGTGGAGTTTGCACATTCTCCCCGTGTTTGCGTGGGTTTCACCCCCACAACCCAAAGGTGTCCAGCGTAGGTGGATTGGACACACTAAATTGCCTCTTGATTGGAAATAATGAATTGGATACTCTAAATTTATATTTAAAAAAAATTAGAGAATAGCCAATGTAAAATATTTTTTTAAGAAAAGACAGAAAACAGGAAAGCATAGGCCAGTCAGTGTGACATCTGTCTTAGGGATATTGCTTGAATCCATTATTTAGGACATTGTAGCAGGATACTTAGATGGGATGGGGCAGAATCAACATTGTGAAAGGGAAATCATGTTTGACTAATTTACTGGAGTTCTTTGAGGAAGTAACAAGCAACATGGATAAAGGGGAACCTGTAGATATGATGTACTTGGATTTCCAAAAAACCTCTGATAAGATGCCACATCAAAAGTTGCGACAGAAAATAAGTGCTCATGGGTTTGGGTGCTTGCATATTAGCATGGATAGAGGATTGTTTAGCTGACAAGAATCGGAGTGGGAATAAATGGCCCATTTTCCAGTTGGCAAGATGTAACTAATAAAATGTGACAGGGATCAGTGTTGGGGCCTCAACTATTTACAATCTCTACCAATGATTTGGATAACGGGAGTGATGTATGGTCACTCAAACTCAGTTCAGACAAAGTTGACTAGAATAATTACTAAATGTTGTCTCACGAGGAAAGGTTGGACAGGCTGGGCTTGTAGCTTGGAAGTGTAAGAGGTAACTTGATTGAAACATAGAAGACCCTGAGGGGTTTGACAGGGTAGATGTGAAGAGGATGTTTCCTCTTTTGTAGGAGAATCTAGAACTAGATGCTACTGTTTAAAAATAAGGGTTCACCCATTTAAAACAGAGTTGAGGAGAAATTTATTCTCTCAGCCATGAACCTTTAGAACCCTTCCTCAAAAGGAGGACGAAGCAGTTATTGAATACTTTTAAGGTAGAAGGAGATGGATTCTTGATAATCAAGGGGATGAAAGGTTATTTGGGGTTGGTGGTACTCTCCAAAGGGATACAGATATGTTGAGTGAGTGGGCAAATATGTGAACATGTCCGCTTTGGCAGGAATAATCGAAAAGCAGAAAATATGTAAACTGATAGAGAGATTGCAGAACACAGAGCTACAGAGGGATCTCGGTGACCTGCTACAAGAATCGCAAAATTATCGCATGCAAATAGAGAGTGATTAGGAAGGCAAGTGGAATGTTAACATTTATTGCAAGGGGAATGGAATATAAAGTTAGGGTAGTTTTATTGCAACTGTACTCAGCTTTGGTGTGACCACATCGGTGTACAGTTTTGGTCTCCTTATTTGGGAAAGGAGATAAATGCATTAAAAGCAGTTCAGAGGACGTTCACCCAACTCATTCCTGAAATCAGGGATTATCTTACAAAGAAGGGTTGATCAGGTTGGATCTATACCGATTGGAGCTCAGAAGAATGAGAGGTGATTTTATTGAAACATATGGGCACGGTTGAACGGAAACGTTGCTAACATTTCTGGCAGGTTTGGCTGGGAGTTTCTCCCCAGCCCTCTCGGCATTCCCCACCGCTATCTAACCACACTTGGGCCCCGCTTGCCTGAACCCCTCAGTGTAGCGAGGGATCGAGAAGCCATTCTCGATCCCTCGGCCGGACAGGAAAGTGGAATTGAGAGACCATGATCAAATTGGACTTTAGTGAATGTTGGAGAAGGCCAGACAGGCCAAATGGCCTACTAGTGTTCTTAATTCCTGTGCTCCCATCAAATAATGAATCTCTTCCCAGAACAGAGCAAGAAAACTGCAGCCTGTGTTGGAATATCTGCCACTTTCCACCCCATTTCCTCTTCGAAGAAACTTTCTTCCACTCACAGTACTTCCATCATTATTTTTCAGGCAGGTGATGATTTTCAGACATCACGCAATATATGGTAACTGCAAAGATACCTTCCAAACTCTGGTAAGCGTGCATTTTTGCTGCACTTCATTGACTGCTGCATGGGGAAGCCCGAATAAATATATGATCAAAAGCTGAGACTTCAAACAGTCTTTCAGGCTGGATTGAACATATGAAAGCAATATGCCAATGTCTAAACCATTAGCTCTCCCTCTACATATATAGTGCATAACCCTCCAGTTCAGCTTAGTGGCAGTGTTGATAAACATGAGGCTTCCTGGAGTATTCAAAAGGAACTTTGGGGACTTTGAAACCAGTGACAGAACTGAATACAAACACATTCACCACTAGCCGGAAATGATTGGTATCACAACAAAACTATCGACGCTAATTTAAAAAGCCGTTACAAATTGTAATATTTTTCTCAGTCTTGTCATTATTACTGTAAAAGACAAGACACAATCTTCGGAATCGCGGGGGTTGAAGCCCATGGGATGCAGATCCAAAGTTAGAAGGTGTTTAAAAATAATTAAAAGTTATCTTTGCAGGACTGCTTTTCTCTCATTATTCTCATAACAGCCCTTGCTACAATATTGATTGGGCAAGGGCATTGCTCAGTAACAAAGGGCAGAATTTTATAATGAGCCAGGGGCCTTGCCTTCTCGCCCACCTAGTGTAAATTTTGGGGATGAGGCCTCCACTGATCTGGTGAGTTATCCCGCAGCTATTTAACTCATCTAGGAGGGAGGTCCCCGCTCCAAGGGCTCCTGGGCAATCAAATGGCTGGCAGCTTTCCTGTCTCAGCAACGCCACCTTGGAACTGTGGCCACTGCTGGGGCTGCACCTAATCCCCACTGGAGATTTTCACTGCCACGAATGAGGAGGTAAGTGGGGCTGGATGGCAAGCCAGTCTCACAGGTCCTGGTGATGGTTTTGAGAGGTGCTGGGAAGGATGGGGTAGAGTGGACTCTGTCCAGGGGTAGAGATAGTGGGGGGAGAAGACTATGGGGGGTATCCAGATCCCCTTAAAGGAGGTAGCCCCTTGCAGATTGTGTATGCCTTTTACAACTGTGCTGATAGCAACAAGTCTGAGAACAAGAGTGGCGTTAGGCACCGTGAATGGAACTCAAAGTATTCCACCCAATTTTACACCCCTGCCTGCCTTTCAACCCACTCCCAGGATAAAATTCTGCGTAGACAAACCATCAAAAACAGGATCATTGCCAATGGTCATCATAGAATGACCAGTGGCCTCCCCAGAGCTGTGGTCATCAACAAATCTGTTGTTGCATGTGCTTTACGGCCTTCATTTGCACCCTTTCAGCTCTGAAAGCAATCTTAGCTGTCAGAGACAAGTAACCGATTGGAAAGAAAAGGAGAAAGATTAGGGTGGAGGATAAGATAGAGGAAATGGGAAGGTGTTTCTATCCAAAAGGTTTGTAAGGGTCCAGTTGCCACTTGTTGGAATATGAATTGTTGCTTCCTTCCAATGACAGTATTACATAGCAGGGCCAGAATTTTATGTCCAACATTCGGAAGTGCGGCCGACCTGGAGGTGCACAAAATTGTATGAGATACATGTGATATTTTGGTGGTTAGACAAGTTGGATATGCGCCCACCGCCAATGAAGAAGGCAATTTAAATGATTTAAACGCTAATTGATCTGGATTTTATGTTGCCTATGAGATTTTTAGGTCGGTGCACGGGCAACACAGGCAGGCTTTTGCCTATTTTTCATTCAAGGGCGGGATAAAAGGAGGGAGGAGAAAAGGCTGGCTGAGTTGGTAGGAGTTATTGAGAGTTTGGTGTAGGCTTATACTAGAGTTTGTGAACGTTTTCACTTCTTTCTTTTCAAGTTTGCGCACATCGTTCTACTTTTCAGGACATTTCAGTCTTGTAACATCTTTCAGAGATTTCCAGCCCTTTGGCACTCATAGTGCATGGGCCAGCCCCATTTTCATCTATCCAGATGGGTATCGTGTATTCAGAAGGAAATGAAAAATGAAATGAAACTTGCTTATTGTCACGAGTAGGCTTCAATGAAGTTACTGTGAAAAGCCCCTAGTCGCCACATTCCGGCACCTGTCCGGGGAGGCTGGTACGGGAATCGAACCGTGCTGCTGGCCTGATTGGTCTGCTTTAAAAGCCAGCGATTTAGCCTTGTGAGCTAAACCAGCCCCTGTAAGCACCTCCTCTGAGGAGAAAGACAGGGCCAAAGAGAGAGGAGGCAGGTAGTCACAGGCATCATCTCAGAGGAGAGGCGTGGGCACAGGGTATTCAGGGCCAGCAGGTAGAGCAAGGAGGGTGGCCTGCAGAAGACGCCACTATCCAGCTGCCAGGGTGAACAGGCAGCGAACCAACTATCTCCACATGGCAGAGGTCCAGTGCCGCAAGAGGTCCAGTGCCTTTCAACATAAACCGTGACAACCGTTTGCCAGATGATTTGTCTGGAGATAGCCTCCAACTTTGTGGGAGGACACCCACTGTCCTTGGCTCTCAAAGCCACTGTCACATTTGAACTTTTATGCT
This sequence comes from Scyliorhinus canicula, assembly GCF_902713615.1. Classification (NCBI taxonomy): domain Eukaryota; kingdom Metazoa; phylum Chordata; class Chondrichthyes; order Carcharhiniformes; family Scyliorhinidae; genus Scyliorhinus; species Scyliorhinus canicula. Next base: position 58,076,635 of record NC_052151.1, read on the forward strand.
TCTGGACCTGTCCAGGATGCAGTGGGTGATCTTTGCTGAGTCTCCCAGTGAGCTGCACACAGCTGTATCAAGCTGGTGACTGACACTCTGTTCAGCCGCATAAGCATATTTATTCATTTCAGGATGGACCATGCCAGCCAAGGTAAACAGGCCAGAGATTCTGCAGTGATTACAGGGCTCTCCCGCATCCAGGGTGCCATTGATTGTACTTATGTGGCATCAAGGTGCCAGCTGGGTGCCTTTGTCGATTGGAAGAGGTATAGCTCCATGAATGTTCAAATTGTGTGGGACTGCAGGACCCAGATTCTACATGTTTGGGCGAGGTTCCCTGGCAGCTCCCACAATGCCTACATACTGACACACTAAGTGCCAAGGCTGTTTGCACCTCCAACTTCGTTGCTGGGTGACAAGTACTTAGAGGATAAAAGAAAGGAATTGCTGAAGCACCTGGGTTGAATGCAATAATCACCAGAGGTTTATTAGATGTCTGTTAACTGTACAAAGGCTAGGTCGAGGCTGGCTCTAAGCCCGTGAAGTAGCCAATAATGTCAGACTATCACATGACTCAACTCTTAAAGGGAGCATGTAACAACACAAAAATATCAGCCTACATTTATAACAGATATCCTTTGAAACGGTGACTGATGACACCACTCAGACATCCGTGGACAGAGGCAGAGGAAAGATGGGCGCGATTCTCCGCTGCCCACGACGGGTCGGAGAATAGCGGGAGGGCCTTCCCGACATTTTTCCCGCCCTCCCGCTATTCCCCCCCCCCCCCCCCCACGGCTGCCCCACGACACGAATTGCTGCACGCCGTTTTTTACGGCGAACAGCGATTCCCCCCAGGCCGATGGGCCGAGTTCCCAGGCCTTTACGGCTGTTTTCATGAACGCAATCACACCTGCTCTCACCATTCGTGAAAACGACCACAAAGTGCCGTCCCAGACAACCATGGCACCGATTGGTGCGGCCGTGCCAAGGGTGGCATGGGCCTGCGATCGGTGGGCACCGATCGCGGGCAGCGGGTCCGATACCCGCACACTATTTGTTCCTCCGCCGCCCCGCAGGATCAGTCCGCGGGGCGGCTGAGGGGCATGACGGCCCGCGCATGCGCGGGTTTGACGCATCTGCGTGATGACGTCATCGTACGCGTCAGCCGCCGTGACGCTTGGCACGCGGACTTAGTGACGGTCGCTAAGCCCGCAATGCCGTGCTTCACGGGGCCGCGCTGCTAACCCCGCCCGGGGGGGAGAATCGGGTCCCGGGAGGGGGCGCGGAGGCTGCCGTGAAACACGGCCAGTTTCACGGCAGCCTTTACGACTCGCCGCATTTGCGGAGAATCGCGCCCACAGTCTGTGTCATGCCTCTACAAGGGTGATGATGGAGAGGACAATAGGTCTGCTTTAAATGAGGTCCTGATGCCTCGGCCGCTCTGGAGATGTCATGCAATATCCGCGAGAGCAAATGTCACTCACCGTCATTGTCTGCTGATCTTTCAACGGGGGGAACCACTGTACCAGGAAGACATTGAAGCAGATGCACTCGCCTCAGAGGAGGAATCCAATGCTGAATCAGGTGTGGAGCCCGGGCAGGCAGATGGTGAAGATGAGGGGCCAGAATGAGGAACCTTCAGGAAGGCAAGGACACCAGGGAGACTTTAATTCAGTGTTCCTTCTGCTAGCTTGCCAAGTCTTGCTTTCCATCTGAGATCAAGGACAATACCCCCTTTCCAAACATTTCATACAAAACCATGCCATGAAACCAATGTCGCATCACTGCCTCTGTAAAAACGTTTGCAAAAACCCATTGAATGGACAGGACACCCAGGGTCTGTGAAGAAAATTATCATTTATCTTTCTGATATTTACATCAACACCCACGCCAGGAACCCAGCCCGACTGCATGTGAGCAAAAAATGGCAACTTGCCACCTGGCACCCTGGAAGTGCCCATGCCAGCTGGAAGTACTACCTGGGCACCTTGGCACTGCCAGGGTACCAAGGTGGCACCAGCAGTGTCAGGGCACCACCCTGCCCAAAGGGATGCACTTGAGGGCCTCTGATCTGCTCGGAGACCCCCAGGAGTACCATGCCGTTTGGTCCCCGTTTGTGGAGACCCGTGCTGAACGGAGCTCACCCGAGATCTCTGTGGCGAAGGGGTTGAATCCCAAAATCTCAGGTAGCTCGGGAATCTACACATTATTGTGGGGCTTACTGCCTCGTTCGAATACGCAGATTTTCTGAAAGGTGATGGGCGGGATTCATATCGCAACGTCTTGCGGGATTGCATTGAATCTCGCGAGGCATTGCGAGCCGAGTAGATCCCGGGAGCGGGGTCTCCCAGCTTTCAGCGGACACGCTGCGTCATGGTGAGCTGTTTTTCCGATGCAGCATGGCCAGAAGATCGCGCCCTCTGTTTCCTCCATCTGGAAATGTGATGTGCCCTCACCCCATGTGCTACCATCTGATCTGCCACTATGGCCCACCAACATGCCAGTGTCTGCACTGGTGCTTGGTAGGGAGAGAGGCTGTGACGTTCGCACCTGCTCCGGTGTTAATGGAATAACATGGGGTTCCGGCTGGAACTGGAGTATGACGCATTTGAGTGAGGAAAACAATTGATCAGTACCATTACTCATCACACAGTCACTGCCCATGATATGTGTCCAGGTGTCAGTGATATCAATGGCATCATAGTGACTTAGTGATCGGTGAATCACTGGACATTTTTTCTCAGAAGTCCTAATGAGGGATGAGATGAGCCTACATTCTTTTGACTCTCTACCCGCCCTGCTTCTGCTCACTAAACCTTTCCCTTCAACAGAGATTCCTGTCTCTCCGTGATCTGAGGATCTTCCTCCTCATTCACATTCCAGCTCCAGGGCTCCTATCTCTTGGCTGGTGAGTAGCCAGGTTCACCCCCACACCATCAGGGCAGGTCGCTCTGCATCGTTGTGGTTATATTTCTCCTGTAAGTGCAAAGCTCCATTCGGTACACAACCCTCCACCTCCAGCACCATACTATGCTGTCCCCCATCCCACCTTCACCCTCTTGAACCATGTGGACATTCCCAACACTTTTGCACACCTGACCCTTACATGTACCCAAGGCTTCTGATCTTCTCTTCCAGCGTTAACATACAAGGACAAAGATCTGCTCTGAGATAATGATTCCTACACCCATGAGCACAGCTAAGTCCAGGCAGCCTTCCATACTTCTCCACATTGGACCATGCCAACACAATACTCACCCTTGCCGAGTGCAGAAGATCATTGAACGTTTTGTGGCACTGAATCCATGTGCGGCAGACTAAGTTATGCCCACTGACCTCACCTGTCACCTCTGCGTATGCCTTCTTGGTGAGTTGGGGTGACCTCCTCTTGCCGCCCCGTGATATTAGAATGTTCTACCTGGCAGTCATCGCCATGCTGCTATGATGCACACCTTTCTCTGCCTTCCCAGATGTCTTCAGCAGTCTTGGGCAGCCATCGTTAACTGTCCTGCCAAGTCACCATTGGATTTAGTGACCGCCTCACTCCCGGCCCCACTGGCCTTGCAGACCCTATCCAGACATGTTTCACTCTGACCGGCACTTAGTTGGTCAGCCAGCGAATATCACGTTCTTTCCAGGGTCTCGAACGAAACCGGAAAATTTCACAGTGTGCAGGATTCTCGCCCAGGGACGCGATCTAGCAAAATAAAAGCAGAGACTGTTCTGGGTGAGATTAGAGGGGTAATTCCCAGCACTATAAGTGCAGGGAACACCCTGCTATCTCAGGGCATTCTATTTTTTTTCCAGTTGCAGTGGTCCAACTGAAGGTCTAGACTCAAGAAAGGCATACTGGAAGACATCCATCTAAAACAGAGACATTTATCCTTTTTATTCTTCCTCACACCCCTCTTTCCCCTCTGTGTTTGTCTTGTGTATGTGTAGAGGGTGGGGGCGAGTTAAAGAAGGGGCAGGTTAGGAATTAGACAATAGTTAACCAGTAGTATTTGCTGCCTATTTACTCATAGGTAATTGTTAATAATAAAAAAATATTGTGTTTAAATTTACAAACCTGGTGACTGTAGTTATTGGGGAGCCAAAGACCAGAGCCTTGGGTATTTTGTAAGTATTAATTGTTAATTTCAATTGTGTTATGACTCCAGGTCAAGTGGGGCTGGAATTGACTGCTCACTAGCCCAGGGTGTTGTAACAGTGTCCAGATGGCCAAAAAAGGTCTTGCCCATCTGGTCCTGCTTCCTCAACTCTCAAACTTCCAAAGGGGAGGTGGTGGTGTAGTGGTATTGTCACTAGATTAGTAAACAAGAAACCCAGAGCAATGTTCGGGGGACTCAGGTTCAAATCCCACCACTGCAGATTGTGAAATTTGAATTTAATAAAATATCTGCAGTTAAAAATCTAAAGATGATCATGAAACCATTGTTGATTGTCATAAAAACCCATTTGGCTCACTAATGCCCTTTAGGGAAGGAAATCTGATGTCTTTACCTGATCTGGCCTACATGTGACTCCAGACCCACAACAATGTAGTTGACTCTTAGCTGCCCCCTCAAGAGAAATTAAGGATGGGCAATAAAAGCCAGCAATGCCCACATCCCATGAACAATTTTTTTTTAAATGGCTAGCATTCCAAGAGAAGATGAGGAAAATGCTTCTGAAGCTCTCCTGGAAGCAAGCAGCATTGACATTAACAACTGGGAGGAGCGTGCTATCAATCATTCAAAATGGTGACAACTTGTCCATCAGGTTACATCAAGCTTTGAGTTACAAGGTCTTAATAATGAGGCCAAACAGAAACCCAGAAGGAAAGAAAGGGATCCTGCACTCTGGGTTCCATTACCTCTTGGGACATCCTGCTCCATGGGCAGCACGGTAGCATTGTGGATAGCACAATTGCTTCACAGCTCCAGGGTCCCTGGTCCGATTCCGGCTTGGGTCACTGCCTGTTTGGAGTCTGCACATCCTTCCCGTGTGTGCGTGGGTTTCTTCCGGGTGCTCCGGTTTCCTCCCACAGTCCAAAGGTGTGCAGGTTAGGTGGATTGGCCATGATAAATTGCCCTTAGTGTCCAAAATTGCCCTTAGTGTTGGGTGGGATTACTGGGTTATGGGGATGGGGTGGAGGTGTTGACCTTGGGTGGGGTGCTCTTTCCAAGAGCCGGTGCAGACTCAATGGGCCGAATGGCCTCCTTCTGCACTGTAAATTCTGTGATAATCTGTGATGTGCCCAAAGATCTGTGGGTCGCAAATCGTCCTGTTCAGTCACATGAAGACCCATGGCAGAAAATGCATGAAACTGAGTAATGGTCAACAGACAACTTACCACCAAAATGTATGAAATTTACAAATTAAGGTAAATAGCTTCCTAATGCAAATGATTCACCCAATCCTTGCAAAGGATTACATTTGAAGGCATTTATTTACTTTAAGTAAGCAGAGGTTTCAGCAGGTTTGAGTTACTGTGGGAATTATGTTTCCCAAACACTAATAAATGGGTATCCCAGAATGTCTGTGTACATAGTAAATCTCAAACACATAGAAGGTTTCGAGCCCAGTTCATCATTTCAGTTTCTGCTGCTTACTGAGACCATCAGAAGAAGCAAACAGAACATAATGTACTAATTCATGTAAAGTGTGCCAAATAGAAGGTAATTCTGAGATGTGGCTGCAGAGAAAAAGTCAATTTATTTTATTCATAACTGATGAAAGAAAATTATTAACAGTTAAATATCGCACATAGAATGTACATGATCCAAGTGATTGTAAGTTTTTTTTTTCTCAATGTTCTGAAACTCCTTTATGTGAAGAATACTTCTATTTTAAACACTGGTTCCCCAATGGCTGTCAGGCTTTCTGAGAGAAATTACACTCTACTGATCCTGTGATTTATCAAGCAGCACCTCCCCAGGAAATAATGCCATTTCCAATCTTCTGTGAGATGGGGAGCAACTACAATTCACATTGTGAGCTGGCACAAGCAGAAAAGTGTGACCATTACCATTCTTACAGTATAAGCCCAGAGCCCTGAGTGCTGCACACAAAATGAAAAGAGAGCCAAACTTTATTGGTCTCTGAGGAGGCACTTATTTAAGAAATCCAGCAGTGCTGTGAGCAGAATTCATCCATTTTCCAAAGCATCAGTCTGTCTGTAACTTCAGAGTAGCTATGCCGTACCAGTCATTTGGTAAACAAAAGGCAGATTGAAATACTCCTGTTAGGGATTCGTAAGCAAGTCGATTCATACAAGCACAGATATTTAAACTGTTTACCCCATCTTGTCCATGCTGGATCTATACGAGAATAATTGGAAAGTAATCCCACTGCCCCTGCTATCCCCCTCCAGGCAGAATGTAATGTCCTCCACTGTGTTTGGTGGTGAGCAGGGCATTTAATCAGGTGGGAGAATGGTGGATGAGGACTGCAGCTGCATCCTGACACTGACCCGATGTGTGCTGGGAGGGCTCATGGACTGCCTTCCCACCTCACCACCAATTTAAGCCCTGATGTGGAAAATAAATGGGCTTCATCCCACTGCCGCTGGAATTCACCCAGTGGTAGGCAGGGCACTTACCCTGTGGAAAGCCGGAAAAACCCAAAACCTGGTTGTGGGCTTCTGAGGGACCCGCTATTGGGAAGGGGGAGCCCGCTAAGAGCTACCGCCTCCCCTTGCTTCCAAACACTATCCCTAGTGACTCCCATCTGACACCCCTCCCATCATTACTCACCAGTGCCTGAGTCCATCAGTGATCCGAGGCCTTGTGTTGGTGTATTATCGGCAGCAGACACTGCTTCCCTGGTGGTGCTGCTAAGCAACAAAGAGCTGCCAGCCTCTGGTTAGCCAGAAGGTCTTGGCACATGGGTTTCCACTCCTCCCGCCACCCCCCCCCCCCCCACCCCCCCCCCCCCCCACCCCCACCCCCACCCCCCCTCCAGAGTCTTTGATCTCAGGGAAGGCCCATGGCCGTCTAGTTAAGTGCATGATTGGCACAAAATGTCCTCCCAAAAGAAAGGGACATGGGGCTTTCGCCAGTGAGTGAGACCCTGTTACCTCAATTGTACACCACGCTTTATCTCTGAATTTAAAAAAAAATAAATTTAGAGTACCCAATTATTTTTTTCTAATTAAGGGGCAATTTAGCGTGGCCAATCCACCTACTCTGCACATTTTTGAGTTGTGGGGGCGAAACCCACGCAGACACGGGGAGAATGTGCAAACTCCACACGGACAGTGACCCAGAGCCGGGATCGAACCTGGGACCTCAGCGCCGTGACGCAGCTGTGCTAACCACTAGGCCACCGTGCTGCCCTTTATCTCTGAATCTTAACCTGCTTCAAATATTTAGGGCTGGATTTTTGTATCCTCATGGAAGTGGGAATCAACCTGGAAAAAACAAAGATTATAGGAGTGGTGTTTTGCCACCAAGACAGGTCGAACAAGTCAGGAAATCTCCCGACTCGCCTGGCCAACCTCGGTAAAAAAGATTGCTGAATGGCACAACCTTTGCTCTGTGGTCACGGGATGGAGGCAGGCCCAGTACTGACCCTGGAACAAAGTTTAATGCAGAGGTGGGGGTGGGTCCTGCTGAGAAGTAGGGCAGAACAAATATATTAAGAGTTTTCTGGGGTTCCTCTGATGAGGCAGGTTCAGGGGAGGAAACGCCTTTCATCATTCAGGTCAATAAGAATTGTAATTGTTGGCCAACTGGTTACTTCCACAGGAAATGATCACCCATCATGGGCCTTTCACAGAAAAATATTGAGATTAATGCTGCCTGCGAATCTGGTGCAATGAAAGAGCACAAAGTGATAATCAATGCTGGTAAGCTTCACCAGCCATGGCCACATCAGTACGTCCTGACACTCTGCATTAAGTGAGATTATCATAATACCTCAAGGGACTATTTTTTGACAATGCATGTAAAACCTTTGCCTTCTACTTACTCTTTTACCACCTATCTGTCATGGTGTGAACATCCAAGTGTGCCTTGCCCAATCCCTCACAATGGCACACTGTCATTGCAGGTGAGTGCAGCTCAGGGAGCAGACCGTGGAAACATTGAACTCAGGAATAGGGGTGGTCCATATAGCCCGTTGAGCCTACTCACCATTCAATAAGACCATAGAATCATAGAATTTACAGTGCAGAAGGAGGCCATTTGGCCCATCGAGTCTGCACTGGCCCTTTGGAAAGAGCACCCTAACTTAACCCAGTAACCCACCCAACCTTTTTGAACACTAAAGGCAATTCAGCATGGCCAATCCACCTAACCTGCCCATCTTTGGACTGTGGGAGGAAACCGGAGCACCCGGTGGAAACCCACGCAGACACGGGGAGAATGTGCAGACTCCGCACAGACAGTGACCCAAGCCGGGAATCGAACCTGGGACCCTGGAGCTGTGAAGCAACTGTGCTAACTACTGTGCCCCCCAAATCCGGCTGATCTCATTGTGGTCTCAACTCCATTTTGCCATCTGTCCCCATAACCCTTGACTCTCTTGTCTCTCAAAAATCTGTCCAACTCGACTTGAATAGATTCAATGACCGAACCTCCACTGCTTTCTCGGGAAGAGAATTATATATATTAACTACCCTTCGGGAGAAATACATTCTCCTCATCTCCATCGTAAACAGTAGGGGACTGAACATCCAAGGAATAACAATCACAGTTGGACTGCCAACAAGCTCCTTTTTACTTACCTTTGTCAGGAGCTGCACATTTCTCACCCAACCTTCCGACTTGGGCCTGGTGATGAATGTGCAATGCAATGGGTTCCTGCGGTCTTCAGTGAAGGGCAGCAGTATCAGGGGAAGTGTTTTTTACAGCACTAGCTGCAATGTACCAGGTAAGTTTAAAGGTCCCAGCCATTTTGAGAAGCCAGTGCAAGACAAGTGGGTAGGATGGATCGAGGCATTTATGTGGTCACACAGGGAGGTTAGTTGGCGGTTCAGGAAGGTGGTCAGGGGTGTAATCAGGAGGATGCAGGGTAATTGGAGGATCAGGAGGGTTGTCGGTGTTGGGGACAAAATTATGTATTTTGAAGAGCATAAGGCCACAAGAAATAGGAACAGGAGTAGGCCATTCTGCCTTTCAAGCCTGACCTGCCGTTTAATAAGATATTGACTGATCTAACACTAAGTCCACTTTCCTGCCTTATCTCTACAGCCTTTAATTCCCCTTCTGCTTAAAAACCTATTGATCTCCACCTTGAAAATATTCAATCATATTTTGTGAAGAGCTGTGATCACATCACTGATCCCTGTCAGTAACTCAACTTGTTACTGCTCTCCAACCTGAGAAAGACCCCCTTATCACTGCTCCCTGCTTCCTGTATCCATGCCAGAATATTATCTCCAATACCATGAACTCCTAACTTGCACAGTAGAGGTACCACACCTTTGTGTGGTACCTCATCAAATGCTGTTTGAAAATCCAAATATACAACATTGGTTCTCCTCCAGCTACTGGCTGATACCTCCTCAAAGAACTCTAGTATGGTTGTCATGAAACCATGCTGACTCTGCTTGATCAGATTATCAGATTATGATCTTCCAGATGCAGTGCTATTCTCTCCTTAACAATCGATTGTAATGTTTTTCCAATAGCTGAAGTTAGACTAACTGGCCTGTCGTTTCCTGAATTCTGCTTCCTACCCTTTTTGGACAAGGGTACCACATTGGCAGTTTTTCAATTCTTTGGCACAGTTCCAGCATCCAAGGATTTTTAAAAAATGACTACCAATGCATCCGTGATCTCTGTAGCTACCTCCTTTAAGATCCTGGTTTGCAAACCATCACGTCCAGGGGATTGTCAACCATTAAGCCCATTAGTTTGCCTGAAACTAATCATCATGTCATGGTGGCTACATTTAATTCCTCCTCTGTATTTTTATTTTTTCTAGGATGCTTGCAGCATCCTCTACAGTAAAGATCGATGCAAAATATCTATTTAACTCCCCCGCCGTTTCTTTGTTCCCCATAATTATTCCCCAGTTTCATTCTCTGAGGGGTCAATGCTTTATTTTACTTCTCTCTTCCTCATGGGCGGCACAGTGGTTAGCACTGCTGCCTCATAGCGCCAGAGATGCGGGTTCGATTCCGGCCTGGGTGACTGTGTGGAGTTTGCATGTTTTCCCCGTGTCTGCGTGTGTTTCCTCCGGGTCCTTCGGTTTCCTCCCACAGTCCAAAGATGGGCAGGTTAACAAAGAACAAAGAAAATGACAGCACAGGAACAGGCCCTTCGGCCCTCCCAGCTGGCGCCGATCCAGATCCTTTATCTAAACCTGTCCCCTATTTTCCAAGGTCTACTTCCCTCTGTTCCCCACCCGTTCATATATCTGTCTAGATGCATCTTAAATGATGCTATCGTGCCCGCCTCGACCACCTTTGCTGGCAAAGCGTTCCAGGCACCCACCACCCTCTGCGTAAAAAACTTTCCACGGACATCTCTCTCAAACTTTCCCCCTCTCACCTTGAAATCGTGACCCCCTGTAATTGACACCCCAATCTTAGAAAAAGCTTGTTGCTATCCACCCTGTCCATACCTCTCATAATTTTGTAGACCTCAATCAGGTCCCCCCTCAACCTCCGTCTTTCCAATGAAAACAATCCTAATCTACTCAACCTTTCTTCATAGCTAGCACCCTCCATACCAGACAACATCCTGGTGAACCTCCTCTGCACCCTCTCTAAAGCATCAACATCCTTCTGGTAATGTGGCGACCAGAACTGCATGCAGTATTCCAAATGTGGCCTAACCAAAGTCCTATACAACTGTAACATGACCTGCCGACTCTTGTACTCAATACCCCGTCCAATGAAGGCAAGCATACTGTATGCCTTCTTGACCATTCTATCAACCTGTGTTGCCACCTTCAGGGTACAATGGACATGAACTCCCAGATCTCTCTGTACATCAATTTTCCCCAGGACTCTTCCATTGACCATATAGTCCACTCTAGAATTAGATCTTCCAAAATGCATCACCTCGCATTTGCCTGGATTGAACTCCATCTGCCATTTCTCTGCCCAACTCTCAAATCAATCTAAATTTTGCTGTATTCTCTGACAGTTCTCCTCGCTATCTGCAACTCCACAAATCTTAGTATCATCTGCAAACTTGCTAATCAGACCACCTATACCTTCCTCCAGGTCATTTATGTATATCATAAACAACAGTGGTCCCAGCACGGAACCCTGTGGAACACCATTGGTCACAGTTCTCCATTTTGAGACACTCCCTTCCACCACTACTCTCTGTCTCCTGTTGCCCAGCCAGTTCTTTATCCATCTAGCTAGTACACCCTGGACCCCATGAGACTTCACTTTTTCATCAGCCTACCATGGGGAACCTTATCAAATGCCTTACTGAAGTCCATGTATATGACATCTACAGCCCTTCCCTCGACAATTAACTTTGTCACTTCCTCAAAGAATTCTATTAGGTTTGTAAGACATGACCTTCCCTGCACAAAACCATGCTGCCTATCACTGATAAGTCTATTTTCTTCCAAATGTGAATAGATCCTATCCCTCAGTATCTTCTCCAACAGTTTGCCTACCACTGACGTCAAGCTCACAGGTCTATAATTCCCAGGATTATCCCTGCGGTGGATTGGCCAGATTAAATTGCCCCTTAGTGTCCAAAGATCTGCAGGTTAGGTGGATTTACTATAAGCAATGTGTGGGGTTACAGGGATAGGTCATGGGAGTGGGCCTAGGTAAAGTGTTCTTTCGGAGGGTCGGTGCAGACAATGGGCTGAATAGCCTCTTTCTGCACTGCAAGGATTCTATGGATTCTTATAATGTACTTAAAAAAGCTTCCACTGTCTGTTTTTACATTTCTCGCACGCTTGCCTCATTGTTTATTTTCTCCTTACTGATTATTTTTGTAGTCCTCTTCACTGCATTCTGAAGCTATCCCACACCTCTGACCTACCACTAACCTTTTCCAATTTACATGTTTCCACTTTTAACTTGATACCCTCCTTAACTTCCTTCGTTATCGATGGTAGTTTCTTACTCCCCTGAGAGTCTTTTATCCTCATTGGGATGTATACTTGCTGCAAGTCATGAATTATCTCTGCAAAAGTCTGCACTGCTCATGCATTGTCTTACCAACTAATCGATAAGACCAGTCCACTTTGTCGAATTCCATCCTCATATCTCTGTAATTCCCTTTGTTTTGGTTTAACACTGATTTTTCAGTCCCAATATTCTCATACATAGCTGAATGCTGAATTATATTGTCCTGTGATTACTACTTCCCATGCTTAACATTGCAATCATTTATTAAACCTATCTCAATACACATTACCAGATCCCAAATAGCCTGATCCCTAGTTGGCTCCATAACATATTGCTCCAAGAAATCATCCCGAATGTACTTTATGAATTCACTGTCTTGGCTGCCATTCCCAATTTGATTAGTCCAATCTGGATGAAAATTAAAGACGCACATGATTAATGCAGTGTCTTTTTACATGCACTTGCTATTGCTTGATTTAAGTTCTTTCCTGCCAGTGTGGCTAGTTTCCGGGGGCATATACAATGCTCCTACCACCTTCTTCCTTTCTTTGGCATTTGTCACTTCCACCCAAATTGACTCCACATCCTCTAAGCCGAGGTCAAAACTGTAGCAGGGTTACCACACTGTCTTTTCATTCCCGCCTTTCCAGCCTAAGGGTAAATAACTCTGAATATTGATTTCCCAACTTGAACTTCTTGCAACCATGTCTCAGTGCTATGTGCATTAGGATACAGAACTCTGAATTTTGTTTATCTACTACTTTTCCAACACTAATACCCATCTTGAGGGACAATAAAGCCATAGTTGTTTTTTTTCTTCCTTTAATTCCCATGGCGCCCTCTTTTGCAGAGTAGCCCGGTAGCACAGTGGGGAGCACTGTGGCTTCACAGCGCTAGGGTCCCAAGTTCAATTCCTGGCTGGGTCACTGTCTGTGTGGAGTCTGCACGTTCTCCTGTGTCTGCGTGGGTTTCCTCCGGGTGCTCCGGTTTCCTCCCACTCGCCCTGAAAGATGTGCTGTTAGGTAATTTGGACATTCTGAATTCTCCATATGTACCCGAACAGGCGCTGGAACGTGGCAACTAGGGACTTTTCACAGTAACTTCATTGCAGTGTTAATGTAAGCCTACTTGTGACAATAATGATTATTAAATCTTGAGGGACAATAAAGCCAGAGTTGTTTATTGTTCTTCCTTTAATTCTCATGTCGCCCTCTATTGATTTCGCTTCTCCGCCTTTTGTTTCTAACACAGTTTCCACCTCCTCCAATTTCCTGCTTGGGTACCCATCCTCCTGCTATATCAGTTTAAAGCCTCCCCACCAGCATGTGAAAACACCCCTGCAAGGATATTGGTCCTGATCCAGTTGAGGTGCAACCCATCCAGTTTGTACAGGTCCCACCTTCCCCAGAACCTGTCCAATGCCTCAGATATCTGAAACCCATCCCAGTTGCCTCGCATTCATCCTATCTATCCTCCTATTTCTGCCCTCGCTCAGTGCAGCACTGGAGTAATCCACATATTACTACCTTAGATGTCCTGCTTCTTAATTTATCATCTAACTCCCTGTATTCAAGTTTCAGGAGCCCATTTGTTTCCCTATGTGATTGGTACCAATGTGTACCACGACCACTGGCTCTTTGCCCTCCTTCTCCAAAATGTTCTGCAGTCATTTTTGGCATCCTGGGCCAGGAGGCAACATACAGCCTGGAATCACTTGTGTGGCCACAGAAATGCCTACCTTTTCCCCTTATAATTTAATCCCCTATCACAAGAGCCTTATTGTTATGTTTTCTGCCCATCTGCGCAGTTAGGTCACCCGTGGTATCATGGACTTGGCTTCCACTGCATTCCCCTTAAACGTCATTACCCAACAGTATTCAAAGTAGCATATGTGTGTGAGAGGGGTATGGTGCCAGGATCCCCTGCACTACCTATCTATCTCTACTCTGCCTGGCAGTCACCCACTCTATTTCTGCCTGTTCAGACTTACCCTGGGGTTTGCCCAACTGTCCAAGCCATGCAAATCTCAGCATCACAGATGCTCCAGAGTGACTCCAGTCAGCCCTCCAGTTCCAATACATGGATTTCCAGTGACAGTAGCTAGAGACACTTCCTGCATACATGTTCAACTTGGGCACTGAAAATGTCCATGATTTCCCACTTGGTACAGGAGGAGCATTCCACAAGACCAAGCTGCCCTAACATGACTTTCCCTAAAATCAATTAATTAATTAACAAAAAAAAATAATTTCCTGCACAGAAATGTAGGTATGCTCAAATTCAATTTTATTTTCATTTCCATAGTGAGAAATATGTTTTAATCTAGTTTTTCAAAATGTATATTCTATAAATTGGGGAGTGGGGTCATAGGGGTGCATAAGGTGTTTTAATTATTTTTAAATGGTGGACCATCTCCAGCACACCATAGAATTATTGTCTGAGATGCAGCTAGAGAACGATATTGAAAAAGGAAAGTTAGCTTTAAAAAGATACTACTTATAAGGGGGGGGGGGTTATTGGGTTACGGGTATAGGGTGGATACGTGGGTTTGAGTAGGGTGATCATGGCTCGGCACAACATCGAGGGCCGAAGGGCCTGTTCTGTGCTGTACTGTTCTATGTTCTATAAGTGAGAGAATATTAATAACACTAACTACCTTCTTCTGCTCCAGATGCTGACTGTGTCATGATAGACCTTACCTATATTTTTACTATACTATCAAAGAGTACAATAGATACTCAGCAGTTCCTATTTTCTAATTTACAAGTTCCCAAGACTGCTTCACTGCAATGCTGACTGTAGGACACTCTTCCCAGACTGCTTAACTGTGATGCTGATCACAGGAAACTCTTCCCAGCCTGCTTCACAGCATTGCTGACTCCAGGACATTCTCCCCAGACTGCTTCACTGAAGTGGTGATTGCTGGATTCTCTTCCCTGACTGCTTCACCATGAAGCTGACTGCAAAACACTCCTACCAGTCTTCACAGTTAAAGAAGTCTTTGTAGGATTACATCACTCTGAGTATTGTACTTGCAGGAGAGGAGGGCTCACAATGCCCTAGCGAAGGGCTATTTCCTTAGTCGAGTAGACAGCAATGGAGATTGTGAGGATGCCAGCAAAGCTCATTATTGGAGTTGAAGAATTGTCCACAGCAGGTGCCATAGGCAGAGTTAGACGCACTTTTGATCATTGCGTCAATGGTGGAAGTGATAAGCAGAATGGATAGTTGGTGTGAGGGGGAATGCGAAGGATGGGTTACATGATAAGGAATCTTCCAAGATGGTTGAAGGCTCTGGCCTAGATATGTGTGCACTCTCAAATTGTCCAGCCCTTACTTCTCTTACTGTTTTTTGTGTCTCCCACAGATCAAATCGGCGCCTGCCCACCGCCACAGCCCCCAGACCAGCTCAAAAGGAGCAGAGATGTCCAAGGATCACTGTCACACCTGATCAGCCTATGCCCCACTAAAGCATTTCAGAGAGATAGAGCACATGGAGAATTCATGACATATGGTGAAAGGCAGTGAACCAGAGTATAAAAAGAGATGTCTAAGTCAGACATCTGTAGATAGTCCATCGTGAGGAGGGAGGGCAGTCATAATGATGCTCAAGTAGTCATTGAGGTAGAAACTCAGGAGTCACCTTATGGGGAAGAGTACTTGGAGAGGAAGCAGCAGATATGAGGATATCTGGTAGTGTTTCATGAGCCAATGTTGGGGTGAAATTGGTAAAACCAATGTATCAGTGCCACCCGCCCCAGTTGTATTGCTGCTCTTGCTTATGTATTTGCTTTGTTTGGCCCCTTGTTCCGCACTGTAACCAAACACTGTTTGTCGATGTACCATTTGTCAATGTTCTCTGTTGATTATTCGTTTGTCTTGTGTATGCTCCCTTGGCCGCAGAAAAAATACCTTTCACTGTACTTCGGTACATGTGACAATAAATCAAATCAAAAATCAAATAAATCAAAATATATATTGTATTGTATATATTTGTTGCAGTAATGTTTTAAAAGCCAGGTTGGAGTTTGTAGGTACCTGCTGCAGTATTTTTTAAAATCCTGGTTTAAAAGAGAGACTTTGGCCTGGATTCTCCCCCAACTGGCGGGCGGGCTGTACCGGCGCCAAAGTGTGGCCTGAACCACTCCGGCATTGGGCCATCCGCAAGTTGCGGAATCCTCCGCATTTCCGGGGGCTAGGCCGGCGCTGGAGTGGTTGGTGCCACACCAACCGGCGCCGAAGGGCCTCCACCGGCCAGCGTATGTCGGTGCATGTGTGGGAATGCCAGCGTATTCTGGTGCATGCGCAGAACCCCTGGTGTGATCCATGCGCAAGTGCAGGGGGTTTCTTCTCCGCGCTGGCCATGGCGGAGCTTTACGGAGGCCGGCGCGGAGGGTAAGAGTGCCCCCACGGCACAGGCCCGCCCGCAGTTCGGTGGGCCCCGATCACGGGCCAGGCCACCATAGGGGCCCGCCGGGGCCAGAACCCCCCGCGCGTCCCCGAGGACCCCGCTAACCGCCCTCAGAGCCAGGTCCCGCCAGTATGAAGCTTGTGTATTTCACGGCGACGGGACCAGCCGAAAACGGGCGGCAGCTCGGCCCATCGGGGCCCGGAGAATCGCCGAAGGGGCCACTGCCAACGGTCCCAAACCGGCGCGATGGGATCCCCGCCCCCGCCAGAAAACTGCAGCCAGAGAATTCGGCAGCCAGCGTCGATGCGGTGGGGCCGAATTCACGCCGCCCGCCGACGATTCTCCGACCCTGGTTGGGGGGGGGGGGGGGGGGGGGGGGGGCGGGTCGGAGAATCCCTCCCTTTGTGTCTGCAAAAGGTGCAATTAAGATGTCGTAAAATCAGACATTATTCTTTCAAGCCATGCTTATGTTTTTTTTAAAAAATGTATTTATTCAGAGTTTTCAATAAGTTTACAAAACCCTCCAAAAAGGAAAATAATACAAAGAAAGATGGGCAACATGCCAACAGAACTGAACAACTTAACCCTCTAAATGATAAACAGTTTAGCAAATTAATACTAAATTCAAAACAGGATAGAGCATTCGCCCCTTACAAAAAGGAAAAGAAATCGCCCCCCCCCCCCCCCCCCCCTGGGGATGCTGCTGTTGTTTTTTTTTTAAATTAAGGTTTTTGCAAAATTTTCCATATTAAATAGTAATAATCTTAACGCAGCAACTTAGTGAACATTAACCTAGTGCATAAAGAGAATATACATCAGCAATCCACTAGATGTTACCCCACGCGCCTCAATCCTCCCAACCCCTCCCATCGGGGCACTCACCGCCCCCCCCCCCCTGCCTCCCCCCTCCCCCTCCCTGGCTCTCCTCTATTGTTCCCTGTCTCTCCCCTCTGCCCCCTCCCCCTTCTGCCCCCCCCCCCCCCCCCCCCCCCCCAGCCCTGTGGTTCGCCTTTCCTTCCTCTTAGATTTAGCTGTCCCTCCCCCCCTCTCCTGGTCTATCTCTCCCTCTTGCTTTGGCTACTTTCCCGTTTCTTGGCTACCTGGCTGCTCTTCTGCTTGTTTGTTGGCCACGAACAGGTCCCGGAACAATTGGGTGAACGGCTCCCACATTCTGTGGAAGCCGTCGTCTGACCCTCGGATGGCGAATTTGATTTTCTCCATTTGGAGAGATTCCGAGAGGTCGGACAGCCAGTCTGCAGCTCTGGGTGGTGCTGCTGACCGCCAGCCGAACAGGATTCTACGGCGGGCAATCAGGGAGGCAAAGGCAAGGGAGTTCGCCCTCCTCCCCAGGAATAGATCTGGCTGGTCTGAAACCCCGAAGACTGCCACTTTCGGGCATGGCGCCACCCTCACTCCCACCACTTTGGACATTGCCTCAAAGAAGGCTGTCCAGTACCCCGCAAGTCTGGGGCAAGACCAGAACATGTGGGCGTGGTTGGCCGGGCCTCTTTGGCACCGTTCACATCTGTCCTCCACCTCTGGGAAGAACCTACTCATACGGGTTCTTATTAAGTGGGCTCTCTGTACCACTTTTAGTTGCGTCAGGCTGAGCCTTGCGCACGTGGAGGTGGAGTTGACCCTATGCAGTGCTTCGCTCCAGAGTCCCCACCCTATTTCGATCCCCAGGTCCTCCTCCCACTTCCTTCTTGTTGCGTCCAGTACGGTGTCAGCCCGTTCTACCAGTTGGTCGTACATGTCACTACAGTTTCCTTTGTCTAGTATGCTTGCGTCTAGTAACTCTTCTAGTAGTGTCTGTCGTGGTGGTTGTGGGTATGTCCTTGTCTCCTTTTGTAGGAAGCTTTTTAATTGCAGGTACCTTAGCTCGTTCCCCCTGGCTAGCTGGAATTTCTCTGTCAGTTCGCCCAGTGTTGCGATCCTGCCGTCCGTGTATAGGTCCCTGACTGTCAGTGTCCCTCTGTCCTGTCCCCACCTTTTGAAGGTGGCGTCAGTCAGTGCTGGCGTGAACCTATGGTTGTTGCAGATGGGAGCTTTACCTGACAGCCATGCTTATGTTTAAAAGGAGAGGCCGAATGTGATTTTGTTATGGCTTTTGGGGAGTAAATAATTAGAGACATTGTGCGGAATTCTCCGCAAGGCCTGACGCCGTTGTGAAATCCGGAGAGGTTCACAATGGTGTTGGAGGCCGCTTCTCGCCCCCTGTTCCCCCCCCCCAACCCGGGGGGCTAGGAGGGCCGTGCCGTAAATCTAGGACGCGGGGCCTTGTCGCTGGCGTCAAGGCCCGGCGTGCCGAGAATGACGCTCTGGCGCGCCTAATGACGTCAGCCGCGCATGCGCAGGTTGGGAAAGAGTGCGTCGCTTTGAGACGCCGGCCCATTGATCGGTGGGCACCGATCGCAGGCCAGTCCCCTCCCGAGCACGGTCGTGGTGCTCACTCCCCTCTCCGCCCTCCACAAGCTCCAAACCAGCATTTGGCGCCCATGTTTATGACGGCAGCGACCAGGTGTGGTTGCCGCCGTCGTGAACCGGTCGGGAACGGCAGGCCGCTCGGCCCATCCGGGTCGGAGAATCGCGGGTCACCGAGAAAAATGGCGGCCCGCGATTCTCCGAGCGGCGTGTCGCAAAACGCGACACGCCATTTTGGGGGGTTGGGAGAATTGCGGGGGGTGCCAGAGCGGCCCTCTCGCGATTCTCCCACCCGGCGTGGGAGCGGAGAATCGCGCCCATTATGTTTAAAATTAAACTTAAATAAGTAGTTAATGAGATTTGAGTGGAACAAAGATGACATAAGTAATGGTAGGAGCCAAGTCTGTAGCAATCAGTTTCTGGAAGCTGTGAGCTGACCAACAGCTTTTGTAGAAGGCTGTCAAAATCAGCATTAAACTGACAGACAGGGATCTGCAGGCTCTGTACTGAAAGAATGGCCCTCTGTCCTCAGTCCGTTTTTCAAAAAACTTTCTTTCCAGAAAACGGCAAGTTTGCTAGCTTTATTTAAAAGTGTTTTCTGGCCTGTGATGGGTTTTGCTTGATTGGAGATAGAGAAGGTATCAGTTAGAAGTTAAAGTCTTTCATTTTATTGTTAAGCATTTTTTAACTGGTAATTGCAAGCTATATTTCTGTGATGTTAAGGAGGTTTAACACTGTGTCAATAATAAAGTCTGTTTTAATACACTGTATCCCTATTTGTACGTGGAAAGACTCCTGGAGCGAAGCATTCTTTCCTCCCCTTTTTAAAAATTAAAAGAAAAGGATTGAGGTTCCTGTCCGGTATCCTGACAAATGTTGAGGTCTGGACTGGGTCCGTAATAATGTGAGCTGACACATTCTGAGTAGAGGAATCCAATCACGGTGATGAGTCTACCTGAATAATAATATCCTTTATTATTGTCACAAGTAGGCTTACATTAACACTGCAATGAAGTTACTGTGAAAGTGCTAATTACTGTGCTACTGTGCTGCCTGTCTTAGGGACTCTAACAATATGTTTCTGATGTGTGTAGTGGACATCTCCCACTTGTCAATCACCTCAGTCAAAGGTCTGGAAACCCATCTCTACTGCCAGTGACACTCCTGAATCATAGGCCCCAATTTTAACTCATTGCACCTGACAGAGACCAGGCAGTAGACAGTTAAAATATAACTTACCACTGATCTCGCTGCTTTCCTGTCATTATTAAAGTTGTCTTTTAAATTGACGAGCAAGGAACCCGCAAACCAGCAGTGTGTTAATTTTTAAAATTATGATGATTAGATTCTGATGATGTAAATGGGATATGGAATGCAATTTATGTCACAGGCCTGGGTGGGGGCAGCGGTGGTAGTTTCCCAACCTGACAAAAAAAGGATTGTGAGTCAGAAGAGGCCCAGGTAAATAATCTTTTCTTTAGATTTCCCCATGCTCCTTCCTTGGGAACTTCCTTTCCCTGATCCCCCATCTCCTCCACCACCCTCACTCTGCCCACTTACCAGGGTCCGGGGACCCTTCCCCCTTCCTGTTGCCTGAAGTCCTGCCCTCACAATCTGGCAAGTCGTAGAGCTGGCATAGTTTTGGTAAGAATCCAACAACATCTACCATTATTCCGCCCAGCCCCTGCTCAGGTTAAAATAATTCTTTTGAAGACTGGGATCTGAGTTCTTGGGGTTTCTGGGCTCCTCAGCCAAGGGCACTTGTTTCCCTGCCCCCATATTGGAAACCTGCAATATCCTGTTGCTTGTGTTTACTTATCTATTTTCTGTTTAATAAATCAATGTTTACAGGCTACGCCATAGTCTAATTCCAAAATTGAGGAAGGTCAGAGGATGAAATCAAAAAAACAGCGATTTTCTACTTGTTTCAGAGGACTTGTTGCAAATTTACACAGATATCATTCTGTTTATGATATTGCTATGATATCTTAACATGTATGGCACGGTTCCACAGTGGTTAGCACTGCTGCCTCATAGCACCAGAATCTCGGGTGTGATTCCTGAGTCTGTGGAGTTTGAACGTTCTCCCCATGTCTGCGGTTTCCTCCGACTGCTCTGGTTTCCTCCCACAGTCCAAAGATGTGCAGGTTTGGTGGATTGGCCATGATCAATGCGCAGGGTTGTGGAGATAAGGTGGGGGGAGTGGGCCTAGGTTTCGGAGGTTCAGTGCAGATTCAATGGGCCAAATGGTCTCCTGCGTGTAGAGGTCCAAGGAATTAGATCACCACATTCCAGGCCCTAGGAAGCAAATGTTTACCTATGGAAGTGATCTGAAATACTGAACTCGAACAATTATCTGAAGTAAAAACCCCAAAATGTATCAAGAGATGCAACAAAAAGTTTGGGTTAAAAGCAGCTAAAATGGAAGTATAAAAGCAAATTACTACGGATGCTGGAATCTGAAACCAAATCAGAAAATATTGGACAATCCCAGCAAGTCTGACAGTGTCCATGGAGAGAAAGAAGGGAGCTAACGTTTCGAGTCTGGATGACTCTTTGTCAAAATTGGAAGAGCTTGTCAGATCTGGTCCCAAAGCTCAAATGTTCCTTTGTTCTGAGAGGTAAACGCTGTCACCTCTTTCCAGTTTATTGGATTCTATCAATTGCAATGTGAAGTAAATAAACAAGCTGATTGTTCCCCTGGAATAAAATTATTCCAACGTCAATTTGTGCCAACACAACTTCAAAATGGGAATTTACTGTGAACCTTGTCCCATCGCTAGCACTGGTAACCAGTATCACTGTGACACTGAGGAAGCAGGAAATTAGATTTGGGGTATGGCTTGCTTACATTTTTAATAAATATTTGCAGACCTGACCCAGATTAGACCAGGATTGCTTTTAATTTACACAGTTTGATTTAGTTTTAGACTTGAAACGTGTTTGTGTCAAACCAAGACTGGGGAAGAATTTGCTTTTTGAATTTTCTAACTTTCATTTACAAACAGAAGAACCATCACTTACTTTGTTGGCAAACTTACAGATGTTATATAATGGAAATGTTGTATATTTTCAAAGCGGCAAAAGGCATAGACTTCTCCAAGGAGTAAACAGCCACACTCCATTGTTTATTGCTGGGAGAATGAGTAATGTACGCATACCATATATAGTGTTGGCTTAAGTGAATATAATCCACATACTGGGCATATAACGTCCTGACAACCAACAGCAGATTATGTCTGAACAAACCTACAGCAATGATATTATAATCATTATCCTTTATCATGTGTTTAGAGTGTGGAACGCAGAATCAGCTGAGCTCTGCTCTCACAGCTGCTGCCAGCATGACGTACCCTCCACAGAGGTCTTCCATTGTCATCTTTCTTTAGCTTTCAAAGGCTCTTATTCAATAGTTTCAAATGCTTTTGGATGACTCCAAGTTTCTATCTAAAATTGAAGTGGTGTACTCTATAAACGTTAGGAAATCAGGCAGTGGCATTAGGCTTTAATGGTGGCTGTGAACGATTTCAGGTGCGAGAGAAAGTCAGCGACAGGCTAAGAAAGGTAAAGGAACAAAGGATACATGTACTTCATTGAAGAAGTACATGTAGAATGGGTCATGTCATTTCCAGAATCTTTTTGTGAATGGTACACAAGAATTGGAAAATACCTAACATAACACTTCTTTGACAAAAGCTTAGGGCTGACCCAACCAAGTAAAAGCCAATAAGCCTAGCACCTTTGAGGGTAAAACATGAGATGGTATGCTGAAGGAGAGAGCAATAAAATACATATAGATGAATAAAATGCTCCTGATTCCCCACCCCCACCAAGGTGTTATTGGGCGTTATTACATCGCATACCGAATGTCATTATGCTAGTTTTAAATAATATGGCAGGTGGGTAGGATTAAAAATCAGGATTCCGCACGCTTTATTTGAGTTCTATTTAACGGTCATTAACGGTCCAATTGACTTGAATAATAATATGCTTGCAGAGTCTGTTTGATGCCATGTGGGGTTCCTGTTTGCTATGAGGCAGCTTATTAGGCCAAGTTTAAAAGTTTCAGCAGAGCTCTGAATCTTATCCTAGCAGTTGGGAGTTGTGTAGCTGCTGAGAGTTCTTCATTCAAGGAGCAGGGTCTCCAACTTAAAACATAGATTAATTAGATCTGCTGAGTGCGCAATTGCACTATTGTCCATTCTCTTTTGTCCATCACCCCAGGCTTTAAAGTAGCTGAGAAAAATGAGCATTATGGTCTTTAGAGACACAACCTCCAGTGAGGAGGAGGAGAGTGGGCGGAGGACTTGGCAGAGTTGGAGGTCCAGGATGCATTGGTGATGAGTGATGGGGCCAGAGCTGCATCAGAGAGTATTGAAGACATCATACATCAGCGGAGGTGTACAAGGTCTTATGCATCCACTCTGCAGTTATCAGAGACTCCATGATGGCGAAGGCTCAGGATTTCAAGAGCCACAGTGATATCACAGTGACATGCTCACAGGGGATATCTCCTCCAACTGCATTGGGGGGGTACCCGATATCTGTGGCTCAACTTCTTCATGACAGGCTCCTTCCAGGCAGCATGTGGAAACCATTGTGGAATAATGCAGCCCGCTACACACCACTGCATCAAGGTCTCCACTAATGCTGTGTTTTGAAGAGCAGGGAATTATATCTCTTCACACTTGATGAGAAAAGTCAACTGGATAGAGCCCGAAGGTTTTGCAACGATTGCAGGTTTCCCCAGGGTACTGGGAGCCATTTGTTCTCCCTGTCTAATAACCATGATGACCAAGGAGTTGGGTCTGACCCCATGCTCCCATTCCACCCAGGCCTGCTACCCTGAGCTTTGAGCCAGGGCAATGGTGTGCAGGTCAGATTGCAAATCCATGGTTGCGTCTACAATACACTTAGTTTGCTCCTTCAGGACAGTGGCCAGCCTGTTAATGGAAGAAGCTTGGTGCTCGGAAGAGTGGGTGATCGAAGTGCACATGGTCTAGATGGACACCTACACAGTCCAGGCCAGAGCACACAACTCCTCTGGTATACCTGCCAAATCTCCATAGACCTCACACTGGACATCTTTTTACAGATGATTCGAGAGCCTCATCATCCGACTTGGAATCAGTCTTTGGATCACCCTGGACAGGCCCAAAGCCTGTTCCACCACACTCTTCAGCAGCTGCATATCAACTGTGAAACACCTTCACCCGGCTGTGCATGCCCCCATTCTGAAGTGCAAATCCTGGCCGAGGTACTAGTATCTGCACTGGTTCCTGGGACAGAAAAAGGATGTGAAGCTGCATCCTCCACCTCTGATCCTGTGTGACTTCACCTTTTGTACCAGTCTGCCATGAAGTACCTTGTCAAAGGCTTTACTGAAGTCCATGTAAACAACATCCACCACCTTCCCCTCATCAATCATCTTTTTCACCTCCTCAAAAAATGCAAGTTAGTGAGGCACAACTTCCCCTTCACAAAACCATGCTATCTATTGCTAATGAGTCTATTTGTTTCCAAATGGGTATAAATCCTGTCCCTGAGAATTATCTCCAATAATTTACCTATTACCGACGTGAGGCTTACTGGCCTATAGTTTCCAGGATTATCCCTGCTACCTTTCTTAAACAGCAGTGCCACATTAGCTATTCTCCAGTCCTCTGGGATCTTCCCTATAGCCAATGAGGATACAAAGATGTCAGTCAAGGCCCCAGCAATTTCTTCCCTTGCTTCCCTCAGTATTCTGGGACAAATACCATCTGGCCCAGGAGACTTATCTACCTTAATATCTTTTAAAAGACCCACCGATGTTAACATGACCCATACACCCTACCCAAGACTCATCTTCCACAAAGTCCTTTTCTTTGGTGTACACTGATGCAAAGTATTTATTTAGTACCTCGCCCATTTCCTCTGGCTCAACACATAGATTCCCCCCACTGTCCTTAAATGGTCCAATCCTTTCCCTGGCTACCCTATTGCTTTTTAGATATGAATTAAAAGCTTTGGGATTCACCTTACTTGCCAAGGGCTTTTAAAGAGCCCTCCTCGCCCTCCTAATTTCCCGCTTAAGTACCTTCCTACTTTCTTTACACTCCTCAAGGGTTTCGACTGTCCCCACCCTTTCGGACTGTACAAAAGCCTTCTTTTTCATTTTGACGAAGTTTAGAATATCCCTCGTTATCCAAGGCTCCCTAAACTTCCCATACTTATCCTTTATTCTCTCAGGAACGTGACATTCCTGAACCCTAATCAACTGTCGCTTGAAAGACTCCCACATGTCCAATGTTGACTTACTATCCAACAGTCGCACCCAATCCAAATTCTTCAATTCCTGTCTAATGTACTTTGCCTTTCCCCAGTTTAACACCTTAACCCGTGGGTTACCCTCATTCCTGTCCAAAAGTACCCTAAAACTTGCAAGCAATTTGGTCAAATGGCACAAAAGCATTGAAAAGGAGGCAAACCGAGTTGAATCAGGGAAGACAAGGGGTTATAATAAAAATAAGGCAAAGGGTTATTGTGAACTGAACAATGTGACATGACAAGATGATTACTATTGAGTACCCCAGGAATGAGCATCGAGACTATTGCTCTTAATGGTGTATAAAATGATTTGGAGTTGAGGACAGCAATTATGCTGCCTAACTTTGCGAATTGGTGGAGGGGAGCTGGAGTGGCCCAATGGGTCGCTCTCCTCCCTTTGAACCAGGCCCCAGGTTCAAGTTCCATGCCGGGGCTTGTTAGCTTGTTAGCCAGAAAATAACCCAGCCATTGGAGGCAGGCAAGCCAGTTTGTATCTGTCCCGAAAGACATGCTTGTTAGGTAATTTGGACATTCTGAATTTTCCCTCTCGAACAGGCGCCGGAATGTGACGACTCCATTAACAGTAACTTCATTGCATTGTTAATGTAAGCCTACTTGTGACACTAATAAATATTATTATTGAGCAAGGTTGAGAAAGATTGTGGCAGGGCAGCTCGGTGGCGCAGTGAGTAGCACTGCTGCCTCAATGGCGCCGAGGTCCCAGGTTCGATCCTGGCTCGGGGTCACTGTCCATGTGGAGTTTGCACATTCTCCCCGTGTTTGCGTGGGTTTCACCCCCACAACCCAAAGATGTGTGGGGTAGGTGGATAGACCACGCTAAATTGCCCTTAATTGGAAAAATTAAGTGGATACTCTAAAATTTATTTTAAAAAAAGGAGAAAGATTGTGGCAGCACAGTTGCTCAAAAAGGTTGACCCCATATTTCTGATAACTGCCATAAGCACCATTGGAGAAAGTGAGAGTAAGAAGGGTACATCTATTTTCCAGAAGCCAAATGCATATCCCCAAGGGCACAATAGAATAGTACTGAAAGACGTGAATAAAAGGCCAGTACCACCAGCACTACCCACTGGATCTTGGTTTAATTTATTTTTTGTTCATTTATGAGATATGGGTGTCACTAGCTTGGCCAGCATTTATTGCCTATCCCTACAACGTTTAATGATCTTGAAGCAGCAAGGCTGAGTTCAGCTCTTCAACTCCCAGGTTTCTTAACAGAACCTGACAATACTTTCTACTACTGCCACTGCTACAAATCCTGATATTGTTGATGTCAATAGGGAATGTGACACACAGCTCAACGTTTGAAAACTGTGCATTGGTGATCTGCTTGATGCAGATGTGTGCTGCAGCCTGGGAGTGGGGCTCATGCCCCCATTCCAGACTGGAAGGAGCCAGTGGCACAGATGTTTTACAGGCTCTGCAAAGCACAACCCTCTGGACATACAACCAGTTGGAGAACGAGAGCCTTCGAATGAACTTGCTTTAACATGGATCTAAGGAACTAACTAACACATACCATTTGCTTGTAAAGCCTCCTAAAAACATTTTGAACATACAGTGCAGAAGGAGGCCATTCGGCCCATCGAGTCTGCACCAAACCACTTTTAAGCCTTCACTTCCACCCTATCCCCGTAACCCAATAACCCCTCCTAACCTTTTTGGACACTAAGGGCAATTTAACACGTCCAATCCACCTAACCTGCACATCCTTGGACTGTGGGAGGAAACCGGAGCACCCGGAGGAGCCCACGGACACACGAGGAGAACGTGTAGACTCCGCGCAGACAGTGACCCAGCGGGGAATCAAACCTGGGACCCTGGCATTGTAAAGCCACAGTGCTAACCACTACTCTCTTTTGACAGCCCCAACACTTCTGGTTGAGGTTTCTGCTGCTCCTTTTCCCTATAGTGTTCCTCGTCCATCCAAAACCAGCAATAATGGCATCCAAGATGAACACAAAATGCTCACTGAGATTGATAAGGCCACAGTTCCGAAATGAAGCTCTGAGGCCTTTGAGAGACCAACCCCACCAGGTGTAGCTAGTTGGTCCGACGCTGGGTTTACCACCGATGAATTAGGAAGTTTAAGAGCTATTAATTAAGGATGAAATTTCCACATAGATTTTAAAAAGACTAATGAAATTCTTTGAGGAGGTATTAGACATGATTTATGGGAGGAATTGCTGTGGGTTAAGTTTGCCTGAACTTGAAGGAAGCCTCATACCAGATGGAAGAGATTAGAGAAGATTCAGATGTTATAGGAGGACAGAAATCTGGATTAAAATTAATTAAAGGGATAAAACAGAGAGTAGAAACAAAAAAACACAGAAAAGGAGGGAGGGAGAAAACAGAGAATAGGAACTTTCCAGCCCTCTGAGCCTGTTTCACCATTCTGTATGATCATGGCTCATCCTCTGCATCAAAGTCGTACTCCCACATTCTCCCCATACCCCTTGATGCCTTTAGTGTCTTAGAAACCTACCTATATCCTTCTTAAATGTATTCTGTGACTTGGCCTCAACAGTCTTCTGTGATAGAGAATTCCACAGGTTCATTACCCTCTGAATGAAGAAATGTTTCCTCACCCTAGCCCGAAATGGCCTACTCTGTAACCTGAGACTGTGACCCCTTGCTCTAAACCCTCCAGCCAGAGGAAACAACATCCCTGCATCCAGTCTGTTCAACCCCATCAGAATTTTATGTTTCCATTAGATCCTCTCTAGTAAATACCAGTGATTACAGGTCTAGTCAACCCAATCTCTCCTCATACCAGAATCTTGCTATCCCAGGAATCAGGTCTGACTCACCATCTGCTGAACCTTTGCTACACATCCTCTATAGCAAGTATATCTTTTCCCAGGTAAGGAAACCAAAACTGAACACAATTTTCCAGGTGTGGTCCTGCCAAGGCCCTGCACAGCTGCAGTAAGACATCCTCTCTCCTGTACTCAAATCTTCTTGCAATGAAGACCGACATACCATTTGCCTTCTTAACTGCTTGTTGAACCTGCATGGTTGCTTTCAGTGACAGGTGTACAATGACACGCAGTTCCTTTTGTGCATCAACATATCCCAATTTATCACCGATTAAATAATACCCTTCCATTCTGTTTTCCTCCCAAAGTGGATAACTTCACATTTATCCATGTTATTCTGCATCTGTCATGTATATTTCCTCTCACTCGACCTGTCTAAATCATTTTAAAGTCTCTATGTCCTAGTCATCACTTACATTCCCACCTAGTTTTGTGTTGTCAGCATATTTGGAAATATTGCATTTGTTGCTCTCATCCAAATCATTGGCATATAGTGTGAATAACTGGGGCTCAATCACTGAACCCTGAGGGACCTCACAAGTCACCACCTGCCACTCCAAAAAAGGCTTATTTATTCCTACTCTGTTTCCCAATCCGATCTGTTTCCATTTTGCACTCTTTATCAGAAACTTTCTGACCGATCTGTAATTCCCTATTTTCTCCTTCCTTCCTTTCTTAAATAGTGGAGTTACATTTGCCACCCTCCAATCTGCCGGGACTGTTCCATAGTCTATAGAATTTTGAAAGATGACAATCAACGCTTCCAGTATTTCCATGGCCACCTCGTTTAGGAACCTGGGGTCAGGCCCTGGGAATTTATCAGCTTTCAGTCCGATTAATTTCTCCAAAACTTTTTTTTTAGTAATAATAATTTCCTTAAAATCCTTCTTCTCACTAGACCCTTGCTGGATACATAGCATTTCTGTCTTCTTCCATGGAGACAGAACTAAAGTAATTGTTTAATTTCTCTGCCATTTCCTTGTTCTCCATTCTAAATTCTCCACTGCGACTGTAAGGGATGTACATTTGTTGTCACAAACCTTTTTTTATATGCATATAGAAGCTTTTACAGTCTGCTTTTATATTCTTTGCAAGTTTAAGGGCAGCAAGGTAGCACAAGTGGATAGCACTGTGGTTGCACAGCGCCAGGGTCCCAGGTTCTATTCCCCACTGGGCCACTGTGAGGAGTTTGCACGTTCTCCCCATGCCTGCGTGGGTTTCCTCCGGGTGCTCCGGTTTATGCGCACAATCCAAAGACATGCAGGTTAGGTGGATTGGCCGTGATAAATTGCCCTTAGTGACCAAAACATGTTAGGAGGGGTTATTGGGTTACGGGGATAGGGTGGACGTGAGGGTTTAAATGGGTCGGTGCAGACTCGATGGGACGAATGGTGTCCTTCTGCACTGTATGTTCTATGTTTACTCTCATACTCCATTTTTACCCTCTTAATCAATCTCTGGTCCTCATTTGCTGAATTTTGAACTGTTCCCAATCCTTGGGCTTGCTACATTTTCTAGCAACTTTATAAAATTCCTCTTTGGATCTAATACTATCCTTCATTTATTTTGTGAGGTGTGGTTGGGCTTCTTTTCTTCTGTTTTTTGCAACAGAAAGGAATGCATAACTGTTGCAATGCATATATTCATTCCTTAAATGTTAGTCATTGCCTATCCAGCATCATCCTTTTAATGAAGTTCCCACTCTATTGTCACTGTCATGAGAATGTCACTTAAAGAAATGTCTGTCTGCTCAAATGGCTGCAGTGATGTCAGAGTGTGGGTGGAGCTGAGCTCTGGCTCTGCTTTTTAGTTTCACTTTGAGAAAAGCTTGAGTGTGTCTGTGTTTTTTTGGTTTTGTTTCAGTGTTGGAGCTGCAGCCAGCTAGAGAAGGTGCAATGTTGTTCTCCCTGCCATGAAAAGACTATCTTTTGATCATTTGGTGAATTCAGAGTGATAAATGCTCTCAGTAGTGAATTTAAACCTGATGTGTTTCTGTTAAAAGGTTTTTTCTATGTCTTTTGGATGTTAAAAGGAAAGTAAGGATTACTTAGTGTTGTATTCTTTGGGAGTTGTATTTGAATTGATGGTTGCTAAGATGTTCACTGTATGTTTTAAAAAGGTTAACTTGAGTTCATAGAATAAACATTGTTTTTCTTTAAAAAATACTTTTCGATTTCTGCTGTGCCACACCTGTAGAGTGGGCCGTCTGCTCCCCATACCACAATCTATTAGAAATTGTGGGTCAGGTGAACTCCATGATACACTTTGAGGTTCTCTAAACCCTGGCCCATAACAT
This sequence comes from Scyliorhinus canicula, assembly GCF_902713615.1. Taxonomy (NCBI): domain Eukaryota; kingdom Metazoa; phylum Chordata; class Chondrichthyes; order Carcharhiniformes; family Scyliorhinidae; genus Scyliorhinus; species Scyliorhinus canicula. The sequence goes on from NC_052151.1 coordinate 58,106,946, forward strand.
CGCTAACTCACACACACCTCATACCCCCATAGTTGCCCTTGCTTCGATTTAGGGACCCAGTTTCAGATTGAACCACTTCACATCCTATGAAGAATTCTATCATGTTATGGTCATTATTCCCTAAAGGACCCTGTACAACAAATTTATTAATTACCTGCTTCTCATTGCACAATATCAAATCTAGGATAGTTTTTGAACAGTAAAGGAATTAAGGATTATAGCGAGAGGGCGAGTATGTGAAGCTGAGTCCACAAAAAGATCAGTCTTATTGAATGGGGAAGCAGGCTCAAGGGGCCAGATGGCCTACTCCTGCTCCTACTTCTTATTCCCCAGTTGGTTCCTTAAACGTACTGGTCTCAAACAAGATCTTATACATATATGAATCTATGATATAAGACTCTACATTTATAACAATTTTTAGTCTTTAGACTCAAAGGTACAACTAGGGTGCAATAAAGAAAGCATATGGCATCCTTGCCTTCATCGGACAGGGATTGAGTATAAAAGTTTGTAAATCATGTTACAGTTATATAGAGCGTTGCTGAGGCCACATTTGGAATACCGTGTCCAACTCTGGTCACCACATTACCAGAAGGATGTGGGGACTTTGGAGAGAGTACAGAAAAGGTTTACCAGGATGTTGCCTGGTATGGAAGGTATTAACAATGAGGAGAGATTGAATAAACTGAGATTGATCTCTCAAAAAAACGGAGGCTGAGGGGCGACCTGATAGAAGTTTATAAAATTATGAGGGCTATAGATAGGCTGAACAGTTGGAGGCTTTTTCCCAGGGCGGAAATGACAATTACAAGGGGGCATAAGTTGAAGGTGAGGGGAGAAAGGTTCAGTGGAGATGTGTGACGGGAGTTCTTTACACAGAGGGTGATGGTGGCCTGGATTGTACTGCCAAGTGAGGTGGTTGAGGCAGATACGTTAGTGACCTTTAAGACTTATCTGGGTAGGCACATGAACAGACGGGGTATAGAAATATACAGGCGGTTGGTCCAGATAGGACATGTGGTTGGTGCAGGCTTGGAGGGCAGAAGGGCCTGTTCCTGTGCTGTATTGTTCCTTGTTCTTTATTCTTTGTAATACAGATTAATTTGGATGCTGACTCTATCGAAGAAATGTAAATATGAATAACAACTTGAAGACTGTGGCTTTTTTGTTAGATCAATGCAGATTACAGGGCACTATAATATGATTGTCTAAAAATATGAAAGGATTAGGAAGGGTAGATAAAACTGACTGTTTCCAGCAGTTGCATGGTCTTAAATGAGAGACCATAGATAAAAGATTGCATTGATAGATATTACAGCGAAAAAAACAAACTTCTTAGAAGTATATTGCTGCGAAAGTCAAAGCAGAAACAATGACAAGTTTCAGAATTAGATTGGATAAATGGATAGGGGATAAAGGAATATTGGAACAGAGTAGAAGAGTACAAGATCAATGTGCTCCTCTGGAGGGCAAACACAAATACGGGTCATTAGATCTGATGAAAGGTCACAGACCTGTAACATTGGGCTGAATTTTCATTCAGGGCTGAGGAGTTGAGAATGACGGCTGACTCCAGGTCCCAAACGTGCACAGTGTGCTTTCGACACGCACACTGGAATTGTCAATGCTCCTGCCAATTACAGGTCAGAGAAAGCTCACCGACCAATTAAGGATTGTGGTCAGGTTCTCAGTGCTGGAGGGCCAATGGGAGAATCTCCAGCACTCAGTGGCTGCCAGCCCCACCAGGTGGTCTTGCCGACCTAAGCCTGGAGACTGTGAGTGATAAGGGCAGATAAATTGATTTTTGCTTTTTAAAAAGTCTCGACAACCAAGACATGATCATGGAGAGGTAACACCCTCAGAGGATGGGCAGCAGGGATCTGGGGGGTGGGAAAGCAGTTATGCTTGTCAGCCTCTGTAACTTTTCCCATCCAACAGCATACACCACTTGGACGCCTGCGGAGAGTGGCCATTCAGTCTTGGCAATGCAGTGATCAACTCTGACTAACCTTGAGCTTCCGGTGTGAAGCTACTCTGTGTTTCACAGTGAACGTTTGTCCCTGGTCATGCCCAATGCCACACTGCCTCATGTCATATAGGTGCCATTTAAGGCATGTAATAGGGCTGTAAATCTGCGATTATCACAGCGCCTATACTTTCTCAGGAAACTAAGGAAATTTGGCATGTCCACATTGACTCTTTCCAGATGCACCATAGAAAGCATCCTTTCTGGCTGCATCACAGCCTGGTATGGCAACTGCTCAGATCAAGACTGTAAGAAACTACAGAGAGTTGTGCACAGAGCCCAGTCCATCACACGAACCTTCCTCCCATCCATTGACTCTGTCTTCACCTCCCGCTGCCTTGGGAAAGTGGGCAGCATAATCAAAGACCCGTCCCACCCGGCTTATTCACTCTTCCAACTTCTTCCATCAGGCAGGGGACACAAGAGTTTGAGAACACGCAGGGACAGATTCAAAAACAGCTTCTTCCCCGCTGTTACCAGACTCCTAAATTACCCTCAAATGGACTGATCTGAACTCCTCACATATCTTCTCTACTGAGGAGTACTACACTCCTGAATGCTTCACCAGATGCCTGTGCCTACGTATTTACATTATGTATTTATGTATGCCATATTTTTTTTCATGTATGGAATGAAATATCTGAACTGAACACAGAACAATACTTTTCACTGTACCTCGGTACATGTGACAATAAACAAATCAATGCAAATCGCTTATTGTCACGAGTAGGCTTCAATGAAGTTACTGTGAAAAGCCCCTAGTCGCCACATTCCGGCGCCTGTCCGGGGAGGCTGGTACGGGAATCGAACCGTGCTGCTGGCCTGCTTGGTCTGCTTTAAAAGCCAGCGGTTTAGCCCAGTGAGCTAAACCAATCCAATGAATGATACTCACCTAGTCAGACTGTGCCATCATTGAAATGTTTCAGGTACTGCATCCATGTTCGATTGACTACCCCACAGCAGCTTATTTCCTTGGCCACCTGCAGTCACCTTTGTGAGGTTTGATGGTGTGCTCTATCCATTCCCTCAGCACTTGCAGGAGCACCTCCAGGGGGGTGTTACTGAACCATCCTTCCTCGAACTCCAGGTATTTCTACACAACTTGTTCAGCACCCTTTCCATTACCCTCTATGTGTGCAGCTTGTATGAAGGTTGCTAACTTCCGTTTGAAGGTGATGAGTTCCTTTGACTCGTTGAAAATTCTCTCAGCCTCCACCCATTATTGGCCAGTTCCTCTCTCCGCCTGTGGACATTAACTGGCTGCAGATGTGAAAATGGCCAAGTATGATCTGCCACCTGCCTGTGTGGCCACACCACACATACTTGCAGAAATTTAAATTGAATCTTTTCAGATTGGAACTTTGGTGGCATATGAGAGTCCTTTTGTAAGATTTAATCACTTGCAGTAGTTAGAGGGCTGGGCATTTTCTCAGCAAGTTGTGTTTGATGGTAAGTTCTCACAAAGGTATTCTGCTCGACGCAAAGACCCTTGTTTTCAGAAGTAGCAGTACAAATGCTCCTTGGATAGGTGGCGTAGGACACAATCTGTCTGAGACAGGTTGACAACCACCTTCAAATGGTGCACTCATGCCCATTGGAAAGAGGTCGGGTGGCACCGTGGCAAGCACTGTTGCCTCACAGCGCCAGGGACGTGGGCTCAATTCTGGCCTTTGGTGACTATCTGTGTGGAGTTTGTACATTCTCTCCATGCCTGCCTGGGTTTCCTCCAGGTGCTCCGGTTTCCTTCCACAGTCCAAAGATGTGCAGGTTAGATGGATTGGCCATGCTAAATTGCCCCTTAATGTATCCAAAGGTTAAGTGGGATTACGTGGATAGAGCGGGCGAGTGGGCCGAGGTAGGGTGCACTTTCAGAGGGGCAGTGCAGACTGGATGGACCGAATGGCCTCTTTCTACACTGAAGGAATACTAACTCCAAAAGTGGCAATTTGGTTTCATATAATGCTTAGTGACCTTAGCAGGTCAGGTAAGGAAGGAATCAGTGAAGTCTTCCACAGATGCACCACATAAAGCATGTTTTCCACTTACAGTCAGTTCCCTTCCATCATATTAAATCATTTTAGGAGTTTAGTATAGTATCCAGCTGCTTGCATGGGACCCTTTGCTGCTATAGCCTTCATCTACAAGTGATCCTTTGCTCACAAACTCACATGTGATATGTAAGAGGAGATTTTCTGTTTGCACCTAATGTTAATGGACTGGAAGTCACCAATTGACAGACAGCAAATATATCCTATTGGCATATGCAGGAATTGCCAAAGAGAAAGCCTCTCTAATTGTTTGACTTATCCACAGATTATCATCCCGATCATGGTCTGCCTCCTGACTGATGGGTTTGGCTGCATATAACAATAATAATCTTTATTATTGTCACAAGTAGACTTACATTAACACTGCAATGCATTCTCACTTTTTGTTCTTTCATTAAAGGAAGAAAGATTTTCAAAGAATTGGAGAAGTGATGGTATTTACCCTCCACCCTCTTTGGTGATGGTAATTTCAGAGAGCAAGAATCAGCTGTCGATTTGTCATAACATTCTGCTTATCTTTGAGTTTGTCCTATTGTGAGCAGATCACCTGACAGCACAATATATCCAATTGTAAGTCAGATGTAAAAGTTGCTCCTTTGTCTCCTAATTCCTTGTTCTCTTCTGGATGGGATCAGTCTTATGAGAATAATCTTCATTGTCACAAGTAGGCTTACATTAACACTGCAATGAAGTTACTGTGAAAAGCCCCTAGTTTCCACATTCCGGCGCCTGTTCAGGTACACAGAGGGAGAATTCAGAATGTCCAAATTCACCTAACAGCATGTCTTTCGGGACTTGTGGGAGGAAACCGGAGCACCCGGAGGAAACCCATGCAGATATGGGGAGAATGTGCAGACTCCGCACAGACAGTGGGAATCAAACCTAGGACCCTGGCGCTGTAACGCAACAGTGCTAACCACTATGCTACCTTGCTGCCCACTTGCTTTGGATGGCACCGGAGCGTGGCGACTTCTTGCAAGCTGTGCCCAGCATACCCTCTAATTCTATCTTTTACTCTCGTTCTATGCTTCTAAAACTTCATTCTAACTCTTTTAAATCTCTAACAATGTTATTAAGTTGATCTTTTCTCTACACCTTGCTATAACTGTAACATTATATTCTGCAGTCTCTCCTTCCTTCCCTATGTACGGTATGCATTGTTTGTACAGCATGCAAGAAAGAATACTTTTCACTGTATACTAATACATGTGACCTTACTAAATCAAATCAAATCAAATTTCTACGTCTACATGGTCAAATAGCTTGCCAACAACCAAACCAAAATTTTCTGCTTTGTAGCACCTTCAAGCGGCATTTGCAAATGCAAAGAAATCTCACCCCTTATATGTGTCCACCAAATGTTTGAACGCTATTCCAAGTTGCAAATAGTAACGCCCACAGTGGCAGCACTAATGATGGGAACTTATCCAATATATCTAAACGTAGAAGAAAGGAGTTATAAGGAAAATAAATCAAAATATATTGGGTGGGATTTTCTTCTCCCTCCCCGTGACGTATTTTCTGGTGTCCCAGCGGCAAGATCACCTGGCCCGCCGATGTCTATGGAGATTTGCGTGCCCCATACCCTCCGGCACTGGGGAACCTGCCACAGGAGATATCACTAGCGGGACCGGAATATCCTGTGGCAGGAAGGACTGGAAAACTTTGTCCGTCGTGCATGTTGTCAGTTGTATAAATTCAATTCAGTGCCTGCAGGTGGGAAGGAGACATTGATTGGATAATGACGTCTGCACATATAAAGAGACACTTGAAAATGAAAATGAAAATCGCTTATTGTCACAAGTAGGCTTCAAAATGAAGTTACTGTGAAAAGCCCCTAGTCGCCACATTCCGGCACCTGTTCGGGGAGGCTGTTACGGGAATTGAACCGTGCTGCTGGCCTGCTTGGTCTGCTTTCAAAGCTAGCAATTTAGCCCTGTGCTAAACAGCCCCTTATTGACACTATAGGTTATAGAGTTATGTTATTTTATTATTATAAATTTGAAATGTCTCACTTCATGAAGAAATCTAAAACTGATTGAAGATTGACTTCTGATCACCTCCTTCACAAACTGGCTGTAAAAAAGTTAAAGATATGTCCTACTGTTCCCATCCAAAAATACTGCAGAGGATTCGAAACAAACCTAAAATAAACATGGGACATGGCTAGATAAGAACTAAGGGGGAGTAAAATTTCAGATATTTTGAATAAAGATTTTTACAGTCAAATCTCATTATATCCAGCCAACCATTTAAATGTTTACAGGGCCCATAAGGAAGCTCCATTATAGTCAGCACATGGAGCTGAAACATCAATAAGATGGAGAGGTGACAAGAAAATTCTCATGTCAGCCATAATGAGAATGGACAATATTCATTGCAGATTCCCTGAAAACATATATTTTCTCGTTATGAAGGGCTAAGATAGAGTGTTACCCAAAGGACTTTGAATTGTGGGAGGTAAATCAGAATTTACTCGGAACAGGGAGATTATATTGCAACACTGAGATTGTATAAATGGAATAAGTATTTAATACAGATACTTAAATCAGCCAGTAAATGTATCTTAGAATTCAAAGTACCTTCTCCAAATCATGAAACATTCTGACCAAAGTGGTCACTTCACAGCTGTTGAGAAAGGTGCATTATAACAACACAATGCTCCAAACCATCTTTGCAGAACTACTAAAAGTTATTTTATTTTAATAGGGGTGTTGTCTGACTTGCTGCTCACTGGCAGAATCAGGATTAAAAATCACTAAAAAGACGCACCTCTTTTAATTATTACACATTCAGATCATTTTGAAGAAAGCTACCAATCGATGCCTCAGAATTTATTGATGTTGAACATATAGCCCATGTTATACATCAGCTTACTTAAACAGTTACAACGAACTTTGCTCAGTATTTGTACTGTGTATATGTAGATGCAGTTGATGCTGGTGCAAGATGAGAAGAATCGTAAACATTCAGCAAGTCAGCTGACATCTCAACCGGGAGTAGGCGAGCTAATATGGACGGCATGGTGATACAGTGATTAGCACTGTTGCTTCACATCTCCAGGGACCCGGGTTCAATTCCAGTCTTGGGTGACTGCCTGTGTGGAGTTTGCACTTTCTCCCCTTGTCTGAGTGGGTTTCCTCCAGGTGCTTCGGTTTCCTCCCAAAGTCTAAAGATGTGCAGGTTAGGTGGATTGGCCATACTAAATTGTCCCTTAGTGCCCAAAAGGTTAGGTAGGGTTACTGGGTTATGGCAACACGGCGGAGGATTGGGATTAAGTAGGGTGCTCTTTCCAAGCGCTAGTGCAGACTCGATGGGCCGAATGCCGCCTTCTGCATTGTAGAGGTTCCATTCTATAACATTTCAGGTGCAGATTACTTTCAGAAAATACTTTGGGCAGGATCTACCTGAATGGGGACAGAGCTCCATAACGCGTGAATAACAGTGTGTTTCCGCTTGCCCGAACCCCTCCGTGCAGTGAGATATTGAGCCCCCAATGCAACCCCCTGAACCACCCCAAGACCCAAATCCCAATCACCACTGTACAAAAATGTCAACCTGGCACCATGGCAGTGCCACCTTGGCTGTGCCTAGCTGTCAGCAAGTGGCACTAGCAGTGCCAGGGTACCATTCTACCATGAGGACATGCACCTGGGGACCTCCAATCCCCTGGGAAACCCCCACAAGTGCCGTTTGTGGAGACCAGCATTGAATGGCACTCGACCGCAGCCTCCAAAGCGTAGGGGATAGATCCCAACGCCTTGGTTAGATCTCGGGAACGCATATTAGAGTGAGAGTAGCTGTCTCACTCCAATATACAGATTTCCTGAAAGTGAGTCACATCGAAAAGTCTCGTGAGATCGCATTAGATCCCACGAGGCGTGGCAAGCCTTCTAGACCCCGGAAGTGGATTACCCAGCATCTACTGATTGCGTTGTGCGTGCCGCACTGTTTTCCGGGTGCAACACGACCAGTAGATCCCCTCCTTTATTTTTGTTTCAGATGTCTAATTTCTACAGTTCTTGTGAAAATGCCACAATGTTTTATTCCTAACCCTGACCTTCAAATCTCAGAAAATTCATAGATTTGTAAAATGTATAAAAAGTTACATTTTGGTTTGACACGATAAATACTGCCCCTGGGTTTACCTCCCTTCTTTACCAGAATTTATATCTGAGTGGTGAGCTGCACTTCGGTTCCATTAAAGCTGAGAAAAGAGGAGAAATATTTAACAAAACAAATATCTTTGTACGTATGTTACATGCAAACAACTATATATTTTCACATTTGAGTTGGCAAAGTTACCCAGACTATAATGCTAGGGATGGGAAACTATGGTTATGGGGAAAAATGATTTCCAATGGGACAAACAAGGTTAAAAGGATATTCACTGGGTGTTTAAAATTGTGATTTTTAAAAAATTGAGTTCAAATTTTGCCATCTGCAGTTGTGGGATTTGAACTTGGGACCCCAGAGTACTCTGGGTCTCTGGATTACTAGTGCATTACCACTATACCACCTCCTCCCCATGATATTGTATGGAAGCTTGAATACATGTGGTGATCCAGAGCTCGAGGTATACCACAAGGTAAGGTTAAAAACTCAGGATGTGAACCCTTGATGACGGCATCCAAGAGAAAACGTTATGTAGGAGAAGATTTCTGAGTGAGTTCTTCAAGAGTGGAGTTTGGAAACCCTCGCGTGGAAGTCAGAGTTTCAGTGAGGCCATTTGGCTCACAGTGTGGCAAGTATTGGGGATTTGATGAGAATACAGAAGTTGCACTGGATGGCATCTGTCACTAAGATTCAGAGTGTGGTGTATCTGACCACATTTCGCCTGTTGGTTTACATGGACTGTGTACTTACCGAGAACATTAGAGTATAAGATAAAGTTGTAACATGTTATCCTTATAAATCTGTATATATCTGTAAAGGTACAGCTGGGCTGAAGGAGTAGTGTATTATAATTAATATTTTATTGTTTTAATAAATGTTTGTTGTTTTGTTAAACGTTAATCGGCATTCCTATGACTGTTCATCATTGACAAGCATGAAAAAATAAAAGTTAGGGGGCGGGATTATCTCAGCCCGGGGCCAGGGTGGAGAATCCTGCGATCAGCGTGAATCGGGCCACGCCACCCCAACGCCGGGACGCGATTCTCCACAGAACGGAGAGTCGGTGCCATTGGTGCTGGCGTGGTTGGCGTGGCGCCGGTCAGGGGCCGCTCTACATGGCCCCCCCCGCCAATTCTTGGCCCGGGATAGGCCAAGCGACCGTCGTAGAAAACCCGAGTCCCGCCGGCGCCATTCACACCTGCTCTCAGCAGGCGGCATCTCAGCAGGGGCAGCCTTTGGGGGGGGGGGGGGGGGGTGAGGGGGGTCCGACCCCGGGGGGTCCTTCTATGTGGCCTGGTTTGCGATTGGGGCCCACCGATCGGTGGGCCGGCCTCTCTAGCTGGGGGCCTCCTTCCGTCTGCACCGGCCCCTGTAGCCCTGCGCCATGTTGAAGGGAGCCACTGCGCATGCGCGGACCCCGTGGTACCCTGTTCCTTGCAGGATCAGCAGCTGGAGCGGCATGGATCGCTCCAGTGCTGTGCTGGCCCCCTGTAGGAGCCAGAATTGCTGATCCTGAGGCCGTGTTGACGCCGTCGAGAAACGCGACGGCATTTCCGACAGTGTCAACACTTAGTCTCAGGGTCACAGAATCCCGCCCAGGATCTATGGAGCCGGCTCCACTCTGGTGCCTGACTGTCCAGTAGTAATAGGGCAGCACGGTGGCACAATGGTTAGCACTGTTGTCAGAATTACAGGGATCTGGGTTCAATTCTGACCTGGGGTGACTGTCTGTGTGGAGTTTTCACATTCTCCCCTTGTCTACATGGGTTTTCTCTGGGTGCTCCGGTTTCCTCCCACAGTCCAATGATGCGCAGGTAGGGTGGATTGGCCAAGTTAAATGGTCCCTTAGGCTCCAGAGGTTTTAGGTGGGGTTATGGACGGATAGGGTGCAGAGTGGGCATCGGTAGGGTCCTCATTTGGAGGGTGGGTGCAGACACACTAGGTCAAATGGCCACCTACTGTATTGTAGGCATTCTGTGATTAACATCAGCTTGGATTGTGTTCAGAAAATATTAATGAAAATTGTCCTAGGGATGAAAGACTCAAGTTACATGAATAGATGTTGGACTGTCCCCTCAGAGAACAGAAGGCTGAGAAGAGATTTGATAGAGGTGTTCAAAATCATGAGGGATCTATAAAGAGCAAACAGGGAGAAGCTTTTCCCATTAGCAGAAGGGTCGAGACAAAAGGGCACCAATATTAGATGCTTGGCAAAAGAACCAGAGGCTCAAATTTTCTGTCATGAAGCGCACTGATATTATCTGTGAGGCTATCCCAGCTTGGAACACCAGTTCATGGGGGTATATAATTTTGTATGTGGAATGGTGTAAGGAGTTACGCGAAACCCCGATGAGAATAAACAGTCTAGCCATTGTGAAACAATTATTACAAGCTATTTATTAAATGAAGAAAAGACAAATACACATGAACAGGACTACACTACTCTAAGACAATTAAGTATACAAATTTCTAAACACACGCACAGTTTATGTAGAATGAACCCTTGTTCCAAAATACATCCATGATCCCTGAATCCTAAAGATGTCCCCTGTTCCCGAAACAAAATCCAAATTAAATAGATCGATAAATTACATCCAGTTTATAATTACCACACAATACAGGGATGATGATCACGTCAACACATCTTTTCCTGGTCCAGTGAAGCTATTTAAACTCCATTTCTGAAGGTTTCTGCACTGCCTTGGCTCTAGACTTGGAGGCTGTTAAATGTAAAACTTGGCCTCCCGGCTGCTAGCTAAAAACTGACTGATTTGCTTCTGAGCGTCCGGTCATTATTCTTTTGCCTTCTGCATATTTGGCTGTCTGCCCCTCTCAAATTCTTTGACTCTAGACATTAGTATGCATATACGTCATTGATCTCCCAATCCTCTAGCTGATCTGTTTCTATTAATAGGGGATTCACAACTGATCCTAACTGATAATCTTGTTACTGAGAGAGACAAATCCCATCCTGTCTTTTGTAGGCTGGCTATTGCTGTTGCTAGGCAGATTTCTACCTGTTGCGGGGCATATCACTCCTATCGTTTCTTGTTAAATTTGTGTCATTGTTGGTACTAGGCAAATCCATGACACTAATCACTGTGCCCCTTAATGGGTGGTATTTTGATTTTTGATACTTTTTCTCGAACAGAGTTTTGACACTCTGTGTAACAGAGCTTTTGATACCCTTTATAGTACTGTTTTGCTAGTTTTGGGGTAATTTGATGAGGTGCAATGAAGGAGACTGTTGTATGATAATTTGAGAGTTTGTGTGTTTTGTCCGTAATGCTAGTTTGGACAAGGTTTGTGGCACATCAGTGGGCAGGATCTCCAATGCACTGACTGAGAGTGTGGCGCTGGCAGATTCCTTTGTGGCTTTCAAACAGAATGGCATAATTATTTGAAAGGAGACAAATTGCAGGGCTCTGGGGAAAAGGCAAGGGAGACTAGCTGAGTTGATATTACTGAGAGCTGGCAGAGACATGGGAGACCGAATGGCCTCCTGTACTGTAACCATTCAATGATTCCACTTGGAAGAACTGTCTGGAACCCAAGCTTCTGTAAAGCATAAAGGAGCCAACCATTCAGGGAATTCAGGATCGACATCCACAAATACAATTCAACAGTAGTTTGTTAATCCAAAATGAATAATCTGGTAAATGAATTTACCATTTGTATACCATTGTGTATACAGCCCAATGAGTCAAAAAACACAAAACATTGTCTTCAACTTTCTCCACTCTCCTCCCCACTTAGTGAGGTATAGTGGGAGTTTCATAGGAGTGATCTCAATACCTTGGCTGAGAGGAAATAGTGGGCTGGATTCTCCAGAAATGGGGCTATGTCCCCAAGCCAGCATAAAAACAGTGGAGTTTTACTCTGGAGACTCCTTAAAAATATTAGCAGCTATTCATTTACCTGCAGGGGGCTGGCAGGGCTCTGGAGTGCTTCTCGCAGCTTCAGCTGCAGATACGGGCCGCCGCACTTCCGGTTGCGAGTCCATGCATGCGCTCGGCGGTGGCCTCAAACAGCGGACCTGGACGAGAAAAGAAGGTCGCAACGATTGGCCCCCCGCCGCTACATCTCACACACCTGATGGCCACCCCAGCTGCCTATAAGGCCCCCTCGGTAATTGATCCCACCGCCACCCACCAGGGCGACAGGGGACTGAGTACGCAGCCGTCGAGTGAATGGCCCGACCGGCCAATGTAGTTAGAACCACGCCATTGGGAATTTGGCCGGTCGGGACTGGACCCTCGCTGGGAGGGCCTCTGGCAATGGCCCCCCAACCGCGCCACATAATCTGCGCACGAGCGATTCTACAGGGACCGGAGAATTGCGGGAGCGGCACCGGGCCCAATCCTGTCGTAAAAGTGGATTCTCCGCACCCGCGCCAAATACGATTTTGGGGCGGGGCTGCGGAGAAACCAGCCTAGGATATTTATGAGCCTAACTATGAGTGCTACAGAGTTTAGCACTATTGCTTCACAGCGGCAGGGTCCCGGGTTCAATTACCAGCTTGGGTCACTGTCTGTGCGGAGTCTGCACGTTGTCCCCGTGTCTGCGTGGGTTTCTTCCGGGTGCTCCGGTTTCCTCCCACAAGTCCCGAACGACGTGCTGTTAGGTAATTTGGACATTCTGAATTCTCCCTGTGTACCTGAACAGGCGCTGGAATGTGGCGACTAGGGGATTTTCATAGTAACTTCATTGCAGTGGCGCCGCCAAACCTGATTCTGCCCTTTGATATCTGCTTTTGCACACTGGTCACTTGATTCTGATCATATGGAAGGAACGTACAGCAGATAAAAAGCAATATATAGAAGAATTAAACGTAATAATCTCGATTGAGCAGATTGTCAAACTGGGGCAGTACTTCAAAGCAAATGAGTTTGAAGACAGCTCTAAAAATATTCTACCTTTTGGACAACTTGTGGCAGTTAGAACTATAGTCAGATAAGAAACCAAGCAGAACAGTTTGTTCTAGCCGAGGAACTACAAAAGGAAAATGAGTTCAAGAACAAATAAAGATTTCTATTTCGGGAGTTGAGATATATTTGAACAGATGAGCTTCAAATTTTGAGTCGTTTATATAAAAGGCATCCGGGGATTGTCTGTATGAAATCTGCTGTATTGACGGAATGCGAACTATGGAATATCACAAGCAACACAGGACCTTGATATGTGTCAATCAGAATGAATACCAGGCCCAGGTGCTGTCACTAATCCATGGAAACAGCTATAGTGAAAGATACAAAATCTCAGTAAGCCCTGAGAAAACTCATTTGATCAAAAACAATGATTCAACACGCAATCCATTACACTTCATAATAAGCTGCGGAAAAAAATACCTCAATCCAGATCTGCCAGTCATCACTGGAGGTTTTAAATTCCATCAACAAAAACAGGGGAAAACCAGTCAATGGCGTGAAGGAAACCTTCAGATAATGGCAAATTTGGATAACTTCAGAATCAGGTTGTTCGCAGACACAGGGTGTGACTCTCCGTCCGCGTTGCGCTTTCGCTCGAATGAAACGAGGCTAGTGAATAGCGGGAGAGGCCAAAAATGAGAACTGTCCCAGGCGCCAAACAGTTTGCGATGCAACCGGCCAGCTCCCGTAGGCGAAATAGGGTTCTCGCCATAGTGTGGCGGGAAACCAATTATCGCTACTTAAGCCCTACTTTCATACAAATAACGAGAGCCACCCCATATCCAACAGCCTCCCGTCATTCAGCAGCCTCCCCAACAAGTGGTCACGCTGGCGCCGATGGGTACTGCTTTTGAAAATCATGATCCGAGTGGAAGGGCTTCTTGGGGAGCTGAGGAGGTGAGTAGCCATCTTTGCTCACAAGCAAAGAGCCTGGAGGTGCTGGGCTTGCCGCCCAGTGCTCGGCAGGGGGTGGGGTTTCCCTCGGCTGGGGTGGGGGATCCTCCGCTGGGGTGGGCCGCCATGTGAGGGTGGGGGAGGGGCTGCGGGCCGTCACCAATTGTGTGATGCCTTGGTGCATGTGTCTGCGCTGGTGGAGGGTAGGGATAACAGCTGTGCCGCGATTATTATGGTGGCATCCTCGGAGCTCTCCTCTGAAGTGTTCTCCTGGGAGGCTGGAGAATGGGCCACCCAGGATGGGCCGGCGCCTTCGGCTGGGAGGCTGGAGAATGGGCCACCCAGGATGGGCCGGCGCCTTCGGCTGGAGGATCTGTGGGAGAATCAACTTGTGGTCAGTCGGAGGGATGGGTCAGTCAGTAAGGCAATTACAACTCAGTTTTGACAGGTCCTGCGGGTAGAGCCCGGTGGTTCCTCACCTCTGCAATGTCTGCCAGCCTCCGCGCTGGTGATCGCTCTGCCCTCGGCCATCCCTATCAGCTCCAGGGCCTCCTCATCGAAGGAGGTGAGGATTCTTATGTCCGGCACGCCTCCGTCAGTCTGGGCCTTCTCCCGGCAATTGTGGGAGAGCTTTTCCTGAGGAGACATTGAGAGGGCATCATTAGCCACACGTGTGGTTCACAGTGGTGGGAGGGGGTGTGTGAAGGAAGGGTTGGGAGGCTGAAAGGGAGTGGAGGGAGGGTTGGAGATCGCATGCAAAGCTGGAGTGGATGCTCGCGTGGGGACCGCAAGGTCGCGAGGAGGTCCGGGGACCATTGATGTCTCCACACTCATGCTGCTCAGTGTAGATCATAGTCACACTCCTGGCACTCTTAGCCGTCGCCACCTTGTCCCAGGACTGGCTGCCCTATGGATGACCCTCCAGTACCCCCGGAGGAACAAGACATCCCTCCTGGCCTTCACTGCATCTAGGAGCTTCCCCAGATTTGCTTCCACAAATCTTAGGATCGGTCTCCTTTGTACCAGTGTTGCGAGCTGACTGGGGTTGGCTGAGTAAGTGCTGCTTAAGTGTTGCTTGACCTTGTTAGTGGGGAGCGTGGTGCCGGCAAATTGGCTGGCAAGCCGGCATTTGGGGCGGGAAGCCCGTGTGGCATCATTAAGTGGACCAATTAATGTTGAATCGCGTTGCCGGCCTCGCCGGACCGAGCTCCAGGAAGCTCGCTACCGCACTTCTAAATCTTTCCGGAGAATCGTGCCCACAATTCAACGGGAATTTTTGAGAGAGGCTGATCTGACCTTGAAATAAACACTAAAAACTCCTGTGAGCATAGAGGCTGCTGATAAACAACTAAAGGAGTTCAAGCTGTACCAGGCGAACACGCAAGCTGAATGCTTCTGATGTGACAGAGAATAACTGTGGGGTAGTACAGAAACATGGAATGCCTTAATTGTGAAGAAATAATATTTTTTCCATCTAGGGAGCCAAAGAAAAGCACAAAAAACATATGGGGATAATAGGAAAACAACTACATGGTAAGGGAATACTGTAGCAGCTAATATGATGGTGAAAAAGAACTTATCCAAGGTGAGCTCTGTTGGAGCTGCAATAGGATTTGAACATGATTGAGATTTGGCTCGTGGTAATTAATCTAACTGCGAAGATGAATGGGCAACCTTTTTTTGCTGATGTACGAAGGAGAATTTTGCTAATGCACACTATCATCATAGAAATTGTCCACCAGCTATATTTAGGGAGATTTTATAATAAATAATAATAATAATAATCTTTATGGTCACAAGTAGGCTTATGTTAACACTGCAATCAAGTTGTTGTGAAAAGTTCCTAGTCGCCACATTCCGGCGCCTGTTCGGGTACACAGAGGGAGAATTCAGAATCAAGCCAAAGTTCTCTCAGCATGTTTACTCACTCATTGAAGACTAGTAAAGTAATCAATGATTCTGAGGTGCTTTCACTATTCAAAGTACTGGCACAGTACTGAATTACTGGGGATATAGTCTGACCATCCTTCCAGACAATATTCTCTTATCTGGAGACATTCTTGCTGCTGGGCGCGTTTTATTACCTGCAACATTTTAAATAATAACTGCTAAGTGTTGAGTAGTTAGAGATTTATACCTGATGGATCTGTATTTTGTTAATATATTTATGTGTCGCCGCACTGTATATCAATCTTACAGAACTCGAGATGAGCTACTTGGGTGAAATCAAGTATATCTTTATTTATGTCAGTTTCAAAGTCTATTGATCAAATCAAATTTTATACGAATACAAATCTATAACGTTGTTTGTCCAACACAAGTGCAGGTGATTGAGTTGAATTCAAGATACAATTCAATTCGAGGTCATTTCTTCAGATCAAAATGCACAATACAAAAATTAAATGAAAGTAAATAGCTGTTTGCAAAGCAAAGTAGAAATAGGTTTGAAAGGTTGAGTTAAAGATGAGTTCAGAGAGCACGCAAAACTTTTCTCCCGGTCTCTTTAAAGAAACCATAATCTTTTTAGGCTCAGTCCCCTTTCTGACTGTGATTGGGTAAAAATAATTATTATTCATCTAATTGACCGAAATGTCTGTCTACCAGATTTTAAGAGATAATATGGCATGGGAAAACTTCTCTATGTTTCTATAATATGGTGTGATTGGACCACCTGTTTCCCACCATATTCTCCAGAAATGGGATGTTTGGCCAGTAATGATAACAATGGGTCTATTCTGTAACGTGGATAATCAGTTTGAATAGTGACTCCCTTATCAGATCTTTTCCCATGCTCTCAGCATTTTCTGCTGTCATGGCTAAATATATATTTTTAATAGTATAATGTCACTAAATAATTTCTTCCCTTAAAGCTTTATTACCAATCATAAAGTAGGTTTCTATCAATACCCTTCCAACTACTTTTGAAGTGTGAGTCCTCTTGTTTGGTCCCTTCTGATCGTATCCATATGTTTTCCTTTGATGTTTCCCTTGAATATATTCTGTTATGGAGTCATATCTCATTAATCTTAATCTGAATTGTTGGATTCTAGGCAGCCTCTTCGCAATTTCCTTTATGTTTGGAGGAGTGACTAGTGCCTTATGCTGTTTCAATTTGAACCACAATCCCATACTGTAGTCCACAAATTCTTTTGCATGCCCACATTGCTGCCAACACTCCTTTTTTGATGATGGAACATCTTTATTCTGTTTATGATAATCACTCAGGGGGAAAGGGTCATGCCTTGGCAGTACATGAGCACTACCCCCTTGCACTGGCCAGACAGTGCCAGGAGCACTGCAGAGGGCAGTTTCTGATGTGTTATCTGTGTTGGTCTAACATCGACTGCAACTGGATGCAGTAAAATGAACACAGGCTTCCGACACAGGAGATGGTCCAACACTGTTTTATTGAACCTGTTGATTGCTGTACATAATCTGCTGTGGGTTGACACTCTATTAACCTAACTGATAACCTCCTACTGGCTTGAACAGACTAGCTCTCTACCACATGGTGATGATGTTCATTGGCCTGTGCACTGTGACTATCTCCCGAGCCGATTCCTGTGAGAGAGAGTGAGCCTTAATGCCCTGTGGGCTTTATAGTGGTGGTGTCCTGTCTGGTGATTGGTTGTTCTGTGTCGTTTGTGTTCATTGGTTATCCTGTGTGTCAATCACTGCCTGTCTGCATCTCATGATACACATGAGTGGATATTATGACATCTTCCCCTTTTAAAATAAATTTTGAAACATGGCTGTATATGCATGCATAACTATGAACAAGTGGGAAATGAATGAACATATGTACATGGGAATGTTTCTATCGTGCAGATACAGAGCAAACTGTACAAAATTTACAAGATTTAAGTCTATAGATTCAGTCTTTGTGGTGGGCGACGAATTCTTGTCGATCGCCGCAGAGGTGGGGGGGCGGGGGGGGGGGGGGGGGGGGGGGGGGGGGGGGGGGGGGGGGGCGGGGGTGGGGGGGGTGGGGGGGGTGGGGGGACGCCGGCATCTGGACAGGCGGGATGGCTGCCATCTCGGTGGCCTTGTGGACAGGTGGGATCGCTGCCAGATCGGTGGCCTCGTGGTGCAAGACGTCCAGAGGAGGCATGATGACATGCGGAGAGGTGTGATTGGGTGATGGGCCGGGAACTTTACGCAGCGCCCTCCTGTTGCACCGCAAAATGGGGCCATCAGCCATTTGGACAACGAAAGACCTGGGAGCAGCCTGTCTGACGACAACAGCTGGGGCTGACCAACCTCCCTCAGGCAGCTGAACGCAAACAACATCGTCTGGAGCCAGCGCAGGCAGATCCGTGGCACGAGCATCATACGTGATCTTTTGTTGGTCCCTGAATCGCTGCACCTTCTGCAGCACCGTGAGGTGGTCAAGGTCGGGAACATGGATGGCTGGAACAGTCGTCCTCAGGTGCAGTTCATGAGCAACTGCGCCTGAAACAAACCAGTCAACAGAGGGGTTGCCCTGTATGCCAAGAATGCCAGGTTGAAATCCGAGGCTGAGTCTGCAGCATTGCACAGCAACTGCTTGACAATATGGACCCCTTTCTCGGCCTTTCCGTTTGATTGTGGGTAATGGGAGTGGATGTGATATGACTAAAGTGGTAGGATCATGCAAAGTCGGACCACTCTTTACTGTAGAAACATGGGCCATTGTCACTTATTACCGTGAGTGGTATCCCATGCCTGGCAAACGTCTCTTTGCAGGCTTTGATGACAGACTTGGACGTGAGGTCCAACAGTTTCACCACTTCCAGGTAGCTGGACCAGGAGCCTGTAATCACGCCCATTGGTGTGAAAGAGGTCTATCACCACCTTGGACCACGGAGAGGTCACAATCTAACCTAATAATAAGACCCATTGGTGTGAGCAGGTAAGTGCTATATTATATTATTATTTTTTATTTGTTTTATATTTGTTTACCAGAACTTGGTTGAAATTAAGTGGGTTGGCAGGGAAGGTAGTGCAATGTTCCTCCTGCAGGATGTTTGAGGTGAGGGATGCCGTTAGTGTCCCTGCTGATTTTACCTGCAGGAAGTGCAGCCAGCTCCAGCTCCTACAAGACCGAGTTATGGTACTGGAGCTGGAGCTGGATGAACTTCGGATCATTCCGGAGGCAGAGGTGATCATAGACAGGAGCTTCAGGGAAGTAGTTACACCAAAGACTGGAGATAGATGGGTAACTGTAAGAGGGACTGGGAAGAAGCAGTCAGTGCAGGGACCCCCTGCGGTCGTTCCCCTGAGTAACAAGTATACCGTTTTGGATACTTGTGGGGGGGACGACTTACCAGGGGTAAGCCATGGGGTATGGGACTCTAGCACGGAGTCTGTCCCTGTTGCTCCGAAGGGAAGGGGGGAGAGGAGCAGAGCATTAGTAATTGGGGACTCAATAGTCAGGGGCACAGATAGGAGATTTTGTGGGAGCGAGAGAGACTCACGTTTGGTATGTTGCCTCCCAGGTGCAAGGGTAAGTGATGTCTCGGATCGTGTTTTTCGGGTCCTTAAGGGGGAAGGGGAGCAGCCCCAAGTCGTAGTCCACATTGGCACTAACGACATAGGTAGGAAAGGGGACAAGGATGTCAGGCAGGCCTTTAGGGAGCTAGGATGGAAGCTCAGAGTGAGACCAAACAGAGTTGTTATCTCTGGGTTGTTGCCCGTGCCACGTGATAGTGAGACGAAGAATAGGGAGAGAGAGCAATTAAACACGTGGCTACAGAGATGGTGCAGGCGGGAGGGATTCAGATTTCTGGATAACTGGGGCTCTTTCTGGGGAAGGTGGGACCTCTATAGACAGGATGGTCTACATCTGAACCTAAGGGGCACCAATATCCTGGGGGGGGAGATTTGTTAGTACTCTTTGGGGGGGTTTAAACTAATTCAGCAGGGCATGGGAACCTGGATTGTAGTTTTGGGGTACGGGAGATTGAGAGTATAGAGGTCAGGAGCACAGATTTGACTTCGCAGGAGGGCGCCAGTGTTCAGCTCGGTGGTTTGAAGTGTGTCTATTTCAATGCCAGGAGTATACGAAATAAGGTAGGGGAACTGGCAGCATGGGTTGGTACCTGGGACTTCGATGTTGTGGCCATTTCAGAGACATGGATAGAGCAGGGACAGGAATGGTTGTTGCAGGTTCCGGGGTTTAGGTGTTTTAGTAAGGTCAGAGAAGGGGGCAAAAGAGGTGGAGGTGTGGCGCTGCTAGTCAAGGACAGTATTACGGTGGCAGAAAGGATGCAAGATGGGGACTCTTCTTCCGAGGTAGTATGGGCTGAGGTTAGAAACAGGAAAGGAGAGGTCACACTGCTGGGAGTTTTCTATCGGCCACCTAATAGTTCTAGAGATGTAGAGGAAAGGATGGCGAAGATGATTCTGGAAAAGAGCGAAAGTAACAGGGTAGTTGTTATGGGAGACTTTAACTTTCCTAATATTGACTGGAAAAGATATAGTTTGAGTACATTGGATGGGTCGTTCTTTGTACAATGTGTGCAGGAGGGTTTTCTGACACAATATGTTGACAGGCCAACAAGAGGTGAGGCCACATTGGATTTGGTTTTGGGTAATGAACCAGGCCAGGTGTTAGATCTGGAGGTAGGTGAACACTTTGGAGACAGTGACCACAATTCGGTGACCTCTACATTAGTGATGGAAAGGGATAAGTATACCCCGCAGGGCAAGAGTTATAGCTGGGGGAAGGGCAATTATGATGCCATTAGACATGACTTAGGATGTGTAGGTTTGAGAAGTAGGCTGCAAGGGTTGGGCACACTGGATATGTGGAGCTTGTTCAAGGAACAGCTATTGCGTGTTCTTGATCAGTACGTACCAGTCAGACAGGGAGGAAAGGGTAGAGCGAGGGAACCGTGGTTTACCAAAGAAGTGGAATCTCTTGTTAAGAGGAAAAAGGAGGCCTATGTGAAGATGAGGCGTGAAGTTTCAGTTGGGGCGCTTGATAGTTACAGGGAAGCGAGGAAGGATCTAAAGAGAGAGCTAAGAAGAGCAAGGAGGGGACATGAGAAGACTTTGGCAGGTAGGATCAAGGAAAACCCAAAAGCTTTCTATAGGTATGTCAGGAATAAAAGAATGACTAGGGTAAGAGTAGGGCCAGTCAAGGACAGTGGTGGGAAGTTGTGTGTGGAGGCTGAGGAGATAAGCGAGATACGAAATGAATACTTTTCGTCAGTATTCACTCAGGAAAAAGATAATATTGTGGAGGAGAATGCTGAGACCCAGGCTATTAGAATAGATGGCATTGAGGTGCGTAGAGAAGAAGTGTTGGCAATTCTGGACAAAGTGAAAATAGATAAGTCCCCGGGGCCTGATGGGATTTATCCTAGGATTCTCTGGGAAGTCAGGGAAGAGATTGCTGAGCCTTTGGCTTTGATTTTTAGGTCATCATTGGCTACAGGAATAGTGCCAGAGGACTGGAGGATAGCAAATGTGGTCCCTTTGTTCAAGAAGGGGAATAGAGATAACCCCGGTAACTATAGGCCGGTGAGCCTAACGTCTGTGGTGGGTAAAGTCTTGGAGAGGATTATAAAAGATACGATTTATAATCATCTAGATAGGAATAATATGATTAGGAATAGTCAGCATGGTTTTGTGAAGGGTAGGACATGCCTCACAAACCTTATCGAGTTCTTTGAGAAGGTGACTGAACAGGTGGACGAGGGTAGAGCAGTTGATGTGGTGTATATGGATTTCAGTAAAGCGTTTGATAAGGTTCCCCACGGTCGGCTATTGCAGAAAATACGGAAGCTGGGGATTGAGGGTGATTTAGAGATGTGGATCAGAAATTGGCTAGTTGAAAGAAGACAGAGAGTGGTGGTTGATGGGAAATGTTCAGAATGGAGTTCAGTTACAAGTGGCGTACCACAAGGATCTGTTCTGGGGCCGTTGCTGTTTGTCATTTTTATAAATGACCTAGAGGAGGGCGCAGAAGGATGGGTGAGTAAATTTGCAGACGACACTAAAGTCGGTGGAGTTGTAGACAGTGCGGAAGGATGTTACAGGTTACAGAGGGACATAGATAAGCGGCAGAGCTGGGCTGAGAGGTGGCAAATGGAGTTTAATGTGGAGAAGTGTGAGGTGATTCACTTTGGAAAGAATAACAGGAATGCGGAATATTTGGCTAATGGTAAAATTCTTGGTAGTGTGGATGAGCAGAGGGATCTCGGTGTCCATGTACATAGATCCCTGAAAGTTGCCACCCAGGTTGATAGGGTTGTGAAGAAGGCCTATGGTGTGATGGCCTTTATTGGTAGAGGGATTGAGTTCCGGAGCCATGAGGTCATGTTGCAGTTGTACAAAACTCTAGTACGGCCGCATTTGGAGTATTGCGTACAGTCCTGGTCGCCTCATTATAGGAAGGACGTGGAAGCTTTGGAACGGGTGCCGAGGAGATTTACCAGGATGTTGCCTGGTATGGAGTGAAAATCTTATGAGGAAAGGCTGATGGACTTGAGGTTGTTTTCGTTAGAGAGAAGAAGGTTAAGAGGTGACCTAATAGAGGCATACAAAATGATCAGAGGGTTAGATAGGGTGGACAGCGAGAGCCTTCTCCCGCGGATGGAGGTGGCTAGCACGAGGGGACATAGCCTTAAATTGAGGGGTAATAGATATAGGGCAGAGGTCAGAGGTGGGTTTTTTATGCAAAGAGTGGTGAGGCCGTGGAATGCCCTACCTGCAACAGTAGTGAACTCGCCATCATTGAGGGCATTTAAAAGTTTATTGGATAAGCATATGGATTATAAGGGCATAGTGTAGGTTAGATGGCCTTTAGTTTTTTTTTTCCATGTTGGTGCAACATCGAGGGCCGAAGGGCCTGTACTGCGCTGTATCGTTCTATGTTCTATGTTCTATGTTCTATGTTCTATGTTCTATGTTCTATCTTGTGCTGTTGCAGCGTTTCCTTGGGCTGAGCTGGTTGAAACTTCTGGCATGTTGTGCAGTTGAGGACTGTGTTGGCAATGTCCTGGCTGATGCCAGGCCAGTGAACTGCCTGCCGAGCTCTGCGTCAACATTTCTCGACCCCCAGGTGACCCTCATGGATCGGCCTGAGCACCATGTTTTGCATGCTTTGGGGAATGAGGATTCTATCTAGTTTAAGAAGGATCCCCTCAACAACCGTCAGCTCATCCTTAATGTTGAAGAACTGGGGGCACTGCCCCTTTTGCCAGCCATGGGCGAGGTGCTTCATCATGCGCTGCAGTAGGGGATCTTTGGCAGTTTCTTTGCGTATTTGTATAACTCATTCATCAGTGGCTGGGAGGTTGCTGGCACACAATTGCACCTGTGCTTCAATGTGGTGAATGAAGTCGCCCTGTTCACACGGCGTGGTGACGGATCGGGATAGGGCATCCATGACGATCAGCTCCTTACCCAGTGTGTAGACGAGTTAGAAGTCACATCGGCGGAGTTGAAGAAGAATTTGCTGCAGCCGAGGTGTCATGTCCATTTAAATCCTTTTGGATTATGTGGACTAAAGGCCTGTGGTCTGTTTCCACCTTGAACTTTGGCAGGCCGTATACATAGTCATGACACTTGACTATTCCTGTCAGGAGACCCAAGCACTCCTTTTCGATCTGGGCATACCGTTGTTCGGTCAGAGTCATGGCCCTGGAGGCATATGCCACTGGAGCCCAGGACGAGGAGTCGTCTCGCTGGAGGAGCACCGCCCCAATGCCGTCCTGATCTGCGTCTGTAGATACCTTGGTGTCCTTGGTTGGGTCAAAGAATGCCAGTACTGGGGCTGTGGTGAGCTTCACCTTCAGCTTAAGCCACTCTGCTTGATGTGCGGGAAGCCACTGGAATACTGTCGACTTTTTTACGAGATGCCGGAGGGCTATGGTGTGGGATGCCATTTTGGGAATGAATTTCACGAGAAAATTCACCATCCCGAGGAAACGGAGGACCGCCATTTTGTCCTCTGGGGTCTTCACGGCATTGATTGCCAGCACCTTGTCAGCATCAGGTTGCACACCCTGCTGTGAAATGTGGTCACCCAGAAACTTGATAGTGGACCTACCAAATGAGCATTTGGCCCTGTTGAGCTGGAGGCCGTTTTCATGAATCCGCTGGAAAACTTGTTTGAGGCGAGTGATGTGATTCTCGGGCGTCGTGGATCAGATGATCACGTCGTCCACATAGACTCGCACTTCCTCAATGCCCTCCATCATTTGCTCCATTATGCGATGAAATACTTCGGAAGCTGATATGATACCAAAAGGCATGCGGTTATAGCAATACCTGCCGAACGAAGTGTTAAACGTGCACAGCTTCCGACTGGACTCATCCAGCTGTATCTGCCAGAACCCACGGGAGGCGTCCAGCTTGGTAAAGAATTTGGCATGAGCCATCTCACAGGTTAACTCTTCACGCTTTGGGATCGGGTAGTGCTCGCGCATGATGTTGCGATTCAGGTGTTTGGTATCAATGCAAATGCGGAGTTCACCAGAGGGCTTCTTGACGCAGACCATGGAGCTGGCCCAGTCTGTTGGTTCCGTGACCTTTGAGATGATACCCTGGTCTTGGAGCTCTCATAGCTGCGTTTTCAAACAATCCTTGAGGCCGGCACCCAGCGCGGTGCATGGATGACTGGGATGGCATTCGGTTTGAGCAATATCTTGTAACGATATGGGAGCGTGCCCATTCCATCAAACACATTGTGGTATTGCGTGAGAATGCCGTCTATCTCAGCCTGGAGATTTACATTGGGTGAGGCAGTCGCCGGTGTCGAGGACATGGCATGGATGCGCTGGACCAGATTTAGGAGTTTGCATGCGCGAGCACCGAGCAGGGATGCCTTGTCAGGCCGGACGATCTTGAATCGTAACCTCGCTTTGATTACCTTGTGAGACACGAACCACTGGCAGCTATGGCATTGCCATTGTAGTCCAGGAGCTAGCAGGCTGGTGGAAGAATGCTAGCTTGGTCTCGAATGCTGTCGAGGTCCGACTGATATGAGGTTTGCGCCAGTGTCCAATTTAAATCAGATGAGAGACTGGTTAACCGTGATGACAGCACACCACTCGTCGTCAGGATCCACAGTGAGAATTGAAAGGCAGTTTGCAGGCACGGTGGAGGCCAGCTCGCGCGTGGTGATTATGCCCACCCGGTATGGAGACCCGAGGCAGTCAGCATCGGGGTCCGTTGGGCTGTCGGGATCTGAATCCTGCATGCCTTGTTATACGCAGCGGACATGTCTGTGCTGCAGCTGGGGTCGCTGGCTGTTGGTCGGTGGAGCGGACCGGCATAAGGCCCCGAAATGCCCTGGCTTTCCACACTGTAGACATCGCCTTCCTTTGGCTGGAAATTGCCACTTTAAATGGACGGAGCCACAATTTGGACATGTCATGACGCTGACATCAGCGTGTTCCGTGCGCCGTCGCGCATGCGCAGTGCGGTCGGCCGACGTTCGGGGTCTTCGGCCTCGTCGTCCACCCGGACGTGGCGTGCATGCATAGGGACCCTGGAAAAGTGCGCAAAAAGGCCACTCTCCTCAATGCTCAGGCCCTGCAGCCTAGCGATGGCCTGCACCCTTTCTGCCTCATGGGAGGTTAGTTTTGCATTTTCTGCCATCCAGATGTGAGAGTAACGATTCCTGGCATGCTCATGGACAACGCACGTTTCGATGGCGACGGAGAGGGTCAACTGTTTGATTTTGAGGAGCTGCTCCCACAGGGGGTCGGACTGGACCCCGAAAACGATCTGATCCCGGATCATGGAATCAGCCGTCGAGTCATAATTACATGACTGCGCTAGGATGCGGAGATGGGTCAAGAAGGACTGAAAAGGTTCATCCTTACCCTGAAGCCTCTGTTGGAAGATGTACCATTCAAAGCTCTCATTCACCTCAATGTCGCAGTGGTTGTCGAATTTCAGCAGAACCGCCTTGAACTTCGTCTTGTCTTTGCCATCGGCAAACGTGAGCGAGTTATAGATGTGGATGGCGTGATGCCCCGCAGTTGACAGGAACAGCATGATCATTCGGGCATCCGATGCTGCCTCTAGGTCGGAGGCCTCGCTATACAGGAGGAACTTCTATTTGAAGACTTTCCAGTTGGCGCCGAGGTTGCCGGAGATCCGGAGTTGCTGAGGAGGTTGGATCTTTTCCATGCCACTGGATGGCTGCATGCTGGTCATTGCAGATTCACTCTAGGTAGGTTCATTAGGGTTAATAGCTCTCTGGTACCATGATGTGTTATCTGTGCTGGTCTAACATCGACTGCAACTGGATGCAGTAAAATGAAAAACAGACTTCCGACACAGGAGATGGTCCAACACTATTTTATTGAACCTGTTGATTGCTGTACATAATCTGCTGTGGGTTGACACTCTATTAACCTAACTGATAACCTCCTACTGGCTTGACCAGACTAGCTCTCTACCACATGGTGATGATGTTCATTGGCCTGTGCACTGCGACTATCTCCCGAGCCGTGTCCTGTGAGAGAGAGAGAGAGCCTTAATGCGCTGTGGGCTTTATAGTGGTGGCGTACTGTCTGGTGATTGGTTGTTCTGTGTCGTGTATGTTCATTGGTTATCCTGTGTGTCAATCACTGCCTGTCTGCATGTCATGATATATATGAGTGGCTATTATGATAGTGCCCTGGGAGGGGTGTTGCATGG
Source organism: Scyliorhinus canicula (assembly GCF_902713615.1). NCBI lineage: Eukaryota > Metazoa > Chordata > Chondrichthyes > Carcharhiniformes > Scyliorhinidae > Scyliorhinus > Scyliorhinus canicula. Next base: position 58,133,600 of record NC_052151.1, read on the forward strand.
GGGAGTGGGGTGAGGGTTCCTATTTTTACTTTTGTGTACCGGGACGGCCTTTGAAAAGGTTGTCTGGATCTTTAAGAAATAAGTTTCTGGCAAGGCCGACTCAATCTGAGCACCCACCTCATGGATTTTATTTTGCTTGCAATACCATGGAGAGAGTCGCCATTGGGACTGGAAGCTTCAACCCTGCTTTTCCCACCCAGTGACACTCTGGGTGCAATTTAACGGGACAGAGTCCTGTTTTGGGCACATTAGCGGAGTGTTTCTCAGCCCCTGCAGCGCAGAGAAAGACCCCTGTATTTAACGGCACTTCGCCTTTTTTTTTCTCGGTGGGGAATGCCGCACCAAAGCTGCAATTACATAATTTTAGGAAGAGAAATCACAAATCTTTCGAGCCCCCCTCAGCCACCCCATCACAGCCTCTGGAGCCCTCCCCCTCCCACTGCACCCAACATACCTCTTGCAGGGAGACCCAACAGGTGCTGTTATGCCTGGTCCACATTTGTTGAAACCATTACTAAATGGTTGTTAGTGCCAGGGCCCCTGGAGAATACAGCACAGGCATATTTAAATTAGCCTTTATTCTGTTCACTGGCTAACTTAAATATGTTAATCTGGATCTCGGCCAGCCCATTAAATCTCGTGAAACATTTAGAGCATCGTGAATCTCACGAGAGGCCTCTCGTGAGATTAAACGACCTCAGGCGCGACAAGGCCATTAAATCGCGTTCTCTGTATCAAAAAGGGAAACCTCCACCCTTGATCGTAGGTTTGACGAACCCACATTTTCATTCACAGTTAGGCCTGTATCTTGTAAGATTCCAATATTGCTCTAATTCTGTGATCGGAATTTGTCCAGGGCAACTGCCAAAATCCAGTTCTCATCCAGTTTAGTGAATAGAGCACTCCTGGCTAGTTTGACAAGACTCTCATCCACCAAGGCATCGGGTGGATCTCACAGTCCACTGATTTGTTGAGTTAAATCCGTGCAGATTCCTATGGAGCTGTTTGGCTTTTGGACATGACCATTACTGAACTTCATTGTTGGCATGATGACTGGTAAGATAACCCTTTGCTGCTGCATCTTTCAATTTCACCATGAATTTTCCAAGAGTGGATGAGGGACTTTCCTCAGTATAAAGATAAAAATTGGTTCAACATAAGCTAGTGGGACAATTTCCTCTAACTTTATATATTAGCTTCAATTCTAGCCATCCCTTTCTGCTTCGTAGAGAGCATTCTTCATTTTGAATGACAAAAAGAGATTTGAAGATTTCTGTAAATTTATATTTCACCTTTGCTGTAAATTGGCCTTTGACTTTCAATGTCATCCCACCAGGACCGTGTAATTTGAGACATGATGGTTTCGATGTAATCTCCCTGAGGCCTGCCCCTTATTTGGTAAACCAGAAAATCCTGCTTATGTGTCTAATTTTAAGCTCTGTGGGGTGTCCATGAACATCAATTTTAATACTCCAGACTTTGTTTTCAGTATAAATTACTTCTCCGAATGTTACATCCTTTTACTGTGGTTTTCCACATCTGAACAGGTTGTCAGTGTTTTCAAGCGACAGACGGTTCTGAAGTGACCTATTTTTCCACACTTCTGGCACTTTGCTCCCCCCTCCCTCCCCAGCTGGACATTCTTGTCCCTTGTGCAGTTTGTTCCCATCACTTCAATGACATTTCAAAATAGCGGGTTGTGCGCTTCCCCACATTTTGACAGGCCTAGGCTTTGGTGCACTTTCTCTCTTACGGTCTACAAACTAAATGATCCAATCCGATCTTCTCCATGGAACCTTGCCTTTTCCACATACAAACACCTTGACCTTGTTTTCCATGCTCAGTCTGCCTTAACAATTTGCACTGCCTTGGCTAGTGTTAAATCCTCTCTTGCCTGTAATTAATCTGATAATGCTTCATTTGAGAACCCGACTATGATTCTGTCATATGTCAATTCTTTGGTGCTGTGTGTTACTTCGGTCTGTGCTCACTGCTGACTGGACTCTGGGTCTGTGTCCCAGCTTGCATATGTTCCACCTGTGATGCACCAGCTTTTTGGTGAATCTTGAATCTTTTTATTTTGTTCTTCTTTCAAGTGTGTCTTGATTATCCAGGTCTGTAGCTGCTACTTCAATTTTTCCTGAGTCTTGTGCTCACTAGCTGCTCCCACCAATATTACCACCCTGTTTCATTGAGTCTTCAGGGTCTAGGGGGCTTTCCCAATCTCCCAAAGTAAGCTGCTCAAGACTGTAGTTTGTTCAAACCATTACCTTTTATTTATTGTTACTATGTACGTATTGGGAAGTCTGCGAGAGGGCGGAGCTTCTCCACCCTTCACATCTCTGTAACTCAATCATGTGATGTTACATCATTATTACATTAGCATCATGTACCCCACACCACCAAAAGTGAGGGGAACCAAAGAATAGTACTTATCCACAGTCATTCTTTGTGTAAATGAAACATTGACTTGGATTTCAGCCTGGAGGTGAGTTCTGCAGAGTGGGGTTGTTGCAAGGTCAGAAAACCTGGAGGATCGGATTCGCGAATCACTGGCAGAATTTAACTGCAGGGCATCTTTAAGAGGGGCTCCCACTCTTATACAGCTCGATTGACAGACAAGAGGCATTCTGGGTAGGAAGTGTGCTTCATGGAACCAAGGTATTGGATTCATAGAATTTACAGTGCAGAAGGAGGCCATTCGGCCCATCGAGTCTGCACCGGCTCTTGGAAAGAGCACCCTACCCAAGGTCAACACCTCCACCCTATCCCCATAACCCCACCCAACACTAAGGGCAATTTTGGACACTAAGGGCAATTTAGCACGGCCAATCCACCTAACCTGCACATCTTTGGACTGTGGGAGGAAACCAGAGCACCCAGAGGAAACCCACACACACATGGGGAGGATGTGCAGACTCCGCATAGACAGTGACCCAAGCTGGAACCGAACCTGGGACCCTGGAGCTGTGAAGCAATTATGCTATCCACAATGCTACCGTGCTGCCCCAATACCGTGGATTGCGGCAGTGAAAGACATCATGGCAGCAGGTTTCAGAAGTGGGTCGGGGGACTGGGAGGGTTTAATAATAATCTTTATTATTGTCACATGTAGGCTTACTTGAACTAATTTGTTTTGGGGAGTTAAGAGTCAGCCCATTATAAGTAGATTTTTCTGCATATGTCTATAATACTGAATCTCTTGAGCGTGTTGAGACAGGGTAGGGATTGAAGAGAAGGCAAAATAAATACTTTCCACAGATTCAGATTGTACCACACGATAATTCCAGCCAAGCCTATGGCTCTCATTGAGAATGCAACTGCCTTCGGACAAGATGCAGGTTGTGCCAAATTAATTTACTCATTGATAACTGTGGGGGTGAAACTGCTCTTTGGCAATACAGCAAAATGGGGTCAAAGTGAATCGACACTTGAATGGCAATGATAGCTACTGGTTTGAGATGGGCTGCTAATTCACACTGCTGGCGGAGACTGATTTCATTCCCCCATGATCGGTGTTCAGAAAGCTCAATATCTGTGAAGAATTGACAATAATAACAGATCCTAAACCACTTCCATTGATCTTATTTCCAACTAAGAGGGATGTTGGTGCTGTCACTGTGGAGTGCGTCAGTTGTCAAGTTAATGGAAAGTCATCCAGAATGTCAGAGCTGGTTTATTGTCAAGATTACTGGGTGTGAAAAATGAAACGCCAATAATTAAGGAAGTCTATTCCAGAAAAGCAAAGCAACACCATTCAACCTCAGTCCAGTAGATCAAAAGCACTTTACATTATCAACAGTGATAAGGGTGTTTAATATCGCATGATAATCCATTTCACTTGGAATACTTGGGCCAGCTGAGTTCATGTTATATCAGAAAAGAGAGAGTAGGGATGTAATTCATGGCTCTTACAGTACACATAAGCCTGGCTTTTCATTGATTTATTGGCAGAATGTGATATTTATTACTATCCCCAATTAACCTTGTGCAGGTAGTGGTTGGGCCTTGAAGCTTCAGGTCTTGAAGCATTGCAGCCTTTGTGGTAAGGATAATTCCGCAATGCTTTTAGGTAGGGAGGTCTTGGATTTTGACCCAGCAACAGTGAAGGGGCGGTGATATATTTCCAAGTCAGCAAGGTGTAGGACGTGTAGAAGGGCCTACGAGTGGAGGTGTTCTCATGCACCCACTACCACTGTTCTTCTAGATGCCATCAATGATTATTTCACATTTTAAACACCAACAGTGAAGAATAGTCAATAGTATCTGTTTAAGTTGTGTTTACATAACCAACAATACATTTTTCAATATACACAACTAGTACATCATTCATCTGTGGTTGGAGCGTGGCAGTAACAACAAAACACTTTGAAAGTAATACATTAGATTGAACAGCATCTGTGTAGTGCCAACAGAAGGGAGACATGCCATGGTGAATGTGGACAAAATAGAGGGATGTATTTGTTTTGGAATGAAATGCCACACACACACAAATTTGCTGCAGTAACTAAATGGGAGCAAATTTTGGCTGCTGAGTACAAGTGATTCTTAAATGGAATAATATTTACTTTAGAAACCCAGATTAGCTGGCATTACAGCCGACCAGATGACTCATAAATGTTTGTTAACTAAAACTGATCAAAGCCTACAGTTAGGTGCAAAGTACAACTGAAAGTAGTTAATCATAACACTGTGCTTCAAATTTAGATGATTCCATTTGTCAGATTGGCCTCGTCAAATAAAAACCATAATTTATATGTGCACACTTAATTGGATCGCTCCTTTGATATCCAATCAACGGTTGACATTGAAATGGTTTGAGGACGTTTGTTTCATTTGTGACTAGGTGGACAGGATGAATACAATTTGAAACTTCACATCTTTTGGAGTCAGAGGAATGGCTAGCTCATGAAACTTGCATAAGCCAATCCAGTTTTAACAAGAGGTTGCCAGTTTGCCTTATTAGTTCTGCTGGATGTGAAAATGCAGTCCTCGGCTGGAGTGACAGCTGTGTAGGTGGAAGCACTGCATTATGAGCGGCAGGAGCCTGCATAATGAGTAGTGGGAGAATCACCTCTGATGCTGGGAGCTTGTGCACAAGTCATGCACAAGCTTCATTAACAGCAAGGGTTTCATGCAAACCTATTTGATATAACACATAGCATAATGCAAAATGCCTAACTTGAATGGACGCCATTCAAGTTCTACAGGATTTTCTTACTGGCAATGCTTTGAATTTGTTTAAATGGCCAGTATATCTATTAAGTGTAATGTGCTTTATTGCAGACTTGATTCAATATTTTTGATATTTGATTTTTTAATATTTGTTTCAGCAAACAATTTGGCCAATTACTTTCATTTTCTTCATTCAACTGTTTCCACTGGCAGAAAGGTTGGTTACCACAGGATACAAATTTAAGGTAATTTTCAAAAGATCTAGGGGCATATAAGAACTGTTTTCACTGCACCCCCTGCCACTGACTGCAAAGACATCAGGAATTGTTGGATAGGTGCATCAGCACACACTGCAGTCACTGATGCATGTGTAACTGTTCCTGGTGTCTTTCTGATCAGCGGCAGGAGTTTGGATCGGCATCAATTTCACTGTAGCACGTAGAAAAAAACATTTCCCCACAATAATTCATGCCAATTCCCAAGCTGTGATTGGGAGCCAGATTTTCAGTTTTGAGGCAGGTAACCGAGGCAGGAAATTTCCCAGCTTGGCATACTTGCCTCAGTGCACCCTTTGCCTGCTATTTTCACTCTGGTGAGGCATGGGGGTGAATCAATTTGGGCCCGCTGCACTCGGAGGAATCCACAGAGCAGCCTTGTTCAAAGGGCCGCCTCAGTTTTCAAGGAACTTTGTTTGGTTATATTTTAGGTCCTTTAGCCCTCATCCCCAAGACCCCACCCACTACCCATGTCACCTCCATTTCCCCCAATTCTAATAAATCCCCCATTCTGTGGGTGGGTAAGAGCCCAGATTCTTACAAAATGTTAATGTGAATGAGTTAGTTTTGCACGGGGCAGTGAAGCATTAGCTGTGCTTGATTGACAGCTTTTTGAGATTGTAAGAAGCTATTTTCCTGTGATCCTTTTTGTCAATGTCTCAATGTTTAAATCTATAAAGTTAAGAAATGTCAAGGGCTTAAAGCTCCTCTGCGAGATTCTTCATCAGCGGGATCCTCCGCTTCGGGAAACCCCAGTGGCCGGCTGTGGAACGGAGGATCCCGCTGACGGCTGGTGTGCGCCGTGCTGGAAAATGGGGCTGGTGGGATGGAGAATCCCACCCCTCGTTTTTGATACTTTAAGGACCTGTTTAACTGATACGTTTATAGGGCTATAGGAAGACCAGGTTTTGTTTTCAAACAATTTTGAATGAATGTTTTTTACCTAAGCGATTTCACACCTGCTATTATTGCAATCAAGTTCATTGGTTCTGTACATAATGGGTACTGGGTAGAAACATAGAAAATAAGAGCAGGAGTAGGCCATTTGACCCTTCGATCCTGCTCCACCATTCATTTTGATCATGGTTAATCATACAACTCAGTAACCTGTTCCCACCTCTCCCCATATCCTTTGATCCCTTTAGTCTCAAGAGCTATATCTAACTATATCCTTGAAAACATACAGGGCATTATTTATCAGCTGTTCACACTGGCGAGAAATTCTGGTCGGCGTATGGGTTTCCCGGTGATGAGGGATGCTGTCACTGATTTACCAGCCGCATCCTGTCCCAATTCCGGAGGGATGCGGCCGGTAAATTGTGCCCAACTTGCTCATATTGTTGCACGCAGCAAGCACTCTAATACTGACATTGAGGGTGGAATTCTCCCATGGTCCTACCGACGAGTGAGGGGGGAAATTTGGCGGGAGTGCAAAAATTGGTTTCACACCAACATGAGTTTCCCACTGTATCTTCTGCTGGTGCTTGCCATGAAGGATAGGGAAAACCGCTGGAGGCTGGCCTGGAACTGATTTACATCCTTCTTTTTTTTTAATAAACAATTTTATTGAGGTAGTTTTTGGCTTTATAAACAGTTACAGACATCATCAGAAAGAAAGCAAAAAAGGAAAAAATGTGCAAACATCCACGTACTTTCAATACTTCCACCGTAACATATTGCACAAGCCCGCTCCCCTCCCACCGGTACTACCCGCCATATTTTCCCTCCTACTCTACTCTAACCCCCCCCCCCCCCCCCCTGCTGACGCTCACTCTCCCGCAAAGAAGTCAATAAATGGTTGCCACCTCCGGGTGAACCCCTGCACAGAACCCCTCAAGGCGAACTTGATTTTTTCCATCCCCAGGAAACTCGACATGTCCGCAAGCCACCACTCAGTCTTCGGGGGCTTTGAGTCCCTCCACGCCAATAATATTCGTCGCCGGGCTATCAGGGAAGCAAAGGCCAACACATCGGCCTCTTTCTCCCCCTGGACGCCCGGGTCTTCCGAAACCCCAAAAATTGCCACCCCTGGGCTCATCACCACCCTTGTTTTTAGCACCTGGGACATGACCCCCGCAAATCCCTCCCAGTACCCCCTCAGCTCAGGGCATGCCCAAAACATGTGAACATGGTTCGCTGGTCCTCCCGCGCACCTAGCGCATTTGTCCTCTATCCCGAAAAATTTGCTCATCCGAGCCACCGTCATATGGGCCCGGTGAACGACCTTAAATTGGATCAGCCCGAGCCTAGCACATGTCGCGGTCGAGTTTACCCTACTCAGGGCCTCTGCCCACAGCCCATCCTCCATTTCCCTGCCTATCTCCTTCTCCCATTTAAGTTTCAGTTCCTCTGTCTGGGACCCTTCCTCCCTCATGAGCACCTTATAAATACCCGAGGCTCTACCCTCCCCTTCATCCCTCCCAGAGACTATTCTGTCTAGGATCCCCATTGGCGGGAGGCGCGGGAAAGATGGGACCTGTCTACGAACGAAGTCCCGCAACTGTAGGTATTTTTAAATCATTTCCCCTTACCACCCCAAATTTCTCCTCCAAGCTCCTCAAACTCGCGAAGCTCCCTTCCAGGAACATATCACCCACCCTTCCCGCCCCTGCTCGCCGCCATACTCGGAACCCCCCATCCATACTGCCGGGGGCAAACCGATGGTTGTCGCAGATTGGCGCCCAGACAGACGCCCCCATCTCCCCCACATGCCTCCTCCACTGGCCCCATATCCGCAGGGTCGCCACCACTACCGGGCTGGTGGTGTACTTGGCCGGCGGCAGCGGTAGAGGAGCCGTGACCAGGGCTTCCAAACTGGAGCCCCTGCACGAAGCCGCCTCCACCCGCTCCCAAATAGACCCCGTACCCACCATCCACTTCCTTATCATAGCGATGTTGGCCGCCCAGTAATAATTGACCAGACTCGGCAAAGCCAGCCCTCCCTCGCTTCGGTTCCTCTTCAACATCGCCTTCTTCACCCGCGGAGACTTTCCCGCCCAGACAAAGCTCATGATCAGCCCGTTAACTCTTTTGAAGAAGGACTGTGGGATAAAGATCGGGAGGCACTGAAAAATAAACAAAAATCGAGGGAGGATTGTCATCTTTACAGTCTGCACCCTCCCTGCCAGCGACAGCGGGAGTGCATCCCATCTCCGAAACTCTCCCTTCATTTGCTCCACCACCCTGGCCAAATTTAACTTATGCAGCCTGCCCCAGTCTCGTGCCACCTGGATTCCCAAATACCGGAAATTTTCCTCAACCAGCCTAAACGGTAGCCCTCTCAATCAGTTCTCCTGGCCCCTTGCCTGGACCACAAACATTTCACTCTTGACCGTATTTAATTTGTATCCTGAGAACTGGCCGAACTCCCTCAGCATTCCCAGTATAGTTCCCATCCCGGCCACTGGGTCCGACTCGTACAGGAGCAGGTCGTCTGCATAAAGAGAAACCCTGTGTTCAACCCCGCCCCTCACCATCCCCTTCCAACCCTCTGCGGCTCTCAGCGCCATCGCCAGCGGCTCTATGGCCAGCGCAAACAGCAGCGGGGAGAGCGGGCAGCCCTGCCTGGTCCCTCGGTACAACCTAAAGTACTCCGACACTTCTCTGTTGGTCCTGACGCTGGCCCTCGGGGCCTGATATAATAATTTGATCCAATCCACCAATCCCTCCCCGAACCCAAACCGTCCGAGCACCTCCCATAGATAGTCCCACTCCACCCGGTCAAAGGCCTTCTCGGCGTCCATTGCCACCACTACCTCCACCTCTCTACCCGCCGGGGGCATCATTATCACGTTGAGCAATCTCCTCAGATTGGCCGCCAGCTGCCGACCTTTCACGAACCCCGTTTGATCCTCCCCAATCACCTCCGGTACACAGTCCTCCATTCTCCCCGCCAGTACCTTTGCCAGGAGCTTGGCGTCTACATTAATCAGGGAGATTGGCCTGTAGGACCCGCACACCTCCGGGTCTTTACCCCGCTTCAATATCAGAGATATGGTGGCTTGTGACATTGTCGGCGGCAGGGTCCCTCTGTCCCTTGCCTCATTGAAAACCCTCGCCAAGACCGGGCCCACCAGCTCAGAGAACTTCCTATAAAACTCTACTGGGTATCCATCCGGCCCCGGGGACTTCCCCGACTGCATGGCCTTTAGGCCCCCCAATACCTCCTCTACTCTAATCGGGGCGCCCAGCTCTTCCACTCGCCCCCCCCCAACTGTTGGGAATGTTAACCCGTCCAGAAACCTTTTCATCCCCTCCGGTTCTTCCGGCGGCTCCGAAGTATACAGCTTACGATAGAAGTCCCGGAATACCCTATTCAATTCTGCCGGATCCTCCACTTTGCGCCCCCCCTCGTCCCTCACTCTACCTATTTCCCTGGCCGCCTCCCTCCTCCTGAGTTGCTGCGCTAACAGTCTGCTAGCCTTTTCCCCATACTCGTACACCACTCCCCTCGCCTTCCTAAGCTGTTCCACGGCCCTGCTCGTGGATAGTGCCCCCAGTTCCGCCTGTAGCCTCCGCCTTTCCCTGAGTAAAACCTCCCCCGGGGACTCCGCGTGCTCTTCATCTATCCGGCCCATTTCCCTGACCAATCTATCCATCTCTGCCCGGTCTGCCTTGGCTTTGTGGGCCCCAATTGAAATCAGCTCCCCCCGCACTACTGCCTTTAGCGCCTCCCACACGGTCGCCGCTGAGACCTCCCCAGTGTCATTCACCTGCAGGTAATTTTTTATACATTTCCGAAGCCTCTCGCAGATCCCCTCCTCCGACAGCAGTCCCACATCTAGCCTCCATTGCGGGCGTTGATAACTCGCTCCCCCGAACTGCAGGTCCACCCAATGCGGGGCATGGTCTGAAATGGTAATTGCTGAGTATTCCGTGTTCTTTACCTCCCCCATACAGTCCCTGCTTATTACAAAGAAATCTATCCTGGAATATACTTTATGGACGTGCGAGTAAAACGAGTAGCCCCTTCCTGTTGGCTGTCCCTCTCTCCAGGGGTCCACTGCCCCCATTTGCCCCATAAACCCTTTCAGCTCCTTTGCCATTGCTGAGAGTCTACCCGTTCTGGGACACGACCGCTCCAAAGTCGGGTCAAGGACCATGTTAAAGTCCCCTCCCATTATTAGCCTGCGAGAATCCAAGTCCGGGATCTTCCCCAGCACTCTTTTAATAAAGTCCACGTCATCCCAGTTCGGGGCATATATATTCACCAGCACCACCCTTCTCCCCTCCAGTCTGCCCCGTACCATCAGGTATCTGCCCCCCCTGTCTGCAGATATGCCCTCTGCCTCAAATTGCACGCGCTTGTTGATCATGATTGCCACCGCTCTGGACTTCGAGTCCAAGTCTGAGTGGAAGACCTGGCTAATCCAGCCCTTCCTTAGCCTGGTCTGGTCTGACACTTTCAGATGTGTCTCCTGCAACATAATTACGTCCGCCCTCAGGGCCCGCAAGTGCGCGAACACCCGCGCCCTCTTAACCGGCCCATTCAGTCCCTTGACGTTCCAGGTGATCAGCCTGGTCGGGGGGCACATCCCACCCCCCCCACCCCGCCGGTCAGCCATAGCCTTTCTCGGGCCGGCCCCTGACCCGTGCGTCGCGCCATTCCTGGCCCGCCCTTTGGCTGCCTCCACCCTCGACCTCCTTTCCAGTGCCTATTTCAAGTCCCTCTCCCGTCAGCAGAACAACCCCCCCCTCCCCTAACCCCATCCCCCGATACCCCCACCCCCGCCATCTACTGGCTGTAACTTCCCCCCCCATCTGACTTCCTTGACTAGCCAATCTGCTAGCCCGGTGACTCAACACTCCGGCACCTTCCTGTCCCATTCCCCTTGTTCCCCCGTCCTCCTCCCCCCCCACTGGGGCAAGCCGGTTCCAGTGTCTTCCACGAGCTGCACAAAAAGCCCAAACAGGAAAAAAAAAAAACATAAAAAGGGAAAAAACCACAGAAAAAAGAGAAAAAGCACATAAATGTCCATGAACAAAGGAAAGAGTCTCAAATGTTCCGCTTGGCCCCTTTGGCCCAGCAAACCGTTGAGCAGCGGTCCAGGCACATTCGGCGTTCCTTCCCACAAAACTCCTCGGGCCCTAACTCGCGTCCTTGGGGCCTCCTTTCGGGACCAGCCCCAGGTCCCTCACAAAATCCATCGCTTCTTCGGGCTCGGAGAAGTAGTGGTGTTGACCCTGGTGCGTGACCCATAGCCGGGCTGGGAACAGCAGACCAAACTTCACGTGCTTCTTGAACAGCACCTCCTTGACATTCTTAAAGGCTGCTCGCCGCCGAGCCACCTCCTGGCTTAGATCCTGATAAATGCGGAGAACACTGTTGTTCCACGTGCTGCTCCTGGCGCTCTTTGCCCACTGCAGCACCCGCTCCTTGTCCACGAACCTGTGGAACCTAATCACCATCGGGCGGGGGGGTCCGCCCGGCCGCCCCTGCCTTGCCTGCACTCTGTGTGCCCCCTCCAGCTCCAGCGGTCGTGGAAAGGCTTCGGCTCCCATCAGCTGCTTCAGCAGGTCTGCTACAAACGCTGCAGCATCAGCTCCCTCCGCCCCCTCCGGGAGGCCGACCATCCTCAGATTGTTCCTGCGGACTCTATTCTCCAGCTCCTCCACTCTGTCCAGCAGTCTTCTCTGCCGCTCTTTCAGGCCGTCCACTTCTATCGCTGCAACCGTTTGCGCATCCGCCTGCTCCTCCACCGCCTCTCCCAGCTCCTTAACTTTAACATCCTGGGCGTCCATCCTCTGGTTCAGCTGATCCACCGCTTTCTGGATTGGGTCCAAGCTGTCCCGCTTCAGCGCTTCAAAACTTGACTTCATTACCTGGAGCATGTTATCCAGCGCCAACTGGATTGCTGAGTCCGGGGTCCGTGTGTCCGCCATCTTAGGTCCCAGGTAATTTTCTTCAGGTCCTTGTCTCTGTCCCTTTTTCTCCTTCTTCTTCTGCCTTCTGGAGTCCCGCTGTTCCATATGCCGCAGCCCGCTCCTCAGCGCCTTCGCTGCCGCTTTCCTTTGCCCAGCACCTTAAATTTTTCCCCCCTCCTGGGCATCTGAAGCGGGTCCAAGCTGTCCCTCCTCAGCAACTCCAAACTTTTTTTTCCCTTTGTCCTGGAGGAAGGAAGGTCCGTGGGTCCGCCATCTTACCCTTCAGGTCAGCTTCCTCCTTGCCTCCGTCTCTCTCTCTTTCTTCCTCACCTGCTGGCCTCCCACACTTCCATTTGCTGCAGCTCGCTCTCCTCTTCTTTCACGGCAGCTTTTCTGCCGCCCCCGTGTTCCCGCTATCGCGGGGAATCAGCTGTTCCACCCCGCCGGAGTGAGAGCCCACCGAATGTGCGGCTCACTCGGACATCGCCGCCACCGGAAGTCGATTTACATCCTTCTAATGGAATGCATGATGAAGGCCCGACCTGAATCTTCGACCCACACCCGATTCTCTGTGGCGTCAACAGGAAAACAAGGTGATCCAAAACACGCCTGCAGCCACGTGACGCACAGATGTCGGGATTCACCTGAACAGTGCCTGGGGCTTCCTTCAGAGTTCAGGATGGAGGACGCTTGTAACTCTGGAGCATGATGCAGCATGGTGCCACAGTAGTTAGCACTGCTGCCTCACAGCACCAGGAATCCGAGTTTGATTCCAACCTCAGGTGACTTGGAGGTTGCACTTTCTCCCCATGCATGCGTGGGTTTCTCCGGGTGCTCCGGTTTCCTCCCACAGCCCAAGGATATGCAGGCTAAGTGGATTAGCCATGATAACTTGCCCCTTAGTGTCCGAAAGGTTAGGTGGGGTTACGGGATGGGGCATGGGCCTATGTAGGCTGCTCTTTCAGAGGGTCAGTGCAGACTCGATGGGCCAAATGGCCTCCTTCTGCACAGTGATTCGATGATGACAGCACTGGGTCAAGGACGCATCTGCAAGTGGATCTTCTGGATGAGTTCTCATCAGGAAGGTTCATTTTCCAGCCTTAGAATGCTCCTGGAGATCCATCTTCTTTTGCAAGAGGTTCATCTTCTTTCTTCAATAGTGGGGCAGTGATGTTGGGTATCTTTTCAATGTTGCACCTGGATACGAGGGAGGACTTCACACCATCAGGCCTATCCCACCCCAGAATACAGTGAGAAACCACTGGTTGCATAATTTTAATGAGGTCAGGTCCAGAAGAGATGGTGTAGTTTCCGATCAGCCTTCACAGTGGGAAATACTCCACGTTCCTGCCCTGCCACAGGACAGTCCCACATGGGGCGTGAGGCGAGGGTTGTGGCTGACATTGGGGCTGACAAAGACAAGGGGGGAACTATGGAAAGGGGGCTGTGCAAGGGTGGGGGTGGGCATAATGGCTACAAATAAGCTGGATGGCAAACAATGGAAGGCAGAGACAAGACCAAGGGGAAGCAAGCTGGACCCTGACAAGGCTGCCTGAGACATTCACATATAAGGGGGTTGATAGGATACAGCATCATTTACTGGAAGAGAATGCACACAGGGCATGGATGCTTTGCATGTGCTGGGATCAGGGGAAGGGTGGGAATGTTCATTACAACAACAGGATCCAAAACATCTGAGGGATAAGGGCTATCCGCTTAAATGCTTGTTGGTGACTCTGGTTAGTTATCCTCAGACATTTGTGGAGGAGAGGTACAACGCTGCCCACACCTCCACACGCCCCCTCATAGAGCAGACCATAGGACTTCTGAAGTTGCAATTCCGATGCTTGGATCGCTCAGGTGATTCTCTGCAATACACAGTGGAGAGGGTTTCCTGGATGATTGCAGTTTGCTGTCCCATTCACAATCTGGCTATGCAAAGGGGTGACCCCTCCCCAGAAGGACCAGAGGATGAAAGGTGGCCAGCATGATGGAGAAGGTGGTAGTGATGTGAAAGCATCCCTTAGAGAATAGGTTTTGGTGTGTGTCCACGTTAATGGATGTGCAAGATCCAGGAAGATAGTCACCGTTCGAGGATTTGATGCCATGATGAAAGTTTGACACTGGAGGGAGCTGATGAGGTCATTCATCCGCTTCCTGCACTGTGTGGTGCTTAGGGCATGGGTGCCAACCCCGCTGACCTCCGCAGAAGTGAGGTTGGTGTACTTATAGAGCTATCCCTTGGGTAGAGATCATGCCTCAGCGCCCAGATCCCTGGAATCAAGGCCCCATGGACATGGTGGCTGAATTGGGATGCATACTTCTTTTTGAGACTGCTGGCCTTTTGCTTCTGGGTTTTGAACATCCTGCAGGGTCTGGTGAATTCAGGTGGGCTGTGAAGAGGGGTGTCCTGAGATGAGACACCTTAAAACCAGATAGCTAGCATAACACTAGAATAATTCTACATCAGTTACTTTATTAAGGATTGAGACTAATCATAGAAAGTATACCCACTAATCATTATTAACCATTAAACCTGTATTTTTAGGTCATAGCAGTAATACGCATTTAAACTCTTGCTACAAGCAGTGGCCACAATGCATGTTGGGATTTAAGTTAGCTAACTTGCCCATGTATTTGAGATAAACATGATTAGACAGAAATAGTGTGGTCAGCAATAACGTAGTCAGCTCAATAAACAGTTCTTATCAGTGCTCCCAATATTCTGTCTCAGACAATCCATGGTGCAAAGAGGAACCAACTTTGGCCTCCTAACCCTGGATGAACAATGTGATGGTCAAGAACTGGCTGCGGTAAGTAAGATGGGAATGGATAAAAAACTTTATAATGGATAAAGTATCCTAGTAAACAACAGGTGGCAGGATGGGGTAAATCATGAGCTGATCACAGTCATCATGTTACTTAAAGTAAATTTCATTGGTCAATATAAAATTAACAGCTCCAAGGATCGGATCAAGTCCAACTGGGGTGTGCTATTGATTTTTGGAAAACTGTGTAATTGATGTGTCTATACAAGTGTTAAGCAGAGTGATTTTGGCATTTATCCAGATCACTCTCCCACATACGTAGACCAAGCTTGGGAAAATAAAGCTGTCTTAACCGGAGTTCATGTGCCTGCAGTCTGTGTGTTCAGCTCAGCTATAACGAAGAGGGAGGAACCCCATGTAAAAGCCATCTCAATACTCAGTCCTTGGAACTGCTCCTACAGGCTGGAGTGAGTGACATGAGTATGCTGGACTGGCATTTGTATATGGTACACTGACCCCCACAGACCAGATGGAGCACAAGGCTTGAGGCAATGCTTGTGCCCGAGATGAGTGCTCAGGATGCAGTACAGCAGCCAAAGCTGTGGCCACTCGGTTATGTGGTGTGGGGCAAGCAGAATGCAAAGTAGAACTAGGTATGAATGTGTGTCCAGGCCATGAGTCAGTGGACTGCATGGTACCACACTGGTTCGCCCTGTTGCTTCACAGTTCCAGGGAACCAGTTTGATTCCTGGCTTGCGGAATTTGCGTATTCTCCCCGTGTGTGTGTGGATTTCCTCCGGGTGCTCCGGAGTTTCCTCCCACAAATCCTGAAAGACGTGCTGTTAGGTGAATTGGACATTCTGAATTCTCCCTCTGTGTATCCGAACAGGCGCCAAAGTGTGGCGACTAGGGGCTTTTCACAGTAATTCCATTCCATTGCAGTGTTACTGTAAGCCTACTTGTGACACTAATAAAGATTATTATTATTTGAGAGGCAGGTTCAGATGGTGAATGGTCAAAGACAGACCTTTAGGAGACAAATGTTAACCGTCGAGTCTCTTTAATACTGTAGTGAGGAGACCATATAGCATATGGAGCGTGACGATCTCACCGACATTCATTTCACTTATAAGCAGAAGAGAAGAATTAGTCATCAACAGGGGCACCTAGCTCATCAAAGACAGGAGCAGAACCGTGAAGAGGAAGGGGTGGCAGGCCCCGTTCAGCACACAGAAGGTAAACACCAGAGAGCTGTCGTTCTGAAGCACCTTACAAGACCCAGAGTCTACAGTCTGTGCCTAACACACCAGCAGATGTCCAAGTACCATGCCCACAAAACTGGTTGCTCACACATGCCACCTTTAGCAAGATTTGGTGCCACAGAAACAGCCACTCACGTGGCATCAAGCTGTGAACTACGTGAACCGCATGGGCTTCCACTTGCTGAATGTTCTTCTGGTCTGTAACTACACCAAATGCATTCTCCAGGTGTGTGCTCGATTCCCAGGGAGTGTCTACATCTCCTACATTTTGAGCTGCTCTCAAATCCCTGACATGTTTCAGGATCCACACAGGCTACGGGATTGACTCTACGGGATTGACTACGGGATTATTATTTAAACGATAAAATATTAAAGCATGCTGCTGTTCAGAGAGACTTGGGTGTGCTAGTGCATGAGTCACAGAAGGTTGGTTTACAAGTGCAACAGGTGATTAAGAAGGCAAATGGAATTTTGTCCTTCATTGCTAGAGGGATTGAGTTTAAGACTAGGGAGGTTATGTTGCAATTGTATAAGGTGTTAGTGCGGCCACACCTGGAGTATTGTGTTCAGTTTTGGTCTCCTTACTTGAGAAAGGACGTACTGGTGCTGGAGGGTGTGCAGAGGAGATTCACTAGGTTAATCCCAGAGCTGAAGGGGTTGGATTATGAGGAGAGGTTGAGTAGACTGGGACTGTACTCGTTGGAATTTAGAAGGATGAGGGGGGATCTTATAGAAACATTAAAAATTATGAAGGGAATAGATAGGATAGATGCAGGCAGGTTGTTTCCACTGGCGGGTGACAGCAGAACTAGGGGACATAGCCTCAAAATAAGGGGAAGTAGATTTAGGACTGAGTTTAGGAGGAACTTCTTTACCCAAAGGGTTGTGAATCTATGGAATTCCTTGCCCAGTGAAGCAGTTGAGGCTCCTTCATTACATGTTTTTAAGGTAAAGATAGATAGTTTTTTGAAGAATAAAGGGATTAATGGTTATGGAGTTCGGGCCGGAAAGTGGAGCTGAGTCCACAAAAGATCAGCCATGATCTAATTGAATGGCGGAGCAGGCTCGAGGGGCCAGATGGCCTACTCCTGCTCCTAGTCCTCTTATGTTCTTATGACTCCTCGGGGACAAGGGCCACTGACTGAGAGGTGGCTGATGAAACAGAGTGCAGCTGAGGCAAAGAACAATGAGGATCATGCTTCAACTCGCACTTTGGTGGAGCAGACCATCGGGGTGCTGAAGATGAGGCTCTGGTGCCTGGACCCGTCTGGAATATAGTCACAGAGGGTGTCACACATCTTGATCACTTGCTGCACCCTGCAAAACTGGCATTGCAACAGGGGGAGGAATTGCCTAAAGAGGAGAAGGCAGAATGGCACGTTTCCTTCGATGAGGACGTCAAATGCGATGAGGCTGATGAGGTCCTCGAGGGAGAGCATGTCAGCCATGAGGAAATGGCGATGTCCAGATGAGCTTGTGGTGAGCTCTTTGCCGCTAGATTCATGGAGGGTGATGAGGGCATTCAGTCAGGGTCTAAATGACCAGGGTCATATCCCCGTGTCGGCGTGTGTTTCCTCTGGGTGCTCCAGCTTCCTCCCACAGTCCAAAGATGTGCAGGTTTAGGTGGATTGGTCATGCCAAATTGCCACTTAGTATCCAAAAGGTTAGCTGGGTTTACTGGGTTACAGGGATAGGGTGGGGTTGTGGAGCTAGGTAGGGTGCTATTTCCAAGGGTTGGTGCAGACTCGATGGGCCGAATGACCTCCTTCTGCACTGTAGGGATTTTATTCTATGATTGCATGGTGATGCAGCGGGGAAAGTTTAACCTTTCCTCATCCTACAGCATCCTTCATTAGGTAAACCTTTGAGGTTCAGTGTCACTGGAAGATTAAACAGATGGACTGGGGATCTAGCCACACCTCAAAGGTGCAGAGAGAACGCTGCAATGACTGGAATGAGTGATGCTAACGCTGTACATTGTGGGAAACATCCTCATTCCCTATGAGATATCGGCATGACTAATATGTTCAGTCACTGTGAAAGGACGCCACCAATGTGGTTGTGAACCTTGCACAAAGCACATGGGGGAAGCCTTGGACAGAGCACCCTGCCTTTATCTTGTGCAAGAATCAGATTTTCAGCTTGGAATTACAGGAACACAACTCATCAGAACAAAGAGCCATAGAAAGAGTGTAATTAGTAGGAGTTTATTGAAGAGGTGGACGTTATGTTCAAGTGCATGTCTCCATGCTGTGCAACTAAAGATTGTTAACTTATCTAACCCAGCCGCTGTGTCTTGATGCATCCTTAACATCCACAGCGGAGGTGGAAGTAGCCAGCTGTCTGCCATGCCGTGTTGACTGTGATGACCTTGGCAGACATCCTATGAAGGATCGAGACCTGTGGGGGCCCTGGCCTGATTTCAGGGTTCCGCTGTGAGACAGTACCATCCAATCGACCTGTGGAGCTGGAGCTGAAACGGGAACAGGAAGAGGGGATTCAGGGACACTCCTGGAGTTAAGTGGGTGGATGGGCTCGGGCGTGCATCCAACTGATCCCCCTCTCTATAGGTGCCTCAGGGCCCCCTTGCATCTTTCTTCGGATAGAGGGGCAGTTAGAGTGAACTCAAAAAGCCCAATTGTCCTCTGACGTTGGCACTGATGGAAACTAGCAAGCGGGTCTTCACCATGGAGTGCATGTCCTGCAGTAGTGCAGGACAAAAGGTCTCCATGGTGGCTGACACCGTAGCTGTGTTGACCTTGTTGCATTGGAGTGTCACCGCAATACCTCAGATGCAAGGTGGGCAGACTCCATGCAGCCTTTCAATCAGACATCCTTTCCTGATTTTCCTTCTCTTGCCTTTGGAGCTCCTGCAACTGAGGCATGACCGTGCGCAGAGACTCGCCATCTGGCTCGGACTCAGCAGATTACAGGCCTTCAGCAACCCTGTGAATCCTGACACCCTGGGCCCTCCCTGCCTCCCTCCACCTGTTGTGGATCTCACAGTGCGTGTACTCACCGGATAGTGACCCCGGGGCTGCTTTAAGTCTCAATGAGGTGTGTGTCTCTGCGCAGGTGGAGAGTGTGGGTGAATGCTGGGAGGGTTCTTCCACTTTGGGCTCTGTGACTCCCTCCTCTGTGCTGCTTTCGGTGCTGGAATCGAGGACCTGGCTGGTGGACTCCCTGGGCTTATTCCCAGATGTGCCTGTGAAAGAAAGGAGAGTCCATTAGTGCATGGCAGGGTCCTGGGAAACAGGAACTATCACTCACAGCATTGTTGTCTGATAAATATTGAAGTGCTGGATCCTCACTGGGTTTATCGCTGCCGACCTCCCCATCAGCACAAGAGCGGTCAACGCCCTCCCTGGCTAACTGGATTGATCTGTCCTCAAAGTCCATGAGGATCTCTGGCATCCCTCTACCTGTCTGTGATCTCTCCCTCTCATTGTGTGCTAACTTGACCTGCACGAAAGACAGATGAAGAGAGTGTAAGCAGGATCCGTGCCGGGGCAGATGATAGGGATGTCTGGCATGTGTGGATGGTGAGTGGAACCAGTGAAGGGATGAGGACTGGACAGATGAAGTTGTGGGGGCAGCACGGTAGCATGGTGGTTAGCATAAATGCTTCACAGCTCCAGGGTCCCAGGTTCGATTCCCGGCTGGGTCACTGTCTGTGCGGAGTCTGCACGTCCTCCCTGTGTGTGCGTGGGTTTCCTCCGGGTGCTCTGGTTTCCTCCCACAGTCCAAAGATGTGCGGGTTAGGTGGATTGGCCATGCTAAATTGCCCGTAGTGTCCTAAAAAGTAAGGTGGGGGGGGTTGTTGGGTTACGGGTATAGGGTGGATACGTGGGTTTGAGTAGGGTGATCATTGCTCGGCACAAAATCGAGGGCCGAAGGGCCTGTTCTGTGCTGTACTGTTCTATGTTCTATGTGTGTAGGAGAGGTAATGATAGTTTCACATGAGTTGGTACTGATGAGCGGGCACGCATGCGCAGAACCGTACATTTTTTTAGATGGTCGTGGCCGTCATTTTGAAGGCCGCTCGCAGCCGGCCTTGTTAAAAGCCGGCTGCTGCGGCTGTTGTGCGTAAAATTGCGCAATCGGAGACGCAGAAGAAAATTTGTTTTAAAATTCAATGTAATCTGCCTAAAGGGAGGCAGAGAGTTGGTTACACCCCCCAAAAGTCGACGTCACGTGCTTTGGACACGATTGTGATAATTTTCTCTTACCTTGCGATAAGGTAAGAGAAAATGGATCGTTTTGTAGTAAGGAAGAGAGGGCCAGAGACCACAAACAGGCCAGGATCTCACGACTAAACCTGCCGGAAAGAATGGCTCAGGAGAATCCACAACAGGACACAGCAGCGGTGGTGTGAGCTCCAGGGCCTCTGGTGAACAGCGCATTAAGAAGAAGCTGAAATTTGGTACAAAGCAGTATAAAGACAATTTTTTAAGGTATGGATTTATTAATCGTGCCAATGCAAATCAGGATGCAAGGCCCATGTGTGTTATATGCAGGGAAATGCTGGCAAATGAAAGTTTAAAACTCTCAAAACTTCAAAGGCATTATAAGACTAAGCATGGTGAGTTCAGAGACAAACCTCTTGATTTTCTTTCAAACGATGCAACGAGGACTTAAATTTTCAGCTGAAGTCCTCAGCAGAAATGTTACATTGAACAACAAAGTATAATTAGCCTCTTACATGGTAGCTTACCGTGTAGCTAAAGAGAAAATGCCCACACTGCAGCAGAGAGATGAATTCTCCCTGTAGCATCAGGCGTAGTTTGTACGGTCATAGATGAGAGATTCAATGAGAGATCCCACTTAGTGATAGCACAGTGGCTCGCCAAATTTCTGATATTGCTGAGAATTTAGAAACCCAGCTTATTTCTACTTTAAAATCAGCGCAGGCGTTCTCAATACAACTGGATGAAAGTACAGGGGTGCGATTCTCCAACTCCCACGCCAGGTGGGAGAATCGCGGGAGTGCCGGGCGAATCACGCCACGCCGCCCTGGCACCCCCACGCGATTCTCCCACCCCCCCCCAAAACGGCGTGTCGCGTTTTGCGACAGGCCGCTCGGAGAATCGCTGCTCCGGTCAAGCGGCCATTCTCTGGCCCTGATGGGCCGAGCGGCCTGCCGAATCCAACCGGTTCACGCCGGCGCCAACCACACCTGGTCGCTGCCGGCGTGAACATCGTGCGACCGCTGCGTATGGGGCCTGTGGGGGGCGGAGGGAGGATCAAGCACCAGGGGCGTGCTCAGGAGGGGTCTGGCCCGCGATCGGTGCCCACCGATCATCGGACCGGCGTCTCTGAAAGACGCACTCTTTTCCCTCCGACGCCCCACGAGATCAATCCTCCATGTCTTGCGGGGCAGCGTAGGGGAAGACGGCAACTGCGCATGTGCGGGTGAGCGCCGGCCAACCTGCGCATGCGTGGGTGACGTCATTTAGGCGCCTCCGGCCGCGTCATTCAGGCGGCGCCGCTTTGACGCAAGCATCAAGGCCCGGCGCGCGAGATTGACGAGCCGCCGCTCCTAGCCCCCCTGGGGGGGGGGGGGGGGGGGTGGGGGGGTGGGGGGGGGGGGGAGAATAAGGGGCGAGGAGCAGCCTCCAACGTCGGACTGAAACACTCCGGGTTTCACTCCGGTGTCGGCACTTTGTCTCCCTTTGGGAGAATTGCGCCCCAGATGTTTCAGATTGTGCATCCTTGCTAGTTTAGGTATGTTTAGCACAATGAATTTGTTGAAGATTTGCTGTGCTACCTGACTTCACTAACCCACACAACTGGTGCAGAAATTTTTGAAGCTTTGGATAAATTTGTATTTGGAAAGTGCGGGCTCGACTGGGTTCATTGCAGAGGAATCACCAGTGATGGAGCAGCCAACATGACTGGGAAAAACAGCGGAGTTATAGTAAGGATTTAGGAGGCAGCTGGTCAGGAAATTGTTTGGAATCATTGTTTTATTCACCTTGAGGCACTGGCATCGAAAGGAATTCCATCCAATCTTGAAGTGGTGCTGAAAGGAATTGTGAAAGTTGTGAATTTCATTAAAAGCAGCCCACTCAATACCAGACTTTTTGACACTCTGTGTTCCAATATGGGGGCTGAGCACACACATTTATTCTTTCCATACAGAAGTACGTTGGCTGTCAAAGATTCGGGTGGCATTCAGAGTTTACGAACTGAGGTATGAAATCCATGCTTTCCACCTCATGAAATTGTCCTCTCTGGCTGATTTGTTTGCTGATGAAACTTGGATGTTAACAATGTCTTGTTGCAGCTGTAATTGGCAAGTCAAGTTGCAGCTGTATAGAACCTTAGCTAGGCCACACTTGGAGTATAGTGTTCAATTCTGGTCACCACGCTACCAGAAGAATGTGGAGGCTTTAGAGAGGGTGCAGAAGAGATTTACCAGGATATTGCCTGGTATGGAGGGAATTAGCTATGAGGAGAGGTTGAATAAACTTGGTTTGTTCTCACTGGAACGAAGAACGTTGAGGGACGACCTGATAGAGGTCTACAAAATTATGAGGGGCATAGACAGAGTGGATAGTTTGAGACTTTTTTCCGAGGGTAGAGGGGTCAATTACTAGGGGGCATAGGTTTAAGGTGCAAGGGGCAAGATTTAGAGGACATGTACGAGGTAAGTTTTTTACACAGAGGGTAGTGGGTGCCTGGAACTCACTGCCAGAGGAAGTGATGGAAGCAGAGACAATAGTGATGTTTAAGGGGCATCTTGACAAATACATGAATAGGATGGGAATAGAGGGATACGGACCCTGGAAGTGTAGAAGATTTTAGTTTAGACAGGCAGCATGGTCGGCGCAGGCTCGGAGGGCCGAAGTGCCTGTTCTTGTGCTGTGCTTTTCTTTGTTCTTTGTCTTATCTTGCAGACATCTTTTCAATTCTAAATGAACTGAACCTCAAATTGCAAGGGAAGGATGATGACTGCTTTTGACACTCTGAAGAAATCGAAGCTTTCCAAAAGACATTGAAACTTTGGCAACTGCGTGTGTGAAACCAAAACTACTACATGTTTCCCACACTGCTACGACACATCGAAGAAAACAGCATTAGTAAGGAAACTGTAAATGGACTGGCAAGCCTTATTCGGTTGCATCTGGCTGCCCTGATCAACAATTTTGGTCGCTACTTTGCTGAGGAGAAGTTTAAGATTTTGAGAGAGAAGAGGTGGATGAAAAATCCCTTTGAGTTTGAGACCCCAGAATCAGTTCTTAACTTGCAGCTGACTCCAAATGAAGAAATTGAGCTTCTGCGCCTCAGCTGTGACAGCATAATAGAAACAGGGCACAAGTCAATGAGGCTATCAGCATTCTGGAGTAGTGTCTCTGAGGAGTATCCGGAGCTGAGTAAAACAAGCATTTTGTTGCTCTTGCCCTTCACAATGACCTACATGTGAAAGGTTGGATTTTCCGTCCTCACAAAGATGAAGACAGCACAAAGGAATCGGCTGAATCCTGCACCCGATATGTGCATAGCCCTCTCTTCCTGTGAACCTGATTGGAGTGAGATCGTGAGGACCAAGTAGGCTCACCTCTCGCATTAACGATAAAAGAAAATGGTGGGTCACGAAGGTCAGCCGGCGGGGGTCCCGAAGGTTGGCCGACGTGGGTCCCGAAGGTTGGCCATTTGGTAAAAATGCGTCCCCGGAAGAAAAGTTTGAAACACACGGATCCTTCACGTGCAAGAAGTGTGTCCAGTTGCAGCTTATGTTAGACCATTTGACGGCTCTGGAGCTGCGGATGGACTCACTTTGGAGCATCCGCGATGCTGAGGACGTCGTGGATAGCACGTTTAGCGAGTTGGTCACAACGCAGGTGAAAGTTACTGAGGGAGATAGAAAATGGGTGACCAAAAGACAGATCAAGAGTAGGAAGGCAGTGCAGGTGTCCCCTGCGGTCATCTCCCTGCAAAACAGATATACTGCTTTGGATACTGTTGAGGGAGATGGCTCACCAGGGGAAGGCAGCAGCAGCCAGGTTCATGGCACCGTGGCTGGCTCTGCTGCGCAGCAGGGCAGGAAGAAGAATGGCAGGGCTATAGTGATAGGGGACTCAATCGTAAGGGGAATAGACAGGCGGTTCTGCGGACACAATCGAGACTCCAGGATGGTATGTTGCCTCCCTGGTGCAAGGGTCAAGGATGTCCTGGAGCGGCTGCAGGACAGTCTTGGGGGGGGGGGAGGGTGACTAGCCAGCTGTCGTGGTGCAGATAGGTACCAACGATATAGGTAAAAAACGGGACGAGGTCCTACAAGCTGAATTCAGGGAGTTAGGAGTTAAACTAAAAAGTAGGACCTCAAAGGTAGTAATCTCAGGATTGGAACCTGTGCCACGAGCTAGTCAGAGTAGGAATATCAGGATAGATAGGATGAATGCGTGGCTCGAGAGATGGTGCAAGAGGGAGGGATTCAAAACTCCTGGGGCATTGGAACCAATTCTGGGGGGGGGGGGGGGGGGGGTCGGAACAATATAAACCGGACAGTCTGCACCTGGGCAGGTCTGGAACCGATTTCCTAGGGGGTGTGTTTGCTAGAGCTGTTGGGGAGGGTTTAAACTAATGTGGCAGGGGGATGGGAACCAGTGGAAGAAGTCGGAAGTAGTAAAACAGGGACAGAAACAAAAGGCAGCAAGGGGGAAAGTGTAAGGCACAGGAGCCATAGTCAAAAATCAAAAAGGGCGACAGTACAAGTACAGTGACTGAGGGAAGCTCAGTGAATATGCCCAGTAATACTAAAAGGAATAAAACGGGAAGTAAAAACATAAATGGTAAGCGACGCGGCACATTGTTACATGAAGATATGGGTTCAACGACAAGGAAAATTAGGAGAAAAGTTAAGAGGAAATATAACTTAGGAGAGGTTACTGATCGAGGTGTTAAGAATCAAAACAGAGGTATTAAGGCCAACATAAGTGTACTTTACCTGAATGCTCGTAGGATGGCCATTACTGAAACATGGTTAAAGGATGGTCAAGACTGGGAGTTAAATATCCAAGAGTATCAAATTATTTGGAAGTACAGAGTGGATGGTAAGGGAGGTGATGTAGCTCTGTTATTTAAGGATGACATCCGGGCAATAGTAAGGGATGACATCGGTGCTATGGAGGATAAGGTTGAATCCATTTGGGTGGAAATCAGGAATAGTAAGGTGAAAAAGAAATTGATAGGAGTAGTCTATAGGCCACCAAATAGTAACATTATGGTGGGGCAGGCAATAAACAAAGAAATAACTGATGCATGTAGAAATGGTACAGCAGTTATCATGGGGGATTTTAATCTACATGTCGATTGGTTTAACCAGGTCGGTCAAGGCAGCCTTGAGGAGGAGTTTATAGAATGTATCCGCGATAGTTTCCTGCAACAGTATGTAATGGAACCTACAAGGGAACAAGTGGTCCTAGATCTCGTCCTGTGTAATGAGACAGGATTGATTCATGATCTCATAGTTAGGGATCCTCTCGGAAGGAGCAATCACAATATGGTGGAATTTAAAATACAGATGGAGGGTGAGAAGGTAAAATCAAACACTAGTGCTTAAACAAAGGAGATTACAATGGGATGAGAGAAGAGCTAGCTAAGGTAGACTGGGAGCAAAGACTTTCTGGTGAAACAGTTGAGGAACAGTGGAGAACCTTCCAAGCTATTTTTCACAGTGCTCAGCAAAGGTTTATACCAACAAAAAGGAAGGACAGTAGAAAGAGGGAAAATCGGCCGTGGATATCTAAGGAAATAATTGAGAGTTTCAAATTGAAGGAAAAAGCATACAAAGTGGCAAATATTAGTGGGAGACTAGAGGACTGGGAAATCTTTAGGGGGCAACAGAAAGCTACTAAAAAAGCTATAAAGAAGAGTAAGATAGATTATGAGAGTAAACTTGCTCAGAATATAAAAAAAGATAGTAAAAGTTTCTACAAATATATAAAACAAAAAAGAGTGGCTAAGGTAAATATTGGTCCTTAAGAGGATGAGAAGGGAGATTTAATAATGGGAGATGAGGAAATGGCTGAGGAACTGAACAGGTTTTTTGTGTCGGTCTTCACAGTGGAAGACAAAAATAACATGCCAGTGACTGATAGAAATTAGGCTATGACAGGTGAGGACTTTGAGATGATTGTTATCACTAAGGAGGTAGTGATGGGCAAGCTAATGGGGCTAAAGGTAGACAAGTCTCCTGGCCCTGATGGAATGCATCCCAGAGTGCTGAAAGAGATGGCTAGGGAAATTGCAAATGCACTAGTGATAATTTACCAAATTTAACTAGACTCTGGGGTGGTCCCGGCGAATTAGAAATTAGCAAACGTGACACCACTGTTTAAAAAAGGAGGTAGGCAGAAAGCGGGTAATTCTTGGCCAGTGAGCTTAACTTCGGTAGTAGGGAAAATGCTGGAATCTATCATCAAAGAAGAAATAGCGAGGCATCTGGATGGAAATTGTCCCATTGGGCAGATGCAGCATGGGTTCATAAAGGGCAGATCATGCCTAACAAATTTAGTGGAATTTTTTGAGGACATTACCAGAGTGGTAGATAATGGGGGGGGGGGGGGGGGGGCAATGGATGTGGATTATCTGGATTTCCAGAAAGCCTTTGACAAGGTGCCAGAGGATACTGGAAGTCTGCAGACGGATTTGGATAGGTTAAGTGAATGGACTAGCGTCTGGCAGATGGAATACAATGTTGACAAATGTGAGGTTATCCATTTTGGTAGGAATAACAGCAAACGGGATTATTATTTAAATGATAAAATATTGAAACATGCTGCTGTGCAGAGAGACCTGGGGATGCTCATGCATGAGTTGCAAAAAGTTGGTTTACAGGTGCAACAGGTAATTAAGAAAGCAAATGGAATTTTGTCCTTCAATGCTAGAGGGATGGAGTTTAAGACTAGGGAGGTTATGCTGCAATTGTATAAGATGTTAGTGAGGCCACACCTGGAGTATTGTGTTCCGTTTTGGTCTCCTTACCTGAGAAAGGACGTAGTGGCGCTGGAGGGTGTGCAGAGGAGATTCACTAGGTTAATCCCAGAGCTGAAGGGGTTGGATTACGAGGAGAGGTTGAGTAGACTGGGACTGTACTCGTTGGAATTTAGAAAGATGCTGGGGATCTTACAGAAACATATAAAATTATGAAGGGAATAGATAGGATAGACGCGGGCAGGTTGTTTCCACTGGCGGGTGAAAGCAGAACTAGGGGGCATAGCCTCAAAATAAGGGCAAGTAGATTTAGGACTGAGTTTAGGAGGAACTTCTTCACCCAAAGGGTTGTGAATCTATGGAATTCCTTGCCCAGTGAAGCAGTTGAGGCTCCTTCATTAAATATTTTTAAGATAAAGATAGATAGTTTTTTGAAGAATAAAGGGATTAAGTGTTATGGTGTTCAGGCCGGAAAGTGGAGCTGAGTCCACAAAAGATCAGCCATGATCTCATTGAATGGCGGAGCAGGCTCGAGGGGCCATATGGCCTACTCCTGCTCCTAGTTCTTATGTTCTTATGGTGTAGGTGAATGCTGTGATGGCTACAGAGGTGAGAAATCATCCTCAGCTTAAAGTCTCCTGTGGGCTGGGAATGACTTCAGGTGCTGGAGCTGGCTGCACCCTGTTCCTGCTGGCACTTAGAAAGGAGAGAGGATCTTTTACAGGACACTAGTTAGACCTCAACTGGAATATTGTGTACAGTTCTGAGCACCGCACTATAAGAAAGATGTGAATGCATTGGAACAAGTGCAGAAGAGGTTTACAAGAGTGGTCCTAGGGATGAGAAACTTCAGTTATGAAGATGAACATGCAACCAACGAACACTCAGAATAGGACACGACCAATGGGCAGTCAGGACACTCAGAGGTGGCATCACCACAAGGGGGCATGACATAAACACTATAAAAGGGATTAAGCACTCACACCCTGCCTCTTTCCACAGACAGACATCTAGAGAGTTAGACAGGGTTGATCAGCAGCATCACACTCCAGCACGTGGCTTAGAGCAAGCTGGTACAGTCAGATTGAGTTACTACAGTTAGCTTAGCAGAGAGTCGAACTCATTTGAGAACTGTGTTAATAGTTCAATAAACACGTTGAACTCATTTCAAAGTCTGGAGCATCCTTTAGTTAAGACTGCATCAAGTAGCAGCCTGTGTTATCTGAAGCAGCATAACACAACATGATACCAGGAGTGACTGTTCAATCTGTTTAGTTCAACTCAGCAAGATCCGTGACAACCAGCTACTGAATACAGGCACAATGGACAAGATTCAGGCTCCTCATCAGCTCAGGCAATCTAAGTGCAAACTGACGATCATTCAAGCAAAAATTTCAACTATACGTGGAAGCATCCGACCTCAATGGCGCGACCGATGCTCGGAGGATAGCTCTTCCACTCACCACTGCGGGTGGCCATGCGATAGAGATCTTCAACACCTTTCACTTTTCTGAAGGGCAGGACAAAACAAATTCGACAGCCACTGCGAGGTGGACACCAACGAAATCTTCGAGCACTATATCGTCAAGCAGAGGATGAAAGGTAAAGACGAATCCTTCAACTCCTATCTAACTAATCTTAGACTGCTATCGCAATCCTGCAACTTTGGTGATATCACTGACTCCATGATCAGAGACCAAATCGTGTTTAGAGTCCACTCTGATTCTCTGCAAGAGCAATTTTTGAAAATCAAGCACATGACCCTGCCAGTCGCGATTGAAACATGTACTGTGCATGAACACACTAAAAATCGCTATTCACAATTCAAAACGGCAGAAAATAAAAAACAAGCCTCCCATGAGGTGGAGAGTGTTCAGGCCATCTCCCGGATGCAGCGCCTCCACATTGACGAAAGCGGCCATTTCGCACGGTCTTCCCGGGGTCCGACACATGCGCAATGCGATCGGGAACATGAAGTGGCCGAAAACCGCACTGCGCAGGTGCAGATGTCCAACAACCGCATCGCGCATGCGCAACGACGCACTGAGCGTCATGATGACGTGTGCGAACTGCGGCACTGCCCATTTTTTCAAAAATTGCCCTGCAAGAGGCAAACATTGTTTAAACTGTGGGAAACCAAACCACTATGCAGCCCTGTGCAGATCTGCACCACCAGTCAGGCGGCAGCGCTCCCAATTCTGACAACGGCGCATCAGAAGTGTGTAACACCGAATGCATGACTCTGATCCAGGCAGTGCGATGGATCCAGATGATGAATACCTGGACAACACTTACCGAGTGGGCATTATTATGAAGTGCGAATACGCCACGCCGGACACATCACGAGTCCAATCAATCCTGGCCGCAGATTCCGAGGACGAATGGCATGCAGTGATGAAGGTCAACCACTGCCCCATCCAGTTCAAACTGGACACAGGTGCCTCCGCCAACCTGATTTCGCAGGTGGACTTCAAGAGAATGAAGAAGCCCCTCACAATCCTTCCAGCTGCCTGCAAACTCCTGGACTACAATGGAACCGCAATCAAGGCACTGGGGTCCTGCCATCTGCAGGTGTCCAGCCGACACACACAAGCAAGCTTACGCTTCGAGATTGTTAAACCAGATAGGGCGTCCCTGCAGGTGCGCACATCTGCAAGCAACTGAACCTCATTCAAAGGGTCTACACCACAACGCTGTCCCATATGGATCTTCAGGCCAGCATCGACGACATCCTAACCCAGTACCCAGATGTATCTAGCAGGATGGGCACGCTGCCGTATGAATACAAGATTCTCCTGTGGCCTGATGCCAAGCCAATGTCCACGCACCACGACATGTCCCTGCTCTACTGAGAGAGCACCTGAAGGCAGAGCTCACGAGTCTACAATATAAAGGCATCATCTCCAATGTCACTGAACCGACTGACTAGGTCAGCTCGATGTGTGCATAAAGAAGCCTTCGGGGGACCTACGCATCTGCATTAACCCCAAGGATCCCAAGGATCTATACAAGGATCCCGAAGAGGGAAGAAATCACGAGTGAGATGGCACACGTGCGCTTCTTCACAAAATTGGATGCATCTCAAAAATTTTGGCAAATCCAACTTGAAGACTCCAGCAGTAGGCTCTGCACCTTCAACACGCCTTTTGGCTAATTCTGCTACAACCAAATGCCATTTGGCATCATCTTGGCATCAGAGATTTTCCATCGCATCATGGAACAGATGATGAAGAGAATAGAAGGGGTTCGTGTCTACGTTGACGATATCATAATCTGGTCCACAACCCCAGAGGAATATGTGTCGCGACTCAAGAAGGTATTCTGACGCATACATGAACATGGCCTCAAGCTAAACAGGTCCAAGTGCTGTTTTGGGACATCCACGCTGAAGTTCCTGGGTGATCAGCTTTTGCAACACAATGTGCGCCCAGACACAGACAAAATTAAAGCCATCGAAGCAATGAGCGTCCCCGAGGACAAGAAGGCAGTACTGCGCTTCCTGGGAATGGTCAATTTCCTTGGCAAGCTCATCCCGAATTTGGCCACACACACCATGGCCCTACGCAACCTGGTGAAAAAGTCAACCGCCTTTGAGTGGAAGGTGGAGCACCGAACAGGCTGGAGCTGAAACCAAGCTCACCACTGCACCCGTCCTTGCATTCTTTGACCCAGACCTAGAGACCAAGATAGCCACAGATGCGAGTCAGGATGGCATTGGGGCGGTGTTGCTTCAAAGAGACGACACGTCATCCTGGGTACCAGTAGCATACGCATCACGGGCAATGGCACCCACTGAGACCAGATATGCACAGATTGAGAAGGAGTGTTCTGGTCTTCTCACCAGCATCCTCAAATTTCATGATTATGTCTACGGCTTGCCAACATTTGCTGTTAAGACGGATCATAGGCCTCTGGTCCACATCATCCAAAAGGACCTGAATGACATGCCACCTCATTTACAGAGAATTCTGCTCAAACTCCGGAGGTATAATTTTAATTTGGTGTACACACCTGGTAAGCAGCTCATCATTGCCGATGCATTGTCCCACTCCATCAACTCACCCAGTAAACCACTGGAGATCATCCAGCACATTGAATTACAGGTACAACTGTGTGCAAGCGCTCTCCCGGCAACAGATGAGAAGATCGTTCTCATCCAAGAAGAGACGGCCAAAGACCCCCTGTTGCAGCGAGTCATCCACAACCTCAGCAATGGCTGGCAGAAAGGGCAATGCTCTCAATTCTACAACATCAAGGATGACCTGACGCTGATCGACGGCATCCTGCTCAAGCTGGACAGGATAGTCATCCCGCTACGTCTCCAGAGCATGTTGCTGTGGCAGATTCATAAGGGACACCTGGGCGTAGAAAAGGTGTAAGACACAGGAAAGAGCAGATGCAGGGCCCGGCAAGCTGTCTACTGGCCCGGCAAGCATCAACCAGGACATCACGGATATGGTCCTAAACTGCAAAACCTATCAGAGGTTCCAACCAGTGCAGAGCAAGGAGACGCTCCAACCACATGACCTAGAGACCTCTCCGTGGTCCAAGGTTGGCATTAACCTATTCCACGCAAATGGCCGCGACTATATCTTAATCATCGATTACTTTTCGAACTATCCTGAGGTGCTGAAGCTGCCAGACCTCACCTCACGGATCGTCATCAAAGCGTGTAAAGAGACATTCTCACTGCATGGCACCCCGAACACCGTCATCAGCGACAATTGCCTGGCTGGCAGGCAATCCACAGTCATCCACACTCGAGAATGGTCCACGTTTGCCAAGACTGGCTTGGTTTAGCACAGTGGGCTAAATCGCTGACTTGTAATACAGAACAATGCCAGCAGCGTGGGTTCAATTCCTGCACCAGCCTCCCCGAACAGGTGCCGGAATGTGGCGACTAGGGGCTTTTCACAGTAGCTTCATTGAAGCCTACTCGTGACAATAAGCGATTATTATTATTATTATTATTAAGAGCTACAATTTCAGGCATGTCACCTCCAGTCCGCACTATCCGCAATCCAATGGCAAAAGTCGAAAAAGGGGTGCACATCGTTAAGCAGCTCATCCACAAGGCCTCGGACGCTGCTTCTGACATGCACCTTGCACTACTTGCGTATCGGGCGACTCCCTTGTCCACTGGCATGTCGCCAGCTAAACTGCTGATGAACAGGGACCTGCGGACGACGCTCCAGCCATACACCTGCCCAACCTTGATCAACTCCCAGTGCTGCAGAAGACGCAGCAGCTTCACGACAGCCAGAAGCAGGGCTATGACGCACATGCCACCGATCTGGACGTGCTGTCTCCGGCGGACATAGAATTTATAGTGTAGAAGGAGGCCATTCGGCCCATTGAGTCTGCACCGGCTCCTGGAAAGAGCACCCTACCCCCTACCCAAGTTCAACACCTCCACTCTATCCCCATAACTCAGTAACCCCACCCAACACTAAGGGCAATTTTGGACACTAAGGGCAATTTATCATGGCCAATCCACCTAACCTGCACATCTTTGGACTGTGAGAAGAAACCGGAGCAGCCGGAGGAAACCCACGCACACACGGGGAGGATGTGCAGACTCCGCACAGACAGTGACCCAAGCCGGAATCGAACCTGGGACCTCGGAGCTGTGAAGCGATTGTGCTATCCACAATGCTACCGTCCTGACATGGTCAGGATCAAGATACTGGATGGTGGGTGGTCTGCTTCGGCTGTCGTTGTTCGACAGGCCGCGCCCAGATCCTATTGTAGTGATTTTTGCATGGGTATGTACAGAAGGGGCTGATGGGTAATGGAAAGGCCACTAGGGGGCAACACTGGCATGTATAAAAGGGGAAGCAAGCAGCCCTCTGGCCTCTTTGGCTGATTAGACTGTGAGGAGAACAGAGGCAGAGATTTAGCTCAGGGCTGCTAGTGTGGTCAGGCTTAGTTGTAGTATATAGAAAAGTTGTAACTTTTCTGCTGGTATAGTTCTTAAAGTAAGAACTCACGCAGTTATTTAAGTTGTGTTGTTCAATAAATCTTCTGCAAAACTTCCGGATGACTTTGAACCTTCTTCCAAAGCCTCTACTGTAACTGAGTTGAGTAGCACAGATTACCTGCCTTACAGGTCACAAAACACCTATGTCATACGTATGGCTGATGGCTCCATTGTGCGAAGGAATCGAAGGGCACTGCGCAAAGTTGCTTGCCCACAACCACTTTCCCCTCCATTTCCACTTGTCGAATTGCCACCTCCCGACACCGCGAACCACGAGGCCACCTGTTGTGCCTCCCACTCGCCTGTCAAGACACCGTCATCCCCTCCATCACCTCTCCGGTGGTCAACGAGGATCAGACGCAAGCCTCAGAGACTGGACTTATGAGCATTTGTCTTGTTTGTTCTGTTCTGTATTGTTCAGTCAGTCACATTAGACAGACACATTCACATGTATATACATCTAAAAAAAAGGGGGGGAGATGTCATGATATGCAAACATGCAACCACTGAACACTCAGAATAGGACACAACCAATGGGCAGTCAGGACACTAAGAGGTGGCATCACCACAAGGGTGCATGACATAAACACTATAAAAGGGATTAAGCACTCACACCCTGCCTCTTTCCACAGACAGACATCTAGAGAGTTAGACAGGGTTGATCAGCAGCATCACACTCCAGCACGTGGCTTAGAGCAAGCTGGTACAGTCAGATTGAGTTACTACAGTTAGATTAGCAGAGAGTCGAACTCATTTGAGAACTGTGTTAATAGTTCAATAAACACGTTGAACTCATTTCAAAGTCTGGAGCATCCTTTAGTTAAGACTGCATCAAGTAGCAGCCTGTGTTATCTGAAGCAGCATAACACAACATGATACCAGGAGTGACTGTTCAATCTGTTTAGTTCAACTCAGCAAGATCCGTGACAACCAGCTACTGAATACAGGCACAATGGACAAGATTCAGGCTCCTCATCAGCTCAGGCAATCTAAGTGCAAACTGACGATCATTCAAGCAAAAATTTTAACTATGCGTGGAAGCATCTGACCTCAATGGCGCGACCGAAGCTCGGAGGATAGCTCCGGTACAGTTAGACTGAGTTACTACAGTTTGATTAGCAGAGAGTCAAACTCATTTGAGAACTGTGTTAATAGTTCAATAAACACGTTGAACTCATTTCAGAGTCTGGAGCGTCCTTGCGTTCATACTGCATCAAGTAGCAGCTTGTGTTATCCGAAGCAGCATAACACAACAGTTAGCACTGTTCTTAGAAAGAAGAAAGCTAAGAGGAGGTTTGATAGAGATGTTCAAAACCATGATGGGGCTTCTAGATAGGCAGAAACCCTTCCCACTCGTGAAGGGAAAACGAGAGAGCACAGGCTTAAAATGATTTACAAAGGAAGCACATGTGATGTGAGAAAAAGTTTTTTCACAAAGCAAGTGATTTGGGCCTGGATTGCACTGACTGTAAGTGTGATGGATGCAGGTTCAATGAGACATTCAGGAGGGTGTTAGATTGTAATGTCCAGGGTTTCAGGAAAAAGGCAGGAGGATGGCACTCAGTGATGGTGCTCATTTGACGAGCTGGTGCAGACATAACGGGCCAAATGACCTCCTTCTGAGCGTAACAATTCTGTGATTCTGTGGACAGAGTGAGTGATTGCATATGCTGGCTAAAACTTGATACTCATCAATCACCTTGATTTTCCGAGGATGTTCTGATTATGTATGTTTCCTCACTAGATGCTGGGGGGATGCCAAGCTCTCTGCCGGTACAGGTACTTTTATAGTACTTGCCGACCAGCTTGGCGACCTACTGTCCAAATTGTGTGAGGGACTAGAGCTCCAGCATCTCCCCTTCCTGTTGTCTCTCTCTCTCTCTCTCTCTCTCTGTCTCTCGCTCCCTCTGTCTCCAACTCTTTCTCTTTGTCTCTCCTCCTGCTATGGGCCTCCTCCCCTGCTAAGGACAAATAGATGGATTGTGAGCAGATATGATGGAAGCGCATGTCAAGGACTGCTAATTGTGAGGCTGCTAACCGGCCTTGGACTCCTAAAACCCAAAGACCATATGCAGGCTACAAGTGAGGAATGAGGTGGAATAGTCTCCTGTTACCTGGCTGAGTGCAGTCCCAGAATACTTCAGAAGCTGGAGCTCATCCAGGACAAAGCAAGCTGCTTCACTGACACCCCATCCATCAGCCTCAACATTCAGTCCCTCCAACACAGGTTCATAGCTCTTTGAAAGTGGAGTCACAGGTGGACAGGGTGGTGAAGGCAGCATCCGGCTTGCTTGGTTTTATTGGTCAGAACATTGAATACATGAGTTGGGATGTCTTGTTGAAGTTGTACAAGACATTAGTCAAGCCAAAATTGGAATGTTGCGTACAGTTCTGGTCACACTATTATAGAAAGGATATTATTAAACTAGAAAGAGTGCAGAAAAGATTTACGAGGATGCTACCGGGACTTGATGATCTGAGTTATAAGGAGAGACTGGATAGGCTGGGACTTTTTTCCCTGGAGGCTTAGGGGTGGTCTTATAGAGGTCTATAAAATAATGAGGGTCATCGATAAGGTAGATCTTTTACCAAAGGTAGGGGAGTCTAAAACTAGAGGGCTTAGGTTTAAGGTAAGAGGGGAGAGATACAAAAGGGTCCAGAGGGGCATTTGTTTCACACAGAGGGTGGCGAGTGTCTGGAAGAAGCTGCCAGAGGCAGTAGTGGAGTTGGATACAATTTTGAATTTGAAAACACATTTAGACATGTATATGGAGAAGATGGGCATAGAGGGATATCGGCCAAATGTAGGCAATTGGGACTAGCTTTGTGGTAAACACTGAGTGGTATGGACAAGTTGGGCCGAAGTGCTGTTTCCATGCTGTGAACCTCTATGACTCTATGGGGTTTGGGCATCACAGACGGGTCAGCATTTATTGCCCATCCATAATTGCCCTTAAGGGAGCAGTTAAGAGTCAACCATGTTGCGGTGGATCTGGAATCCCATGTAGGCCAGACCAGGTAAGGATGGCAGATCTCCTTCCCTAAAGGACATTAGTGAACCAGATGGGTTTTTACGGCGCTGGTTTCATTGTCATCGCCAGACTTCTAATTCCAGATTTTTATTGAATTCAAATTTCACCATCTTCAGTGGTCGGACTCGAACCTGGGTCCCCTGGGCATTACTCTCTGGTTAGTCTCTGGTTTACTAGTCAAGTGACAAGACCACTATACCACTGCCTCCCCCAGTCTGAGAAGCCAAAGTCCAATGATGGTAATATAAAACTCTTTGAAACAAATGGCACTGCAACACGGTGAGCTTTCTCTGCTTAGAGCATTTGACATGTGTTAATCAGAAACGTTAATCAGAAAAAATCAAGCAGGCTCCAAGGAATTGGGAGATGGTAATTGGCTGCTTGCTCAGCATGGCTGTTGGGAATCCTTTCCAGCTGATGTTAAAGCAAAAGTCTGCCTGTGAGGCCAAGGGTGTAATGTTAAAACTACCCAAAGTTCCAGAAGCTTGGTTCATGTGACATGGCCCATTATTGGTTAATTGCAGCTGAACAATCAGTTTCTATGCTTCTGACAGAATTCCATTGTTCCGTCTGAGGAGAGAAACCAGATGACTATTAGCATTGTTCCGGTATAATGAGTTTTGATCTCTCTCCTTTGTGATTGTTCAGGTTGGGGGAGCTAGTACATCTCCACTTCCTTTGCTTTCATTGAGTACAAGAAGTCTGAACAATGAGATGTGAGTTTCCACAGGCTGAGAGAGAAAACATTGTACTGTCGGTAGCTTCAAGAACAAGTCACGTGACTTGTAGCAGCCATCTTGTTTAGTTTAGCAGAAAGTCCATTTCTAAAAATGGCAAAAGCATTAAGTTTTGGATTGTTTTTCCATGTCATAGAGATCCAACAGGAGGATTGTAAAATGGGTAGCTGACTATAAACTGTCTCATTATTGCTGAGTTGTTTAAGTTAAATTTTGAGCTTAAAGGGAACGTTTGCACTGCCAGGTAACAGGTGCTGGAAGGGAAGTCTTTAAAAAAAAAAGCCTGAAAAAATTAATTTCAATACTCGCACCAACCATTGGAGGGCAAAATAATAATGCTTTTATTGTCTCTTTCAAATTGGTTTGTAACATTTTGAAACGACATATATTTACTGACAGGGTTTCATGACTCATACTCTATGAAGTATGCTCCCCATGATGTTTGCCAGATACGACCAAAATAAAAACAATTTGCAATTAAAATGCGCCTTTACTGTGGAAAGAGGTTGCAAAACGCTGTTGTAAAGAAAATTAATGCTAAGCCAAAAAGACAAAGATTGGGATGGCGATTAAAACCTTAGTTTGAGATGAGAGAGGAGTGGAAATGGGCAAGAAGCTGGAGTTACAGGACTGGAAAGATGGGCAGGGGCAATGGGAATTGTAGTGCTGGAGATTTCCCTTGTGAATCTCTCCTCATCTTTAGTTCCCTCAGTAGCCACCTGCTTCTAGTGATGCCATGATCAAGACACTCATCTACTCTGACTTTAACGGGATGAGCCCAGTAAGAAGTCTTACAACACCAGGTTAAAGTCCAACAGGTTTGTTTCAAACACAAGCTTTCGGAGCGCAGCTCCTTCCTCAGTCATTCACCTGAGGAAGGAGCAGTGCTCCAAAAGCTTGTGTTTGAAACAAACCTGTTGGACTTTAACCTGGTGTTGTAAGACTTCTCACTGTGCTCATCCCTGTCCAACGCCGGCATCTCCACATCATGGCTACCTTTAACGGGATGAGACAGAGACTGTCCACGGCAAACTGGGAAGATCTGCTAATCGGTCAAACGACTGAAGCTCAGTGGAATATATTTAAAGAAACATTTAACAAGATGCAGAGCGAGTATATACCCCAAAGTGTAAAAGGCTCCACTTCACAAAAGAAAACTGCCATGGACAACTAAAAAGGTTATGGACAGCATAAAACTAAAAGAAAGAGCTTACTAAAATGTACAAATATAGCACAGGTCCAGACAAATTAGATAGATACAAAGACCAGCAAAGGGTCACAATGCAGTTTATAAGAGCTACTGAAAGGGATTATGAAAGGAAACTTGTAAAGGACATCAAAATCAATAAGAAGAAATTTTATAGTTATACAAAGGGAAAGCAGGTGGTCCAGAACAATGTAAAATAAAGAAATAATCTTTATTGTCACAAGTAGGCTTACATTAACAGTGCAATGAAGTTACTGTGAAAAGCCCCGAGTCACCACATTCCGGCGCCTGTTCGGGTACACGGAGGGAGAATTCAGAATTCTCAGCTGGTACGGGAATCGAACCCGCGCTGATGGCCTTGTTCTGCATTACAAACCAGCTGTCTAGCCCACTGAGCTAAACCAGCTCCATAAAGGCCAATGTAGGCCCATAAAAACTGAAAATGGAAATTTTACAGTTGAAAAAATAATAGTCGATAGAGGACAGTGACTTAGTACAATTAATGTAAGTGCAGCATCAGCAGCTAGGAAATTAATGGAATTAAACAGTTACAAATCTCCAGGACCTGACGGTGTTTCCATCCGAGGGTGTTTAAGAAAGTAAGGGAGCACAGAGTAGATGCCCTAACTATAATCTTTCAGAGTTCCCTATTCAGGAATAGTCTCTCTGGATTGGAAAATTGCACATATCATTCCACCTTTTAAGAAGGGTGAAAGGGGAAATGAGGGAATTACAGACCAATAACCTAACATCTGTAATGGAGAAATTGCTGGAGTCTATAGTCAGGGATAGGGTAACTGAACACCTTGAAAGATTTTGGTCAATCAGGGAGAGTCAGCATGGATTCATGAAAGGACATGCCTGACAAATCTCAGTGTTTTTTGAGGAGGTGGCTAAGGTAGTGGACAGGGAAATGTCTGTGGCTGTTATTTATATGGACTTCCAGAAGGTATTTGATAAAGTCCCACATAAGAGACTGTTAATTAAGATGGAAGCTCGTGGAATTGAGGGCAAATTATTGACATGGTTAGGAAATTGGTTGAGTGGCAGGCGACAGATATTGGGTAATTACTCTAATTAGCAGGATATGACTAGTGATGGGGCCTCAATTATTCATATTATTCATTAATGATTTGGATGATGGCATAGAAAGTCATACAACCAAATTTGCAAATGATACAATGTTAGGTGGCATTGGAGACAACATAAATGATAGCATAAATTTGCAAGGAGATATTGACAGACTAGGTGAATGGGCAAAATTGTGGCAGATGGAATTCAATGTAAGCAAGTGTGAGGTTATCAATTTTGGGCTGGTTTAGCTCTGTTGCTAGCAGCTGGTTTGTGTTTCAGAGCAAGATCAACAGCATGGGTTCAATTCCTGCACTGGCTGAGGTTATTCATGAAGGCCCTGCCTTCTCAGCCTTGCCCCTTGCCTGAGGTGTGGTGATTCTCAGGTTAAATCACCACCAGATAGCTCTCCCCTTCAAAGGGGAAAGAGGCCTATGGTCATCTGGGACTACAGCGACTTTACTTATCCATTTTGGATGAAAATGGATACTTTCTAAATGGGAAGAGTTTAACCACAGTGGATGTCCAAAGATACTTGAGGGTTCAGGTACATAAATCTTTAAAATGCCATGAACAAGGGCAGAAAATAGCTAATAATAAATTAAATTAAAAAAAAAATCAAAATGGCTAATGGAATGCTAGTGGTTATATCTAGTGGATTTAAGTATAAAAATATAGAAGTTAGGCTGCAGCTATACAACCCTGGTCAGACCCCGCTTGGTGTACTGTGAATAGTTCTGGGCACCACAATGTAGGCAGGATATTTTGGCCTTGGAGGGAGTGCAGCGTAGATTTACAAAATTTATACCTGGACATGAGGGGCGCGATTCTCCGCTCCCCACCACGGGTGGGAGAATCGCGGGAGGGCCGGGCAACTCATTTCACGCCTCCCTGGCGCCCCCCCCGCGATTCTCCCACCCCCCGCTCGGAAGAATCGCCGCTCGCCATTTTTCATGTGACCGACGATTCTCCTACCCGGATGGGCCGAGCGGCCTGCCGTTCGCCACCGTTTCACGACGGCGGCAACCACACCTAGTTGCTGCCGTCGTGAACATGGGCGCCAAAGGCCCTTTTGAAGCTTGTGGGGGGCGGAGAGGGGAGTGAGCACCACGGCCGTGCCCGGGAGGGGACTGGCCCGCGATCGGTGCCCACCGATCGTCGGGCCGGCGTCTCAAAGCGACGCACTCTTTCCCCTCCGCCGCCCCGCAAGATCAAGCCACCGTGTCTTGCGGGGCAACGGAGGGGAATACAGCCACCGTGCATGCGCGGGTTTGAGCCGTCAGCCGTCGTGACATCAGCCGTGCATGCGCGGGTTGGAGCCGGCCAATCTGCGCATGCGCGGCTGACGTCACATAGGCACCGCCGTTGCGTCATTCTCGGCACGCCGCCTTGATGCAAGCGTCAAGGCCCGGCGGCCGAGAATAACGGAGCGCCGCTCCTAGCCCCCCCGGGTGGGGGTGAATACGGTGAGAGGAGCGGCCTCCGAGGCCGTCGTGAAACTTGGCCGAGTTCACGACAGCCTTCACGATTTTTCCCGGGAGCGGGGAATTCCGCCCGAGTAGTATGAGGCCCATTTTCACTAGAATTTAGAAGGTCATGGGGTGATCTGATTGAAATCCTCAAGATAGTAACAGGAACAGACAGGGTCGATGAAGAAAAGGGGCTTCATATAATGGAAAAGAAAGAGAGTCCTGTTTTGGGCGAGTTTAGCGGGGTGTTTCCCGGAGCTTGCAGCAGGGAGAATAACATCGCTATTTAACGGGGCTCTGCTTCTATTCCGAGCTGCAGCAAAGAATGCCCTGCTGAGGCCAGACTTAGACTCAGAAGAGATTGGAGTGGCATTATTAAATGATCTCTGAACCCCCCTCCCCACCATGGCCTCCAGACCCTACCAACATCCCAATTTACCAATTTGAGGGTCCTCGAACTCCCTGCACTCCACCTCATACCACCCCCCCCATTCTGAATTCTCCCTCTGTGTACCCGAATGGGGAACCAAGGGCTTTTCACGGTAACTTCATTGCAGCGTTAATATAAACCTACTTATATACAATAAAGGTTATTATTATTAATGATGTCACCTTGGCACTGTCCATCTGGCACCGTGGCAGTGCTTCTGCCAGCCTAACAGTGCTACCAAGGCACCTTGGAATTTACATGGTGGCACACAGGTGGCATTGCTAGAGTGACACCCATGTGGCACTGCCAGCATGCCTGGGTGGCACTGACAATATGACAGGCTGGCAGTGCCATAGTGCCCAGGTGCATCAGCACTGACAGGGTACCGCCCTGTCAAGAACCCCACTACCCATGGGCCCCTGACCTCCTGCGAGAATCCTCCCCCCCAGGCCTCTGACCACTTGGGGTCTGACTCCACCACCCCTCCCTCAAATCCGCCCCCCCCATCCATGTGCCGGTACGCCTGGTCCACGTTTGTGGAAACCAGTGCTAAACCCGCTCGGGGTCTCCGAAGTGGGACCGTTCGATCCAACACCTTGGGTAACTCCGGCACAGACATATTCAAGTGAGAATAACTACTCGCTTAAATATGCAAATCTGGATGCTGCGCTCACGATGTCTCGCAAGATCTTGTTAGATCTCGCAAGGCATAATGAGCGAAATATATCTCATGTGAGATTTATCGGCCTCGTCAGGTCCCGAGTCAGGTGCGACGAGGCCGATAGATCGCGGCCGTACTATTTCCACTGGTTAGAGATTCTAAAACTAGGTGACGTATCCAGACCGTTTCGGAGAGATATTAGGATGTCCTTCTTCACACAAAAAGGTGGTAGGGGTTTGGAACTCTTCCCACAAACTGAAGTTGAATCAAGATCAGTTGTTAATTTTAAATCCGAGATAGATAGATGTTTGTTAAGCAAAGATATAAAGGGATATGGGTCAAAGGCAGGTCGATGGAGTTAGGCCATATGTCAGCCATGATCTCATTGACTGGTGGGACAGGCTCCAGGGGCTGAATAGCTGATGTACCATCAATTGGACGCGAGACACGATGAAGATCCAAACTGTGGCTTTAATCAGCTAGTTGTTAGCCCGGTGGTCGACTACAGAGAAAGGCCGACCGCCGGGAGACCTGGGTACTTATACCCCGCCTCGGAGGCGGGGTCTACTTGCCTCTTGACCAATTGGTGAGCTGTCACATGACTAGCCCCAACCAATCAGACGAGAGGCACATGACCAGCCAGAGCCAATGGGAAACCAATGCTCTGCACCAATGGCAGTGCTCCCACTCATATCACCACAATAGCCCACCCCTGTTCCTATGTATATGGGACACCAGCAATAACATTTGCAAATATTACATGGTGAGATGTTATGTAATGGGACATCAGGTGGTCAGATACTAGTTGACCAAATCTCCAGGAATACCTCCGACCAGGGTTGACACCACTACAGCCTTTGTGCCGCCACAACCAAATGGTCTACCTCAGCTTCTTCCCAACAATCAGATAGGAAACTCCCACTTCAAAATTTATTAATATGGTAATGATACCGAGAACAGAACTGGAAAGTAGGCCAAATAGCATGAATTTTCACAAGAACGTAAGTGCCAGCAAGAAGAAAATGAAGTTATTGCACTCATTAAATCAGCTCCCACTCTTATGGGTATCATTTGCAACCTGCAGCAAATTGCATTTTAAATAATATTGCTCATTGCAGCTGAGACTATGACAAATTAGAGTTTATAAATAGCTGAGACTGGGCGGCCAGTAGGGAAGACCATCGAATAGTCGAATAAAACTGTTGTGCAAGCATTTATTAAGATTTAAGAAACAGGCAATCTAAGCAGGTGGCGATTAGCGTTATGGAAGTGTCTTTAAGCAGTCCTGATGATGATACAGCGCCACGATTAAAGATCAGTTCAAGGTCAAGCAGGATTGCAAGATTGTGAACAATTTGGTCCAGCTGAGAAGAAGAAGTCAATGGTGAGCATGCAATGCTTGTTGCCAGGTTCAACATTTAGTTGAAGGAAATCGCGGCTCACCCAGTATTTGATGTCAGACAAGTGTCTGACCGAGTGGAGGCGGTACAGAGGTGGAGAGGAGTGTTGGAAAGATAGAGGTGGGGAGCACCAGCACACGTTAATATCTGGATCCTCTGCTCAGGCACACATCTGTGAATCTGTAGAAATTGCTCAAACCCGCAATAACTATTCCTGTCTGGAGAAACTGCAATTTAGGTGGCCAATCTGTGAAAGCGCAGGTACATGATGCCAAGGAATATTATTAAAAATGTGCGAGCCAGCTACCCAGGCAGCACCTGTGACCCATTTGTCCTTTTCTACCAAGACTTTGGAGGAAGTTCCCTCAAGGACAACTAACTTCTGAATAGTTCCTGTAAAGCGGCTTGGGACATCTTACTGCACAAAAGGAGCATCTAAATCTAAGTTATCATTGTTAAGAGACATATTAATCTGCAGATCTCTCAAATTTGTTTCTCTTCTGTTCATGTTGATTTAAATAATGTGAGCATCACTTTCACAGGTCAAGATCCAAGTTCATGATTTGGTGCCAAGCGCCCGAAAGAGAAATATAATGAACTTCAAATTAACCAAAAGAACAATGCTGGATTGACTTTGAAAAATTAGATTTTGTATTTTATATTTCAGTGGGAGAATGCATCAAGATCTGAATATTTTCCTGTTTGTTACATCCTGCACCACATGGCAACCCTGCATGATATTACTGTCAACCTGTCAGAGGGCACCAATAACAGATGGTTAGTGGAGGCAGGAAAGCAAGAAGTGCAGGATCCAGATCGTGGCTTTTATGATGCCATCATCTATAATCCCTTTTCCCTGCGGGGAGAGTGGGCACTAGCTGAAGGTGTTGCTGCAGTTCAAGATGATTTGTCAAGGTCCTTTACCTCAGAAAGCTCTTTACTTATGGGGACCTGCCATGGGGACCTGCCACTTTGTAAAATCAAATCTCCCTGCCACTGAAAGAGAGGGGGGGGGGGGGGGGGGGGGGGGGGGGGTGTAGGGGGAAACTGGGCTTCAGTTGAGAAGATGACCGCAAGAAAAATATTCTTTAACACAAGTCAAAGAAAGTAATAAATTAGTGAGATTTTCTTTCTGCATACATTTATTATTGAAGAAACGTAACAAATGTGCTTCTT
The DNA here is from genome assembly GCF_902713615.1 of Scyliorhinus canicula. Taxonomy (NCBI): domain Eukaryota; kingdom Metazoa; phylum Chordata; class Chondrichthyes; order Carcharhiniformes; family Scyliorhinidae; genus Scyliorhinus; species Scyliorhinus canicula. The sequence continues at coordinate 58,178,045 of NC_052151.1, forward strand.
TCATCTTTGATAATACTAGGGCAGCACGGTGGCACAGTGGGTTAGCCCTGCCGCCTCACGGCGCCGAGGTCCCAGGTTCAATCCCGGTTCTGGGTCACTGTCCGTGTGGAGTTTGCACATTCTCCCCCTGTCTGCGTGGGTTTCGCCCCCACAACCCAAAAGATGTGCAGGCTAGGTGGATTGGCCACGGCTAAATTGCCCCTTAATTGGAAAAAATGAATTGGGTACCCTAAATTTATTTAAAAAAAAAAAAAATCTTTGATAATACTGTAATTGTCACATGTAACACGCTCAGTCTTGTCCCATCAGTTACCCATCAAAAAATTTCCCCATCAAAACGAGCTATTGAAAATGTCTTTTGAAAGAGATTTCTCTGGAGCAAACGCAACAGAGAGGCCTGTGGGGAAGGCGCCTCAATGACTCTCCCTCGGACTGATCTATTCCCTGTAAGAACACTATTCACGACGCCCTATGCTGCTCTTGCTCATGTATTTGCTTTGCTTGGCCCTTGTTCCGCACTGTAACCAATCACTGTTTGTCGATGTACTTTGTCGATTATTCTTTTTGTACACTGTGTACGTACTGTATATGTCCCCTTGGCCGCAGAAAAATACTTTTCACTGTTCTTCGGTACATGTGACAATCAATCAATCAATCAATCAGGCCATGACCTGGATGTGATGGTGTCTCTACCAATGCTCAGACATCTGTCCATGGTTGTGAAGGACAGAAACCTCAGTCAATATCTTTGAAGTTCAGCAGTATGATGGGGGCAAGCTGCTCAATGGGGTGGAGCAGTCTGGTGACGGTGACTCCTTATACTTGGTATTCCCATTTTCCCAGCCTTGGTAGAACTCATTGAAAAGCTAAAGACCGGCACACCCGATAAGGTGGAAACTGTCACCTGTTTTTCATGAATCATTCCTGACCTTCGCAGACTATCGACCCTTTCCTGGGTTCCCTTTAATCCTGCTGCATAGCCAACAGGTGGTGGGGCAATATCTGATTGGCCGGCTTCCTCAGGAACAGTGACCAATCCAAACATTTCCTGGAAAGCATCCCGAGTAGCTGCCACTTTGACTTCTTTATTGGAAGCTACCAAAACATCCACTGGTGTCTGTGATGGTGGCAGAGAGGTGTGGTGGAGAGTGAATATGAGCTTAACTTAAGGAATCGGCCTAGACTTCTGAAGAAAAAATTTGTGTTTAGCGTGCTAGTCTCGGAGCATAATCTATACTGGGAAGGTTTTCCTCGGGGGCGGCATGGTGGCACAGTAGTTAGCACTGCTGCCTCACAGCACCAGGGACCCGGGTTCAATTCCAGCGTTGGGTGACTGTCTGTATGGAGTTTGCACGTTCTCCCTGTGTCTACGTGGGTTTCGTCCAGGTGCTCCAGTTTTGATTGATTGATTGATTAATTGATTTATTGTCATTTGTACCGAAGAACAGTGAAAACTATTTTTCTGCAGCCAAGGGATCGTACATGGTCCATACATAGTATACAAAAAGAATAATTGTCAGAGTACATTGACAAATGTTACATCGACAAACAGTGATTGGTCACAGTGCGGAACAAGAGCCAAACAAAGCAAATACGTGAGCAAGAGCAGCATCGGGCATCGTGAATAGTGTTCTTACAGGGAACAGATCAGTCCGAGGGAGAGTTGTTGAAGAGTCTTGCGGCTGTGGGGAAGAAGCTGTTCCTATATCTGGATGTGGAAGTCTTCAGATTGCTGTATCTTCTGCCTGATGGAAGGGTCTGGAAGAGGACAAAGCCTGGGTGGGAGTGGTCTCTGATAATGCTGTCTGCCTTCTTGAGACAGCGGGAGATGTAGACAGAATCAACGGGAGAGTGGCAAGCTTGTGTGATGCATTTCCCACAGTCCAAAGATGTACAGGTCAGGAGGACTGACTGCACTAAATTGCCCTTAGTTGGGATTGCGGTGTTAGGGTGGGGGATTGGGCCTAGGTAGTGTGCATTCTCAGAGGGTTGGTGCAGACCCGATGGGCCGAATGGCCTCCTTCTGTACTAGGGATTCTATGATTCCTAATATAAGTAACTCTGGTCTGACTTAGCTAGGTTACAGCTGACTGGACGGCTGGTTCGTGATACAGAGCGAGGTCAATTCCCGTACCATCTGAGATTATTCATGAACCTTCTCAACCTTGCCCTCGTCTGAGGTGTGGAGATTCTCAGGTTAAATCACCACCAGTCAGCTCTCCCCCTCAAAGGGGAAAGCAGCTCATGGTCATCTGGGACGATGGCAACTTTACTTCAAAACTATTTTATTAAGACAGTGCACAAAATCATTTACAAGATAGGTGCATCTCTCTTGAGTACAGTCTCTAGCACCTGACTGCTGATGTTACTGTTGCATAATGATACATATCACTGACTCATTGTCTGAACTATTAACCATTATACTACAGTTTATTTATTTAAAGTTTTAATATCGCCTCCCACTTGCACATAATGAAGAGGTGCAGTAATTTGTTTCTGTGGGGTGGGAGAAGGGGAAAAGAGGAAAAAAACAGAAAATCCCTCCCATGATAATGGTCTGCTCCAGACAGCATGGGGTTGACAGGCACTCAATTTAATATCAAAAAGAAGAAATGCGGCAACTACAACAATGCAATAGAGCCTCAACATTGCACTGGTGCCATCCCAGTTCTTCTAATGGGGGCAAGAGGCTAGGTTTATTGCCATGAGTAAGGTGCAGTGAACCTTTGCCCTGCATCAAAGCTGCATTGTGATGCCCTTAACATGATTTGGATTTGATTTATCATCATGTGTACAGTGAAAAGCATTGTTCTGTGTACAGTCCAGGCAGATCATTCCAAACATGAAAAATATAGGATATATGATAGATACAAAATATAAATACATAGATATAGATATTGGGTGAAGCATACAGGAGTGCAGTACTGCTCAGTAGAGAAGTTGTGTGAAGAGATCAGTTCAGTCCATAAGAGGATCATTCAGGAGTTTGGTAACAGCGGGGAAGAAACTGTTTTTGAATCTGCGCGTGCTCTCAGACTTTTGTATTTCGTGCCCGATGGAAGTAGTTGGAAGAGAGAATAACCTGGGTGGGAGAGGTCTTGGATTATGCTTCCCACTTTCCCCAGGCAGCGGGAGGTGTAGACAGAGTCAATAGATGGGAGGTGGGTTCGCATGATGGACTGGGCTGTGTTCACGACTCTCTGTCGTTTCTTACGGTCTTGGGTCGAGCAGTTGCTGTACCAAGCTTCGATGCAGCCAGATAGGATGTTTTCTATGGTGCATCTGTAAAAATTGGTAAGCGTTAATGTGGACATGCCAAATTTCCTTAGTTTCCTGAGGATGTATAGGCGCTGTTGTACTTTCTTGGTGGTAGCGTTGACTTGGGTGAATCAGGACAGATTGTTGGCGATGTGAAAACCTAGGAATTTGACGTTGTCAACCATCCAGGGCAGCATGGTAGCACAGTGGTTAGCACAGTTGCTTCACAGCTCCAGGGTCCCAGGTTCGATTCCTGGCTTGGGTCACTGGCAGTGCGGTGTCTGCATGTTCTCCCCATGTCTGCGTGGGTTTCCTCTCACAGTCTAAAGATGTTCAGGTCAGGTGGATTGGACATGATAAATTTCCCTTAGTGTCCAAAAAAAAGGTTAGGTGTGGTTACTGGGTTACGGGGATGGGTTGGAGGCGTGGGCTTAAGTAGGATGCTCTTTCCAAGAGGCGGTGCAGCCTCGATGTGCCAAATGGTCTCCTTCTGCATTGTAAAAAAATTGTATTATCTCCCCCTCGGCACCATTGATGCAGAGAGGGATGTGTACGATACTTTGCTCCCTGAAGTCAATGACCAGCTCCTTGATGCTGTGAGCTGAGGAGTTCCAGTGCTTTATTGCAGCAACAATAATGGAAAAGTGAAATATGTCCAAGTTAGTCTGGTATGTAACTGGGTGTGGTAGTCACCACTGATGTATTATACTGTATATATGGGTTTTACGGTAAGGCCCCTGTACGACAGGTACGGTGGTAGATCCCTGCCTGCTGGGGGCGGAGTATAAATATGTGTGCTCTCAGTACAGCAGCCATTTTGTCAGCTGCTGTAGGCGGCCACACATCTCTGTGTAATAAAGCTTTGATTACATTCTACTCTCATCTCGTCGTAATTGATAGTGCATCAATTTATCACACAGAGATGTGTGGCCTCCTACAGCAGCTGAAGACCAGCCGCGTCTCGCCTCGGTCACGATTGACCAGTCTCGACCGCACATCCTCGTTACTGCTTCGATAAAGGTGAAGATCGATGGGCACGAAATAGCCTGCCTTCTGGACTCCGGGAGCACTGAGAGCTTCATCCACCCCGATACGGTAAGGCGCTGCTTCCTCGCAGTACACCCCCGCTAACCAGAGAATCTCACTGGCTCCATGGCGATCCAGGGGTACTGCATCGCCACCCTCACCATCCAGGGCGTGGAGTTCAGCGGCTTCCACCTCTACGTCCTCCCCAACCTCTGCGCTGCCTTGCTACTCCGCCTGGACTTCCAGTGCAACCCAGGGCCGACTCAAGGTACCGACAACTCGGGCAGTCGCCCGGGGTGCCATGTGCTAGGGGGCGCCATCAAGGAGTGCGTGACCGGCGTCAGAGACCTGGCGCCGCGTAAAAGACTCGGGTCCCGCGCATGCGCAGTTGGGCCGGTGCCAACCAGCGCATGCACGGTGGCCGCCCTCCCCCAGGCTGCCCCGCACAAACATGGCGGATGGATCCAGGCTCGCCGGTGGAAGAAAGGAGGCCTGCCGACAGAGAGACCGGCCCGCCGATCGGTGGGTCCCGATCATGTACCAGGTCACTCCGGCCCCCCCCCCCCCCCCCCCCCCCGGTGAACGGAGCCCCCCCCCCCCCAAAGGGCGCCGAAGTTCAGCTTGCCCGGGGCGCCGGCAACCCTAGGGCTGGCGCTGGTGCAACCTCCAGAGCCTAACCCTGAAATTTGGCGGGCCCTTACCACCCCTTACTGTTTGCGGCCTCGCGACCCTTAAGGTCGACCCGCCTTCCCTTTTTACCGACCTAACCCTGGATTGCAAACCCGTCGCCTCCAGGAGCAGACGTACAGCGCCCAGGACTGGACCTTCATCAGGTCTGAGGTCCAGCAACTGCTGCAGGAAGGTATTATCGAGGCCAGCAACAGCTCCTGGAGAACCCAAGTGGTAGTGGTGAAAACCGGAGAGAAAAACAGGATGGTCGTTGACTACAGACAGACCATCAATCGGTACACGCAGCTCGACACGTATCCCCTCCCACGCATATCTGATATGGTCAATCAGATTGCACAGTTCCGGGTCTTCCCGACAGTGGGCCTGAAACCTGCCTACGACCAGCTCCCCATCCGTAAGGTGGACCCCCGATACACTGCGTTCGAAGCAGACGGCCGCCTTTAACATTTCCTTAGGGTTCCCTTCGGCGTCACCAACGGGGTCTCGGTCTTCCAACGGGAGATGGACCGAATGGTTGACCGGTACGGACTGCGGGCCACCTTCCCGTACCTGGACAACGTCACCATCTGCGGCCACGACCAGCAGGACCACGACGCAAACCTTTCCAAATTACTCCACACCGCCACTCTCCTCAACCTCACTGACATCAAGGAGAAGCGTGTGTTCAGCATGAACCAATTAGCCATCCTCGGCTACGTGGTTCAGAAGGGAGTTCTAGGGCTCGACTCCGATCGCATGCGCCCCCTCATGGAACTCCCCCTCCCCCACTGTCCCAAGGCCCTCAAATGATGCCTGGGGTTCTTTTCGTATTACGCCCAGTGGGTCCCAAACTATGTGGAAAAGGCCCACCCACTCATTCAATCCACCGCTTTCCCACTGATGGCCGAGGCTTATCAGGCCTTCGACTGTATCAAGGCCGACATCGCCAAGGTCGCAATGCACGCGGTCGATGAGACGCTCCCCTTCCAAGTCGAGAGCGATGCATCGGACGTTGCTCTGGCCGCCACCCTCAACCAGGCAGGCAGGCCCATGGCATTCTTTTCTCGCACCTTCCATACTTCCGAAACTCGGCACTCCTCCGTCGAAAAGGAGTCCCAAGCCATCGTAGAAGCTGTGCGACATTGGAGGCATTACCTGGCCGGCAGGAGATTCACTCTCCTCACTGACCAATGGTCGGTTGCCTTCATGTTCAACAACACACGGCGGGGCAAGATTAACAGCGATGAAATCTTGAGGTGAAGGATCGAGCTCTCCGCCTACAATTACGAGATTTTGTATCGCCCCGGTAAGCTCAACGAGCCTTCCAATGCCCTATCCCGAGGTACATGTGCCAGCGCACAAGTGGACCGACTCCGGACCCTGCACGACAATCTCTGTCACCCAGAAGTCACCCGTTTTAACCACTTCATTAAGGCCCGCAATCTGCCCAACTCCATCGAGGAAGTCAGGACTGTCACCAGAGACTGCCAGGTCTGCGCGGAGTGTAAACCGCACTTCTACCAGCCAGACCGTGCACGCCTGGTGAAGGCCTGCCGCCCCTTTGAACGCCTCAGCGTGGATTTCAAATAGCCCCTCCCCTCCACCAACCGAAACACTTACTTCCTCAGTGTGGTCGACGAAAATTCCCGATTCCCCTTTGCCGTCCCATACTCTGATATAACATCTGCCACTGTCATCAAAGCCCTCAACACCATCTTCGCTCTGTTCGGTTTCTCCGCCTACGTCCACAGCGACCGGGAGATCCTCATTTATGAGCGATGAGCTACGCCAGTTCCTGCTAAACAGGGGCATTGCCTCGAGCAGGACGACAAGCTACAACCCCTGGGGAAACGGGCAGGTGGAGCGGGAGAATGGGACGGTCTGGAGGGCCGTCCAGCTGGCCCTACGGTCCAGAAATCTCCTGGCCTCCCGCTGGCAGCAGGTCCTCCCCGATGTACTTCACTCCATTTGGTCGCTCCTGTGCAACGCGACTAACGAAACCCCCCATGAACGTCTCTTTGCCTTCCCCAGGTAGTTCACCTCCGGTATTCCACTCCCAACGTGGCTGGCAGCTCCAGGACCCATTCTCCTATGTAAACATGTGCGATTCCACAAGGGTACAGCTACTCCACACCAACCCGCAGTATGCCTACGTGGCGTACCCCGACGGCTGCCAAGACACAGTCTCCCTCAGGGACCTGGCACCAACTGGTTCCCCACACCCCCCCTCTGCCCCGGCAGCACCCTCCCTTCGCCCGGCACACCCCGCCGCAGCCCCCGCTCCAGGACATTCCATCCTTCCCTTGCTCCCACCCGGGATGAAGAGGATTTCGACACGCTCCCGGAGTCACCGAAGACCAAGCCGACACCGGAGTCGCCACCAGCACTGCGGCGCTCTCGACGACAGATCAAGGCACTGGACGGCCTAAATTTGTCACATTCCCTGTGATTTTAAAAGCAATTTGTATGTATATAGTTCTCCATCACCCCGCTGGACACATTTTTAACAGGGGGTGAATGTGGCAGTCACCACTGATGTATTATACTGTATATATGGGTTTTAAGGTAAGGCCCCTGTACTACAGGTACGGGGGTAGATCCCTGCCTGCTGGCTCTGCCCAATAGGCAGAGTATAAATGTGTGGGCTCTCAGTACAGCAGCCATTTCGGCAGCAGCTGTCGGAGCCCACACATCTCTGTGTAATAAAGCCTCGATTACATTCTACTCTCATCTCGTCGTGATTGATCGTGCCTCACTCAGAAGGGACCTTTGAAGTGCTCCAAAGATTTATTGACTATGTTCTTCTTAGTGGTAAAGCTCACAGGAGATGCAGTTGCAGTCAAATAATCTTTTATGAAATGGTAACAAAGGGCACGATTTAACTACCGCGTTGTGTCGGGCGTGAATCTGGACTCGCCAGGTAAACAGCTGGAAAGGCCAGAATTGAGATTCGCGCCAGGTGGCGTTGAGTTCAGGATTTCACCCAAAAATGGGAAGCATAGCATTAACCCTCATTTACATTCACGTCAATCTCACTCGCAAGATTGAAGTCGAATGCAGCGGCCTCCTGGGAATTACCCAACTCCCCAGCGGAATGCCATGTGGGCGTTGTTTAGTAATCCTTTCCAAAAATATGAAACTGGCTTAATAGCAACTGAGGGGAAGTGAGGAGGTGAGTAGCCATTTCCATTTTCTGCCATGCAGCTCAATAGTACTAGAGCTGCTAGCCCAGTGCTCAGGGAGAGGGGCGGCACCCCTCAGGGGGGGGGGGGGGGGGTGAAGCCCTCAGGAGGGGTGAAGGTTTCTAGATCAGGGGTCACCCATGGGCTGGGGGAGGGGGGAGGGGCTTTGCATCTGTGAGACCTTCAAGACATCTTTGAATATTGTGGATACGCATAACAGGGGAAACCACAGCTGCGGCCTACCTGTCTTACCAGACACTTGCAGAAGCTGTGGCTTCAATGAAGAAAATCAATTTCACTCCCTTTGACTGTGACCAGCCTCTAGCTTCACAGCTGAAGTCTATTGCAAATGACAAATTAGCCTTGTTAGTTGTGAGAGCCAGTGGACTATGTGGATGCCAGGATGTGGTTTCAGTGAGATTGAGCTGTGTGGGAGGGCCTGCAGTTCCTGGATGGAGAATGGCACTGATACACGGAACAAGTCACACATTGATTGGCAGATCATATCTACGATAAGGTTCTGGATATGATAACATATTCTCAGGCTTATAAGAACATAAGAACATAAGAACTAGGAGCAGGAGTAGGCCATCTGGCCCCTCGAGCCTGCTCCGTCATTCAATTAGATCATGGCTGATCTTTTGTGGACTCAGCTCCACTTTCCGGCCCGAACACCATAACCCTTAATCCCTTTATTCTTCAAAAAACTATCTATCTTTACCTTAAAAACATGTAATGAAGGAGCCTCAACTGCTTCACTGGGCAAGGAATTCCATAGATTCACAACCCTTTGGGTGAAGAAGTTCCTCCTAAACTCAGTCTTAAATCTACTTCCCCTTATTTTGAGGCTATGTCCCCTAGTTCTGCTGTCACCCGCCAGTGGAAACAACCTGCCCGCATCTATCCTATCTATTCCCTTCAGAATTTTAAATGTTTCTATATGATCCCCCCTCATCCTTCTAAATTCCAACGAGTACAGTCCCAGTTTACTCAACCTCTCCTCATAATCCAACCCCTTCAGCTCTGGGATTAACCTAGTGAATCTCCTCTGCACACCCTCCAGCGCCAGTACGTCCTTTCTCAAGTAAGGAGACCAAAACTGAACACAATACTCCAGGTGTGGCCGCACCAACACCTTATACAATTGAAACATAACCTCCCTAGTCTTAAACTCCATCCCTCTAGCAATGAAGGACAAAATTCCATTTGCCTTCTTAATCACCTGTTGCACTTGTAAACCAACCTTCTGTGACTCATGCACTAGCACACCCAAGTCTCTCTGAACAGCGGCATGCTTTAATATTTTATCGTTTAAATAATAATCCCGTTTGCTGTTATTCCTACCAAAATGGATACCCTCACATTTGTCAACATTGTATTCCATCTGTATCCTCCATTTCTGTTGAGGAACCTGAGTGATGACATTGTGAATTTGGTTTTTTGTGTGAAAATGAGCTAATACAGCTTTATATTGGTTTCCAATATGGAACGGTGATGTTTCCTTGTGTTTACTGGTTAGTGTGATATGTGGAATATTGATTTTCAAATCTTTCTTACTGTTGACCATTTAATAAGGAAAGCATTCTCAAGTGCTTCCTTGCGGGCACATGTGCCATCTCTCAAAGCATGATTACTGCATAGCATTTCAAGAAAACTGTGAAACCTGAACACTCTGCCTGAACTCTTGGAGTGTCAGCATCATAGGGCAGCTGCAAACAATCAAACACTAAGGAGCAGGGCTTCAGCACTGAGGGTCCACTCGTGCCCAAAGGGTGAGTGTGCGGATCAGGGGAGGGCATCAGAGTACGGCCTCCCTAATGTTCCTGGCAGAGGTCTGGGGTCTGGGGTTAGGGGCTCCTGATGTGGCCGGGGGTGAGTGTGCAGAGTAAGATTTGCCAGCACAACTGGCTTGCTGCATGGCACTCTGAGAGAAGGCGGGACATATAAGGAAGGGAGTAGTTTGCTGGATTGGAGGATCCTGGGATGGAATCCATAACTGATGTTGGTCTGTCTCCTTCTCCAATTCTGTACGGATACCAAAATGCTTGGTGTTTTCGGTGCTGCAGCAGCTTCCCTCACGTCGCTGGTGGCAACCAATGCGGCCAGACACTGGAGAAGGTAGCAGCCGTCACCCCACGTGCACAGACCCTGAAGACCCAGATGCTGAGGAGGAACACAAAGGGGGAGGCCAGCGATGGCCCAAAGTGTAAAGGGGCCATTTGTCTTTTGATGAGGTGGCAGGCGGTGACATTGTAATTAGCGCATATCTCATCTTTAGTGATGTTATAAATAAACAATAATTGTTTTCAACTTACAAACCTGGTGACTATAAATTATTGGGCAACCAGGGGCCTAAAATTTCAGGATTTTGTATACAAAATATTGATTCATTTACTAGTGTTGGGACTGTGGGGTGGAATCGACCATGCCCTATCCCAGGGTGTCGTAATACAAATTGGGGGCTCATCTGGGATTTTTGGAATGTTAGACGATGAATTTGGGTTACAGTCTAAAGATTATGAGAGGTAAAAAGAGCTGTTCTGGATGCATATGGTTTGGTTACTGAAGCACACAGGCAGGAGCTTCGGAATTTGAGGAGACAGCCGGGACAAGCTTATGCAGAAATTGAAGGAATAAGCAGAACAATTTCAATAGGTGAGTACAAGCATTGGGAGTTGATACCACTTATGAGGTTCTGAGAGAGGTTATTCTCTGAGAGGAATTTAAGAATTCCCTACCTTCTACATTGAGAACGCATGTTGAAGAACAGAAGATTAAAACTGCTAGACAGGCAGCAATTATGGCTGACGTTTATGAACTAATCCATAAATTTAAATCAATCACATAGAAACATGCATAGAAAATAGAAGGAAGAGGAGGCTATTCAACCCTTTGAGTTTGCTCCGCCATTCATTATGATCCTGGCTGATCATCAAGTTCAATACTCTGATCCCGCCTTCCCCCATGCCCTTAACTCTCTGACTCTCTCTGCATCCTTCTCACAGCTCACCCCCCACCCAATTTTGTATCATCTATGAGTTTGGAAATAATACATTTAGTTCTCGCCCCAAATCATTAATATATAATGTGAACAGTTGGGGTTGTAGCACAGATCCCTGTGGTACCCCACTAGTCACTGCTTGCCAATCAGAAAAATACATATTTATTCCAACTTTTTGCTTCTTATCTGCTAACCAGCTTCTATCCATCTCAAGACACTACCCGTAATCCCATGCGCTTTAACTTTACATAGTAAGCTGCTATGTGAAACCTTGTCGAAAGTCTTCTGAAAGTCTAAATAAACCACATCCACCAGTTCTCCCTGGACAACTCTACTAGTTACATCTTCAAAGAATTCTAGTAAATTTGTCAAGCATGATTTCCCTTTCGTAAATCCATGCTGACTTTGTCTGATTACACCACTGCTTTCCAAATGCTGTGCTGTGAAATCCTTGATAATGGACTCTAGCAACTTCCTCACTACTGATGTTAGGTTCACTGGTCTATGATTCCCTGTTTTCTCTCTACCTCTCTTTTTGAATAGTGGGATTATATTAGCTACCCTCCAATTTGCAGGAACCATTCCAGAGTAGAAAGAATTTTGGAAAATAACCACCAATGGATCTACTATTTCTAGGGCTACTTCCTTCAGTAATTTGGATGAAGATTATCGGGACCTGGAGGTTTATCTGCCATTAATTTCCCCCAAACCATTTCTTTACTAATACGAATTTCCTTCAGCTCCTCATTTGTGTTTCTCAGAACTTCTGGTACATTATTCATGCTTTACTTTGTGTCATGTGAGTGTCCCTTGAAGAAAGGTTTTTGTCTTATCACATGGCTTCAGTGATGTAATTGTGTGGGTGGAGCTGGCTGTGGCTCTGTGAGCTGTTTTGGCTTCATTTTGAGTTTTGTCTACCGGACCTGTCTCTCTCTATTTTCATTTTAAATATCTGTTCCAGTAAAGATCACCTTGGTGGTGGCTTTGGAGATATAATTGCTTTCCGGAAGGAATTTGAATCTGCTGGTTGAAAACCGCATCAGAATCACAGGGACCATGACCAGTCTTAGTCAAGTGAGAATACAGTGTGCTAGGCCATGCCTTTGAATAGGGTTTTTTGGTTTAGTGGAGTTTGTTTTTGAATTGGAACAGTTAAGGGGGAATTCATTAAGTTTTATACATAGATTACTGTAGCTGGGTGGTGTCTTTATGTTTGTAATTGATACAAATTCTTGTTGTTTGTTTATAGAAATGTTAACTAAGTTCTTAGAATAAAGCTTGTTTTGATTAAAGTGTCCAGGGAGATTGATAAATCACAACTGAAGGGAAGGCTCTTGTGCTCATCCTAGCTAAATTCAACATAAAGGTTGTAGGTCAGGTGAACTCTATAATACACTTTTGAGTTTCTAAACCCTGGCCCATAACATTTGTGAAGACAGAAGCAAGGTACAAATTTAGTTTCTCAGCCATTTCTTTGGTCTCCATTTTGAATTCCCTGGTTTCTGACTATAAGGGGCCTACATTTGTTTTTATCAATCATTTTCTCTTTATATACCAATAGAAACTTTTCCAGTCAGTTGGTACGTTCCCTGCTAGGATGTGGCACTGCCTCTTCCTTGAGGAGCCGGAGGATAGAGGACAGGCAGTGGCAAGCGTTCGACATGCCTGGAGGACCAGGGAGGCCCTCACCTTCACCAGCTTCTCATAGGACAAGGCTGTGTCCATCAGTTCAACCCAGCCCCCAATTTACCTCTCTCTTCCCAATGCATCCAATCCCTCAATCTCACCTTGCCCCACTTCCCTCATTCCCCCAACCCATTCCCCACCCCCTGAACACACCACCCCCTGACCACCCAGTTCCACCATCCAAGGTTCCATGTAACATCACTCCAGAGTAAGGGGCCTGTGCTGGAACTGTCAGTGGGTCAATATACAAGGCAGGAGAGTGATGATAATTCGATGAGAGGAAAGCTCTGGTGCTCCTCAGTTTCCACAAAAATCTGACTCCTGTCGTTCTGCTGACAGTGCGCTCACACCCATACCTCTGAACAGGGTCTGTATCGGGGGCATTTGATCTTGAATCGCTCTGTCCGTGGTGGGGGGGGGGGGGGGGGATAGAGGGGAACAGGGGGTGAGGGTGCAGGCAGGCCTGCTGTGAAGATTAACTTGATAGAGGTATAACCTGTTTAATAGTGAACATTTTACATTTCCAATCCCCCTAGCTACAGATAGTGACCCCATCCCTAGTGCCCACTCAGTGCTCCTCACTCTTCTTGATCTTTCATGGTCTACTGCCAGGTCTACGTGTGTCCCATGGATGCACATCAGAGGTGGAGGCAGCCTAACACTTTCTGCAACCTGTGGCCTTTGATGCCTTTGGCGGACGTCCTCTGGAGGGCCAGGAGTTGGGAGGCCCCAGCCGAGTTATCGGTGTCACTGGCGTTGCCATGCCACCTGTTATGCCTGCAGGCTTTGAGATGCACCGGTGCCCGGAAGAGGTGGGTTCAGAAGAACTGAAGGCCGCCATCATCTCTTTGGTAGAAAGCCCCAGTTGCCTTCCAGTGCTTCCTCCTACCTGACAGTGCCTGTAGAGCTCTGGGGGAACCTATGGCATGGAACGGCCACTGGAGTGAGTTCCGGGGCCTCTGAGTCATCATTGTCTGCCAGTCCTGGTGGCTCCCATTGTCTACACCATGGTGTTGACGCCCTCAGCGATGTTCCTCAGTGACTGGGACATGCTCTGCAGTGCCTCGGCAATGTCCACCTACATCTGAGACATGCCTCACATCGACTGGGACAAGATGTCGAAGCCCTAAGCCATGGTTGTCACAGACTGAGCCATGCCTTGGGCACCACCACTCAAGTCGCTAATGTCATGCTCTCCACTGTAATCGCCACCCAGCAGTGTTGGCCTCTGTGCCATGCATTGTCGGCACCGTCTCCTGCGCCCATAGCGTCGGGCCTCCACCAATCAGCTATGCACTCGCTGGAATCTTGCTGACATCTCCTCCTTAATGTCAGTGCTGTGTCCTATCATCTGCATTGGTATTGGGGAAACTTGTCCAGAGGTTTGGCATCTGACTGGGTCCCAGCTGAGCCCTGGGATACACCAGACCTCCAACTGTTGACACCCTGGATGTTCCTGTCTCCACCTGATGTGCATCAGAAACTTTGTGGTGCTGACCAGATTGTACCCAGAAGCCTGACCACTAATATCACCCACCGAGGTGTGTGTCGAAAAAGATGGGGGCGATAGCTGTGACACCACAACGGTGGTCTCGCATGAGCTGTCCTGCGATGTGGTCTCTTGGGTGGCTGAGGGGGAATGACTCCGAGTGGCCCAGCCTCATCAAGTGGAGATCCTGCGAGATAATGGACATGTGGTCAGTGAGAGGGAAGGATTATTTTGTCAGACATGAACTATTCACTTAAGACAGTGAAGGCTATTCACTGAAGGGACAGTGGATCCTCTGCTGTGTGGCATAGGCCAACCTCGTTGTCGGTGACTGTTCCCTCCTCTGTCAACCCTGCAATCTCCAGGACCCGTTCCTCATACGGGGTGACGTCTTTGTTCTCGGGGGACTCCGCTTCCCATTTTGGCCCTTTTCCACTTATTATGGGCTACCTTCACCTGCAGACTCAAAGGGAGGGCATTGTGAGTCACACACTTGATGGGTCTGATGGAATTACAGCAGGTGGCACCACACCTGGACATAAAGGGTGTGTGCTGGTGGGTGCCAGGGGGTTCTGGGGAACAAGCACAAAGAACAGCTGTGGGAAGGATGCGAGGTTTCAGCCAGTGATTTATGGGCAGGTGGGGAGGAGGATTTGAGGGATGCAGGTTGAATGGATGCTGGGATAGAAGTGGTAACATACCCTCATACCCTTGCAGCTCTTTACAGGTCGTTGGTCATAGGACATCAGCCGTCACTAATTCCCAGACGGCATTGCTGACCCTGCTGTTGGTCCTCTGACCCCTTTGGGAGAACAGGCTCCCCCAGCTCTCATTCACAGCATAGAGAAGCCTGGCCAGGTCGGCATCTCCAAAGCAGGGAGCAGGTCTGCACGCTGCCATGTTTGCGTGTTGACTGGGAGTGAGTGGTGAGGGAGCGTTTAAAAGCAACTCCGTTGTGTTGTCAGTGAGCAGCTGAGGAGCGAGTCCGGCTAATCAGACGGCAAGACAGCCAGTAATGGCAAGAAGCTTGTGCGGGCTCATTTTCGGCTCTAAGTAGGGGCCGCGATCTCATCAACACCCTGCCAATCATGCCCAAAATGACACTTCAAAATTTTTCTGTTAAATTACACCCAAGTGATTTAATTGACGCTTCAGATATGGCACCAGCATGCTGGGACAAACTTTCGCGAAGGTTAAAGAAGTTGGAGACAGGCCTCGCCACAGATGTCGCCTCCTGCTATCCGTAGTGAGGTCATTCGCTCCAACTTTGAACAGGCTGCAAATTCAAGAAATGCTATGGTTCAAGGGGTTAAAATCTGCCAGCATCATGCTGGAGGCAGTGGTTTGATCCCTCTACGCACCCCCTGTGCCCCGATTAAAGGCTCAAGTTAAAATCGGCTCTAAATTGTAGATTATATTTCATGCATTGAACTTAGAGCTTTGTGCTGTTGATGGGACAGAACTACACAACATACACACTCAGAATGGCTGAATCATGAAGAAAATGCTCCTCGAAATCCCGTTTTATAACCCAGCTTTAATTATTTATGCAATTAGCGAATTGGCAGAAACATTGTGGGTTTTTAGATGTTGAATGATAAGTTGCACATAACCCATCTGTGCACTTTCTTACATATCCCTTTTTCATTGTTGGTCTAACATTTCAAGGCAATGTGCGGTTCATTGCACAGTGGCAGTTCACGGTGTCAAATAGATTCCATCTATCCCTCACAACCTCAGGTTAAGTGCAGTCAAGTGCTTATTTTTCAAATATTGTATTTATTTTTAATGTGGTTGCAAATTCAGATCACGAGGGTAACTTTGCAGTGCGGACAAATTTATTGGGATCTCAGCTGAGACTGTCTGGCCCATTACATTCCGAAGCTTTGAACAACCAGCTAGTGGAGGTTATCTTAAAGAGCTGACTAGATGATCCCACTGGTGGAACTAGGGATGGCTATCCTGCTAGTACACATGCTAACCAAAAGTACACAGAGTTGGCCGGCTGTACCTTTTATTGAATTAAAGGTGTGCAGTTCCAGCACAACTTTGAACCTGCACTGGGAACTAGTCTGATGGACAAGACAGCAGTTTCTATCCAGCAGCTCAAATTTAAAAGAATGCGGCTAAATAAAAATGAGTGGCCAAACAGGAGTGGAAACTTTGGGCGTGATTGAATGATCGCTTTGTGCTGAAGCGGGAGCGTGGTGAGGTCTTTAGATCGCAGGAAAGGCCGAAAACAAGAACTGTGGCAGGTGCCGATCGGTTTGCGATTTCATCGGCCTGCTACCGTTGACGAAATCAGGAACCCACCGGAACATGGCGGGAAACTAATAATCATCACTTAAGGCCAATCTCCACACAATTAATGGAAGCGGCCCCCTCTCCAATGGCTTTCCTTGAACTAATCACCACCTCAACTAGTGGATACGTGGGCCTCGGGTAGTACTCCTTTTTAAAAATGTCAGGGAAGGGCTGCTGTGGGGAGCTGAGGAGATGAGTAGCCATTTTCACTCCCAGGCAATGAGCCTGGGAGCACTGGGGTTGCTGCTCCAGTGTCTTGGGGGGGGGGGGGGGGGGGGGAAGCCCTCAAGGGGCCGATCTTGGTTGGAGTGCCCCGCCGTCGATGGGATGGGGGTGGGAATGCCGGGTTGGGGGGGGGGGGCGGTGCCCGGCACAACCTCAGGTGGGTGGGTGAGATGGATGTCTAAGTGCCTGCGGGTCTGCCATGCCACTCCCTGCATCATGCGTTCCCATTCCGGGGTCAACCCTTACCGCCTCCTGTCTGCCCCACCAACCAGCCATAACTACCACTGACCATGGAGGCTTCTCACCGCACGGCTGAAGCTATTGCTCATTTTAACTTGGGAATCCTAGTTAAGTGAGCACTTCACAGCTCCCAAGTGGATTTCCGTAGGTAGGCGTGCCATGTAGCATGTGGGGTTATTGCTCAGCATCCCAATCAGACCATGCTGCTTGGACACTGTGCCAGAGCACTGCGTGATACAACACCACAGACGTAGTGACAATATCCAACAAGAGGCTGGGCCCCAGCACCTGGGACACTTCGGCAACCACAGGGTGAGTATATGCACCGGGGATGGGACCAGTGCCCGCTCTCCGTAACTTTACCCTGGGATACAGGATGTGGGGTCCAGTGAGCAGGGGCCTCCACTGCAGCTGGGGGTGCGTGGCAGGGCGTATCGATGGCGGGGGTGTGGGGGTGGGGGTGGTTAGGGGGAGCAATGGAGGTATGGAGGGTCCCGAGGTGGAAGACGCTCTGGTTGTCAGTCTTACACCTTCTCCCATTCCTTACAAATATTACACAGGGTGGATGATATCTTGGACCCCGCAAAAGCTGCCCTCATGGTACTGCTGGCAGGCCAGGCACTGGAGAAGGCAGCGGCAGCAGCATCAATAGAGGCTCGAAGTGGCGGCCCGTGTGCAGGGCTCCGCCCCACACCCTGAGGACCCGGCCACCCTAGAGACCAGGGAGGGACCGAGGGCAACAGCCCAAGGTGTACAGGTGATGTTGGTGACACCTTTCGAACAGGTGACAGACAGCATGTGCTGCAGGAGGCTCTGTGTCAATACGAGGATGATGTGGCACCTGTTTCATGTCCTTGTCCTTGCGGACTTGGCGCCCATGGCCACAAGTTCTATATCTTAGGATCATTTCAGGGCTCGAGTGGGGACTTGTGCAGCATTTCACAAGCTAACGGCTACAGGAGGGAGATAGAGAACCTAGTGGCATGGTGGAACGACAATCTCTCCCTCAATGTCAGCAAAACTAAAGAGCTGGTCATTGATTTCAGTAAGCAAAGTACTGTACACACCCCTGTCAGCATCAACGGGGCCGAGGTGGAGATGGTTGACAGCTTCAAATTCCTCGGGGGGGACATCACCAAAAATCTGTCCTGGTCCACCCACGTCGACGCTCCCACCAAGAAAGCACAACAGTGTCTATACTTCCTCAGGAAACTAAGGAAATTCGGCATGTCCACATTAACCCTTACCAACTTTTACAGATGCACCATAGAAAGCATCCTATCGGGCTGCATCACAGCCTGGTATGGCAACTGCTCGGCCCCGGACCGCAAGAAACTTCAGAGAGTCGTGAACATTGCCCAGTCCATCACACAAACTTGCCTCCCATCCATGGACTCCATCTACACCTCCCGCTGCCTGGGGAAAGCGGGCAGCATAATCAAAGACCCCTCCCACCCGGCTTACTCACTCTTCCAACTTCTTCCATCGGGCAGGAGATACAGAAGTCTGAGAACACGCACAAACAGAATCAAAAATAGCTTCTTACCCGCTGTTACCAGACTTCTGAAGAACCCTCTTATGGATTGACCTGATTAATATGACACTGCTGAATGCTTTACCCATTGTCGGTGTCTATGTATTTACATTGTGTACCTTGTGTTTCCCTATTATGTATTTTCTTTTCTTTGATTTCCATGAGCTTCTCGCAGAAAAATACTTTTCACTGTACCTCAGTACACGTGATGATAAACAAATACAAATCTAAACCCAAAGTGCATCTGTGAGATCATGGATGCCGTATTTTCCTGGGCAGCAAACTATATAAACTTTACAACACCAGGTTAAAGTCCAACAGGTTTGTTTCAAATCACTAGCTTTCGGAGCACTGCTCCTTCCTCAGGTTCACCTGATGTACTTGGTGTTGTAAGACTTCGTACTGTGCTCACCCCAGTCCAATGCCGGCATCTCCACATCATATATAAACTTTGACATGGACCAGGCCCAACAGGATGCCCAGGCAGCAGGATTTTCCACCATCGAAGGGATGCCCCAGGCCAGGGGGTAGTGGATGACACGCGTGTCACCTTGCACTCACTGGGCTGTCAGGGAGTGCCCGTCATCAACATGAAGGGGTTCCACTCCCTGAACATCTGGGTCATGTGCTACCAACACATGAAGATCATTCACGGGTGTGCATGCTTCCCGGGGAGTGTACACAATTGCTACAACCTGGGGCAGTCGGACATCCCAGACCTCTTCGAGAACCACCCCAGGATGGCCAGTTGGCCCACTGAGGACCTGGCTATCGGTGCCAGTACAGAGGCCGGTGACCGATGCAGAGACCGATACAACGAGGCCCTTGTGGCCGCCCGGGCTGCCATTGAGCGGTGCATCGGACGCCCCAAAATGCGATTCCGATTTCTTGAGTGCAATGTTCTGTAATGCTGTGGATATGTGTCCACAACTTCCCCAATCCCTTGATGATGCCACCTCACCTCACCTTTCGCACGCCTCCAAATCCCTTCCCCCACCCTTCCCAACCCCTCATCGCACCCTCCTCCTTTACCCCCAAACCACCACCCCCTCTGTGTCCTCTCAGTGATTCTCGACCTGCTTAGCCTTGCACGCTCTACCGCTGCGCCTCGGTGTGTTCCCAGGATGCACATCAGAGGTGGGGGCAGCCTGCTGCCTACCGCATCCTGTGGCATTTAATGCCCCTGGTGGGTGTCCTATTGGGGAGCCTGGGGTACATGCCCTGCAGTGCCACCTTGTTCCTGGTGCTGACTCTGAGATGCTCCATTGTCAGGGGAATGGGTCTCGGGGGAGTTGGAGGACACCGTCGCCACTCCGCAAGGTGGCCCTGGGTTGGCACCCAGCACCGCCTCCTGCCGATCAGTGCCCATTAGGCCCTGGGGTTCACCTCGGGATGAAGGGACAGCTGGATCGAGCCCCGGCTGCCTTTGCATCTTCTGGCTCTGCCAACCCTGACGGCTCCCCAATGTCTGCCGCGCAATGTCAACGCCTTCTGTGATGATCCTCAGTTACTGAGACATGCTCTGGAGTGCCCGCCAATGCCCACCTGTGACTGGGACATGCTGCAGCGCCTCGGCTCTGCCCATCTGAGACTGGGACATGATCCTCCGCGTCTTATCAAGAGTCGCCTGGGACTGGGACATGTCCCCCAGCAACTGGGCCATGCTGTTGAGGCACTCTGCCATGGCCATCACTAACTGATCCATGCCCTGGACACCAGACACCTCTGCTCATGCTGCAAACGTCGTGCATCCTGTCTGATTTTGTTTGGGTCCAGTAGTCTGGCCAGACTGGCATCCCTGAATCATGGGGCTGGTCTCCTCAGTGGCCTGGCTACGAGTTGTGTGGGGTTGTCTGTGCAGGACCAGTTTCATTGCTGCGCTCTCTTGTTATAAGGTGGCTGGGAGCAGAATCCCAGAGAATCAGTCATTTGCAGCATGAAGTCCATGGGGCCTTATTGAGTGGTTTAATTAACATTTCATAGCGGTGACGGCCTCACCAGGCTGAGTATCGGG
The DNA here is from genome assembly GCF_902713615.1 of Scyliorhinus canicula. Lineage (NCBI taxonomy): Eukaryota > Metazoa > Chordata > Chondrichthyes > Carcharhiniformes > Scyliorhinidae > Scyliorhinus > Scyliorhinus canicula. The sequence goes on from NC_052151.1 coordinate 58,198,673, forward strand.
AAGCTCACAGCAGTTGATGTAACTAGTAGAATTGACCAGGGAGACACAGTGGATGTGATTTATTTAGACTTTCAGGTGGCTTTCTACAAGGGCTCACATCACAGATTGCTATATAAAGTTAAAGCGCATGGGATTGTGGGTAGTGTCTTGAGATGGATAGAAAGCTGGTGAGCAAACAGGAAACAAAATGTTGAAATAAATGGGTCTTTTTCCGATTCAGTCAGTGACTAGTGGGGTACCACAGGGATCTGTGCTAGGATCCCAACCCTTCACGTTAAATATTAATGATTTGGACGGGGAAATTAAATGTAGATTTCCAAATTTGCAGATGATACAAAGTTGGTTGGAATGGTGAGTGAGCTGTGAGGAGGATGCAGAGATGCTTCAGCGGGATTTGGACAGGCTGAGTGGACACATGCATGGCAGATGCAGTATATTGTGGATAAATGTGAGGTTATCCACTTCAGTAGCAAAAATAGGAAGGCAAATTATTATTTGAATGGGAGTAAATTGAGCCAGGTGGATACACAGCAAGACCTGGGTGTCCTCGTGCATCAGTCACTGAAAGTAAGCAGGTAGGTACAGCAGGCAGTAAAGAAGGCAAATGGTATGTTGGCCTTCATAGCGAGAAGATTTGAGTAAAGGAATAGGAATGTTTTACTACAATTGTATAGGGCATTGGTGAGGCCACACCTGGACTATTGTGTGTAGTTTTGGTGTGCTTTTCTGAGGAAGAATGTTTCTGGCAGTGGAGGGAGTGTAGCAAAGGTTTACCAGGCTGATTCCTGGGATGGCAGGAGAATGGCCTCCTACTGCTTCTATTTTCCATGTATGTTTCTATGTATGCTATCAGACTTAGAAACTTTTCCATTAAATCGTGCCCGTTATTTCTGCTTTATAAGGCCTCAATAGTTTATAAAGGGGTGGTTTTTACAAACTTGCGCTTCTGTTGAAAAATAAGTCTTCCCAATGGCATTAATGTGCTTCCGTTGCAGCTTACAGCACTCACAGTAAAATACATGCAAGTATTGTCAGCATGTCACAGAATTCTGCAGATGCACACAGTAGTACTTTTTATTCAACATTCAAGTCATAATGCTTGAGGTGTTCTAAAACCTTGAGAAGGTGAAAAGTAGTCTGTAGTTTTAATCTCTAGTGATCCTGCCAAAGAAAGCACATTTCACATTCAAACAGAGTGAGCACCAGGAGACTTGGTTTGGCTGACAAACACCTCAGACCAGGTTTTCGCACAAGCTTATCTTTTCATTTTTCCAAAAGCAGAAGCATCCTATTTATGTGAGAATGCATCCAATTTCATGTTTGTACATAAAATATTCACAGTCTACCGAGGGATCAGGTCTCCTGTCAGTGTTCACAATGGTATCCCTTCACCTTTCACAAAAAAATCTGTTTTCCATCCAAGGATTCACTTTTGTTTTGAAAATTGTATTTTTTTTAAGCGTTAGCAATTGTAATAGGGCTTCCACTCTGATTGTGTCACCTCTGGAAATAATTCATATTACTGGTTATGTTAAACAAATATGTCTCATATTATGGATCTTGATGTGTGTGAATTGGCTGTTACATTCCCCACATTACAAATGCTTCAAATGCACGACACTGACAATTATCCACTGTGTCAAAACTTAGTTTCAAATATCCTCTTGTATGTTAGCACTCGGGCAATTCCAACCAGGAAAATGTTTCATAACTAAACCTAAACCAAGTCTAAATTGTCAGGGAGACAGTGTGGCACTAATTTCAAGCCAATCTTAATAATCCCTTGGCACCTTTTACACATTCAGATGTGGGCATGGTGAGCCATTTGGTGAAATATCTGCCCAACCTGGCACAGGGGGAGGCAGTGACATAGTGGTATTGTCGCTGGACTAGTAATGATCTAGGGAGATGGTGGAATTTAAACTCAATAAAATATCTGGATTTAAAGTCTAACGATGATCATGAAACAATTGACGATTGTCGTAAAAACCCACCTAGTTCACTGATGTCCTTTAGGGAAGGAAATCTGCCGTCCTTACCTGGTCTGGCCTACCTGTGTCTCCAGACCCACAGTAATGTGGTTGACTCCCAAATGCCCTCTGATATGGTCTAGCAAAGCCACTCAGTTGTATTCAACTGCTCCGAAAAAACAAAAAAGGAACGAAACCAGACAGACCACCTGACATTGACCCAATGTTGAATAAAAAGTACTACTGTGTGCATGGGCAGAATTCTGTGACTATAGCAAATCCAGCCCTGCTGACCCTGATGTTCAAGTCCATGTGTGTCACAGTGCGAGGTGTCACTGTGGAGGCTTCTTGTACAACAACGAGGTTTATTGGAAACAATGTTGAGGTTCAACTATATACAGGTACAGAGGTATATGATGCAGGTCTTTACTCCTTGGGCGTGATTCTGCAGATTTGAGTTAAAGTCCGCTGAATGGCGTGTTTAGCAGGCTGTTTCTTGGCACCTGCAGTGCCAAGGTACATCTTGCTATTCAGCAGTATTTTTATCGTCTTTTGTGGCCTTGGGGAGATTCTCTTTGCCAAGGCCGGACTTATAGCTCGCCAGCAGGAAAGTCTCCTCGCAGATTGGGTGCCATTTTGACCGGCTCCCCCGATCATTCCCCACCCTCTTTCAGGCCCTCCCATATTTCTATACCCCCCCCCCCTCCCCCTTCATCCCCCAACCTTGGGGTGGCCCCCGGGAACTCCCCCTCATCGCCCCTCTACCTGGCAAGAATCCCCCGGGCCCGACCCCTAGCAGTCCCAACCTGTCACTCAGGCACTCTTGTGCTGCCAGCCTGTCACCCTGGCAGTGCCCCTGCCAGAGCCTCAGTGCCACCCAGGCTGAGGTGGCACTGCCAGCTTACCAGGCTGGCAGTGCCATGGTACCCAGTTGTCAGAGGGAGCGCCAGGGTGCCACTTGTCCTGTCCCGACCACCCGTATATCTTCAATGGCCCGGAGATCCTCCCAGGTGCCATTATGACTGGTCCATGTCTGTGTGGACCAATATTAAATGGTGGCCTGGTGAGATCTCCTAGGTGCAGTCACTGAGTCCTTGGTGCTGGGTGAATCCGGCGCGAATCCATATTTAAACACTGATCATTTAAAGATGTTGATCTGTGACATTCTGCGAGATTCCGTTAAATCCGTGAGATGTTTCGAGCCTTATGTATCTCGCGAGAGGCCTCTCTTGAGATTCAATGACCTCGGCCCAACACAAGGTTGGGCGTGACGAGGCCTCTGAATCGTGCCCCTTGGCACCCTAGGTCACAATACCCAGGCTCCTCCTCCCAAGACTCCATGATTTTTCCCCATTGATTGGGGTTCACGTACTCCCACGTGATAGGCCCCGAACAGGTCACATGCCCCACAAATCGTTACCCCTTAAAGGGGCCATGTTACCACATCCCTCCCCCTTCAGTCCCTCGACACATATATACATCGCAGGTTATTAACAGTTAACTATGTACGATGAGGGCAGAAACACAAAGGGGGCAGTCCAGTATAGTCCTTCACAAAGTCAGTCGATCAGGGGACTTCTTACGCCTCAGTTCCCTGACTGGTTCCTCCACCAATGAGGTAGTGTCTTTGCCAATAACCGGAGGTTGTTTCGTAGTCTTGACAGATCTCGTTGGGGGCGCACAACTCTCCAGTTCCTTCAGGAATAGTGAGAGGAGCCCCTTCTGAACGCCCCCGGTTCCCTTGCTTCATGCTCTGCCGAAGATGCATTGATAGTGCCCATCGGAATCGCCTGTTAAGTCATTGGGGTTGCAGCCTTTCTGCTCCTTATATGATCCACGTGCTTCCACACTCGTCTCCCTTGTAAGTCCACCAGGTGTGACACAGAATCAGATTTTGCAACAATTCTCCCAGGTCACCACGATGGACCAGATGCAAAGTTCCTTACAAAAACTAGGTCACCGGTTTTGAATGATCCATTGCCTTTCACCGAGTTATAATACTTATTTTGGGAGGCTTGCCTTGCATTCACCCTCCCCGCCAAATTGGGGACACCAGATCTAACCGAGTACGAAGGCAGAGGCCCATTACTAGCTCTGCTGGTGTAACCCTGGTAGTAATGTGAGGGGTGGGGTTGTGCGAAAGGAGGAAATTGGCAGCACGTTGGTGCAGTGGTTAGCACTGCTGCCTCACGGCACTGAAGTCCCAGGTTAGATCCCGGCTCTGGTTCATTGTCTGTGTGGAGTTTGCACATATTCCTCCCCCATAAAAGCTGTGCCATTATCAGAAACCAATCCCTCTGGAAGGCCATGCATGGCGAAAATGGGTTTCGATGGTAGCTCAGGTTTTTGACCCCATTTCCTGGATATCCAGCCACTTGGAGTGGGTATCCACTAGTATCAGGAACATTCTACCCAGGAAGGGGCCAGCAAAATCAATGTCAAACCTTGTCCACGGACGACAGGCCACTCCCATGGATGAAGATGAATCACAGGCAGCAAGGTTTGCTGTGACTGACAGAAGTCACACTGATGGACCAGGTTCTCAATGTCTTTACCAATACCTGGCCACCATATATAGCTTGTGGCCAATATTTTCATCTTAGTCTGGCCAGAGTGTACTGTGTAACTCGTACAGCAGTGGCTCTCTTGCTGGGAGTGGTACCACCACTCCAAAGCCCCAGTCAATAAGGCACAGAGGTACATCATACAGATTTTTACTACTTGACTCCTGGGTCCAAACTGCTTGGACCCTGCTCCCAAGGCCCCATAGTTTTTACCCAGTTGTCGGAGTTTTGTGCGCTCCCATGCGATAGGCCCTGAGTTGGTCACGTGCCATGCGAAAAGCCACCCCTCAAATGGGTCACACTACCACAGTATGACTCTCAAAAGAGGTGCTACCTAACCTGCTGAAATTTTCCAGCATTTTCTGTTTTTGTTTCAGCCCTGGTAATAACGTGGGTTTGTGAGACGTTCTTTGCATCTCATGTATTTTGTATACAGCGTACATCCAGGGAAGCATAAAGTGACTGCGGTACACTGTCCAGGGCACAGTCAACTGTCCTGTGACACGCAATGTCAAGCTGGTCAATGAGCTTGAGTCATATTCCCGATTTGTGCTAACTTAACTGTCGGTGAGCTCCAAAAAGCTTCAACAGACACACCAAGAGCAGATCTGAAATGAAGAGTATATCCGCATCTGTCAGTATTGCCTACAATGTTGCCGATTGCAGCGGCCACGTGGAAAAGTTATGAAAATTTACTTTGAACTCAGAAACACTTTGCTGTTATTGAGGGAGGCAGTGGTGTCGTGGTATTGTCGCTAGACTAGTAATCCAGCGTAATACTCTGGGAATCCGGATTCAAATCACATCATGGCGGACGGTGAAATTCGAATTCAATAAAAGTTTGTAATTAAAGGTCAAATGATGACCATGAAACCATTGTGGATTCTCGTAAAAAGTCATCTGGTTCACTAATGCCCTTTAGGGAAGGAAATCTGTTGTCCTTACCTGGTCTGGCCTACAGCAATAAATGCTGACTCAGCCAGCAACGCCCACATCCTATGAACAAATTTAAAAAGTTAATATGCTAGTGTCTGATGAGCGATTGGTCATTCCCATCTCATTCTGACTGGAGATCACTAGGACATGACAATGTACAGAGCACGAGCCCAGTCAGCAGTGTGGTGGATGGGAATATCAGGAGCAATTGAAGTAATGACTTTAAACTGCCAGGTATGCGCTCTGCACATTCACCTTATCCCCACTCAGCTCCTTTGCAGATCGTGGGAACATTTGGGAATGGATCTATTCATGTACAATGGCAATCACTGTTGACTAGTTCCCTTGGTGGATTGAAGTGTTTACATACAACGACCGGTCATTAGACTATTGAAATAAATCTTTGCGATCCATGGCATTCCATACCATATGGCATGTTACAATAGGCTGAAATTTGCTAATGATTATGTTCTAATGGTGAGGTAGAAAGGTGCACAACATTAAACCCCACTTGAAGGAAATCATGACTTTCCAAAGCACTTTTGACTTATGGGATCCAGCCCACTCCTATGTGGATTAGCCCCATCATATCGGCAGAAAACTTGCTGATCAAATGAATCCCAGTGTTGGCAGTCAGGGACTATCAGAATGTTCAGCACTGAGAATAGTCCTACAGACAGTGACAAGCTTCCACTTACAATAGGAAGTACCATACTGGAAATCTGCTCACCTAAACAGAGGCGGCAAGGTTTGGATCAGGGACCTTGACCTTGTTCCGAGAGATGAAGATCAATGATGGTTGTGCTTGTTACATACCCCAGAGAGCACAATCAGATGGAACAGGAGAAGCCTTCTCCTCATTCTTCCTGGCAAACCTTCTATTATACAATGAGCGAACCAGATGCAAAAACCCAAATAATTGCAAAACCATATATTACAGCTTCAACTTCAGCCTGATAAAGTCAGCCCAAAGCCATTGAGACCACCACTCTTTCAAACTTGAAAAGAATGAAATATAGAGGAGTCGTAAAGTCTCCCGAACATCTGAATCAGGCAAGTCAGAGACTGGCGGGGCGGGACGGGGGGACGACGACGTGGGGGGGGGGGGGGGGGGGGGGGGGGGGGGGGTGCTGGAGGTGGTTGGAGAAGAGGAAGCTTGCATGTAAATGTTATTGTAAATATATTTGGGTGGAGACATGGGGGGGGTGGGGGTTGGGATGGCTACAGCATCAGACTGTTCAGGATTGTAAGGGTTAATGTCATAGATCATAGAATTTACAGTGCAGAAGGAGGCCATTCGGCCCATCAAGTCTGCACCGGCTCCTGGAAAGAGCACCCTACCAAGGTCAACACCTCCACCTTATCCGCATAACCCAGTAACCCCACCCAACACTAAGGGCAATTTTGGACACTAAGGGCAATTTATCATGGCCAATCCACCTAACCAGCACATCTTTGGACTGTGGGAGGAAACCGGAGCACCCGGAGGAATCCCACGCACACACGGGGAGGATGTGCAGACTCGACCCAAGCCGGAATTGAACCTGGGACCCTGGAGCTGTGAAGCAATTGTGCTATCCACAAGGCTATCGTGCAGCCCACGGGACAGAGAAAACAGTAGCTCCCACATAATGATGTAGGGAGTCACATGGAAGTAGTAGAATGTGGAGTAGGAGTGTTGTAGAAGTCAACACGAAGGTAGCACCTAGGCAGGACTGTATCACGTATATATGTATATAGTTATGTATTATTAATAAACAGTTATGGTTCAACCATACGGGCCTCTGGAACTCTTAATGAGACAACATGCAACCTTAACCCTATCAAAGTTTGCTGGGGAAGTAGGAAGATCATTTATTTAATTGCCTTTGGTGGTGCACAGCTCTCTTAGAAGATTAAATGCCCCAATAATGCTGTGCTGTTTCTAAGGGATGGAAAATTTCCCAAGTGGATGCCCAGGCAACAGCTTTCACTGAGTATAGAAACCACCAATTTGAAGGATATGAGAACTCCTCATATCAGCATTCCCCTTCCCCAACCCATCCCTAAAGTCAACAACGGAGACCCTTCCCCTCTCAAGTCCCTGTGGAACCCCTAGCTAGTGGCAGATTTACAGTTAAGGGGACCCCATGCTCTGCTTCATTTTGAACCCCTTCCTTGGGGTTCCCCCCTCTCAATTTACCATGCGGCCAGGGCCAACACCACCCCCCCCCCCCAACACACCTTCCCCCCTCTCACCTTCCCCCCTCCCAACCCCTTTCCGGCATCACCCCTCCCCCCACCCTGTGCAATCTTGAGCAATAATTTAATTTCAATAGAATGGACTAAATTCTGAGGAACAGAGGTGTCCCGGTAAAATATTTCCAGTGCGGCCAAGCGCTTTATTTTCTCCTCATGGTGCACAAGTAAAAATGTGTAATCAGTTGCCAAGGGAACTTGGACAGCTCTCACAGGATGGAAAGAAAGTATCCATAGAACCATAGAATTCCTACAGTGCATAAGGAGGCCATTCGGCCCATCGAGTCTGCACTGACCCTCTGATAGAGCATCCTGGCCGGGCCCACTCCCACATCCTATCGCCATAACCACACCTAACCTTCTTTGGACACTAAGGGGCAATTTAGCATGGCCAATCCACCTAACCAGCACAACTTTGGACTGTGGGAGGAAACCGGAGCACCCGGAGGAAACCTACGCAGACCCAGGGTGAAAGTGCAAAATCCACAGAGACAGTCACCCAAGGCCAGAATTGAACCAGGGTCCCTGGAGTTGTGAAGCAGCAGTACCAACTACTGTGCCGCCATGCCGCCCTGTATCATACCGACAATTTGTTAAACTTCTGAAGATTAATTAAGTTTTGAAGTTATTACTAGAAGGTACATTGACAGGTCAGTATAAATCTAAAGCCCATTGAGTAGGTTGATTGAAATTTGGGGCAGTGAAGATTTTAACAAGTCACACAAATAAAAATATCCCTCCCTTATCTTTATCATATTTAGACGAGTGAGTTGCCAGTCTGTAGCTGGATTGGCAGTTCTATTAATTCAAACTTTCAAACTAAAGTTTATTAAGAAGTTTAACAACTTGCGACCAGAGGAGGTGGTGGCAGGGTAACGTTGTGACTGGACTAGACATCCAGAGAGCCAGGGGAATGTTCCTGTGACCCTGGTTTGAATTCCACCACGACAGAGGGTGAAATTTGAATTCAATAGAAATCTGGAATTAAAAGTCTAATGGTGACCACTAAACATTGCCGATTGTCCTAAAACAACATCTGGTTCACTAATGTCCCTCAGGGAAGGAAATCTGCCCTTCTTACTTGGTCTGGCCTACATGTGACTCCAGACCCACAGCAATGTGGTTGACTCTTAAATGCCCTCTGAAATTGTCCAGCAAACCACTCAGTTCAAGGGGGATGGGCAATAACTGTTATCCCAGCCGGCGACACCCACATTCCCTGAACAAACATTCCATACTGATTCAGACAATTATTCACAATCACACGCCGATACACAGGTAAACATACACTCGAATTACACAACACTTTAAAAATTTGCGACATAGCACCAAATACAAGATTAAAGCACATGTGCCTGACACCCCAACAGCTATTTTTCCCTGAATACCCAGCTAGCAGCGAGTACAGTAATCAGACTGTACAATGAATACACAATCCTCCCACCAGGATTTTAATGACTGGTGCCTTGACTATATGACTATACCCAGTCATTGCTGCCTTCCTGAACAATTAGGCGGTGGATACTGAGAGGCAGCTATATCCAGCAAGATCCACTTCAAAACATCCCAATGTTTGGAATTGGCTGCCTGTCCTTTTAGAAACCCTTAACCTCAATCTTCCCCATTGGTAGAAAAATTCAGGATCCATCGGTAGGAACACCATTGTGAACTAACAGTTAAGAAAAGTACGGCACAGGAACAGGCCCTTCGGCCCTCCATGAGCTCTGCTAAATTGAGAGGGAGGTGAGCAGTGAGTGCAAAGGTGGTTAATGCACTGGGCTCTCCTGATACAGTCCAGCATGATACATTCCTGGTGGAAGGATCTGAAATCAGCAGGAGCAATCAGGAGGGAGGATTGTTTTTTAAATATCATGGTTCTGATTCAGCGAGGTGTAGATATATTTAGAAAGAACCGCTACATTTTATGCAGTATGTGTAACTCTTGAGCAGACAAAACAACATTCTTGCAAATGTAAACATATAATAATCTCATTGAGAACCCGCCATATGCAGACATATACATAGATACACACTTATTAATATATAAGCATATCCTAATCACTTGGGTTCAAATTAATAAATAGCAAATCGGAAAGACCATGAGTCGTAGGAGCAGAAGTAAGCCATTCAGCCCTTCGAGTCTGCTCCACAGAAATGGGTGAACTTGGCCGTACTCTGTACAATCTTCCTCCACAAATTCTCACTGGTTGGTGACAGTGCCCAGAACAGTAATTATCTGCTGACCTTTGGCTCTACTTGCAGCTTTTCACACAGGAAAGCGCCATAGGAAGCTGACAGGTGGAGAGACAGGTCAATCGGAGGCAGGGTTAACCACCAGCACCAGCCAATCTAATGCTTTACTGGGTTTGAGAAATGTGGCAGTCAATAAAAAGACATGTTTCAGGAAATAACTAAGGCATTTAATGACTGGTGAGGGAATGAGATGGGAAGTGCAGGGAAGCGAAGAGTGGTCTTAGGTGGCAGAGTGAGAAACTTCATTTTTGGAGGTCCTGTAGTCTGTGGGCTCTGTGCCGTAGCAAGTTGTGTTTCATTGTAACTCCACCCCTGTCCGCAGCATAAGACCAGGACCTTATGCATCTGCAGCCCAGTCTAATTTGCAATCATCTTTTGATGCGCAACAGATTTTCAGTCCCCAGATTGATCATTTTCTTTCATGTTCTGCAACTCTGAAAGGAAGAAAAAAGTGGCAATCTGAGGACCAGAATGCTTTATTTCAGTGCCCTGCCATCCGTATTATGTCTTTTCCTGTGGGTTATGTGGACTAGATATATTATTTCCCCTTTTAAAGTTCAAACCCATTAGAATAAATTGACTTTGTGTTCCTTGCAGTTTTGAGCTGTCTTTTTTATTCCATACAAAGGAACAGGACTTGAAAAAAGTAGCGTCAATGCGACTGAATGTTGATGCATCATCTACTGAGTTGAAGGCAAACATATGTCAGTGACTTGGCTCTGTTTCCAGTTTAATCCAGGCACTGATGACAGTAAGATGTACGATACAAGTGGAGATCAATGACTCCATGATAATGCTCCACAGCGTACATCCATCCATCCATCCTGTGAACAGGTGCAGAATGTTTCATATCGCTTGTTGCCTGGGTGATGATCTCAGCACTGTTGCTGTTGTCATTACTATGAACAAGAGACTTTATTGTTTCATTAATGAGTATGTACATCAAACTATGTTCACATAGCAGAGAGAGCAGGTGGAATCAGGTCTCAAAGGCAATTGTCCACCATTACAAAGTAGGACCAAGCGATGATCCGGATGAAAATAGTTCTCGTTTTCAAAAGTGCTTTATTTGTTTGAAGATTTCCACACAAAGTCATTTGCATATTGCAAAATGTTAAATATGTCATGAACCATCGCAGTCAAGTGAAACGTAATTTCTTTTTCTTTCTCATCAACCTTCTCAAGGGAAATTAGGGACGGGCACCAAATATTAGCCTTACCAGCAATGCCCACATCCCACGAATGAATTTAAAAAATTTCCTGATATATTTAAGAATTGTAACATGTGCAGCTTTCTTAAAACCGATTTCTCACAAAAAAAGAGATGATTATCAGAATGTCTCGTTCACCACCTGGGAGTAACTTAATGTTAAATAATTGAAAATGACTTTAACAAATTATGCGGAATGATTTACTAGTTTCCTCGGTGCGGTGTACAAAACGGGCGGAATTCTCCGCAGGGGGCCGAATTCGTGAAGGCCGTTGTGAACTCGGCCGAGGTTCACGACGGCCTCGGAGCCCGCTCCCCGCACCTAATTCACCCCCACCCGGGGGGCTGGGAGCGGGCCTCCGTCTTTCTCGGCAGCGACCTCGTCACGCCGAGAATGTGAAGGCATCCGCGCATGCGCGGGTTACTTCATCACATGGACGGCACAAACCCACGCATGCGCGATGGCCGTCTTTCTCCTCAGCCGCCCGGCACGACGTGGCAGCTTGATCTTGCCGGGCGGCGGAGGGGAAAGAGTGCGTCCCCTCCCGAGCACAGTCGCGGTGCTCCCGTCCCAATCGGGCCCCAAGATGCCCCAAACGGACATCTGGCGCCCGTTTCACGAATGCAGCGACCAGGTGTGGTTGCTGCCGTGGTGAAACGGGCGTGAAGGGTCGGCCGCTCGGCCCATCGGGCTCGGAGAATCGCCGCTCACCGTGAAAAACAGCGAGCGGCGATTTTTCCGGGGGGGAGAGAATCGCTGGGGGCGCCAGGGGGGCGTAAAAAATGTTGTGAGGCCCTCCCACGATTCTCCCACGCCACGTGGGGAGCGGAGAATTCCGCAGCATGAGTTTTGTAATATATTTTCAAAAAGCTTTGAAAAGACAACTTTAAAAAGTTTATTTTTTGGAACCTCCTGCGATCCCATAAGCAAGCTTATTATTCTCATAATTGAGTGAAAATTTGCAATGGTGATTAATTTGGTCTGAAGGTGTGACCAGGTTTTTGATCAGAGTCAGCTATTAGTGCAATATTTTTTAAACCGATGCAAAAGATTACGGAAACACAATTTGTGCTGAATGTAATTTGCATTTGAAATCCTTTGACCTTTTGCATATGTTTTCAATTTTTTTTCAACCTCTCTTTGCAAATGCTTGAGAAAATTTTCGGCCCAGGATCTTCCTTTAGGTTGTGCTGGTTTTCGTCACAATTTGCCTGAGCTACATTTAACGCCCCCACCATGGGTTTGGAGCTGGGACGGCGGAGGCATCCAGTGGGAATAGGAGTAAAGGAATAAAAACTTATACTGGGCTTTGGTGATACCACATTTGGAATACTTGTGCAGCTTTTGGCCTCCATATTTAAGGAGGTGGCACAGAGAAAGTTCACTAAATTAATCCCTGGGAGAGCTGTCCGATCATGAGAGTTGAGTAACTTGGGCCTATATTTTATGGAGTTCAGAAGGTTGAGAGGAGATCTCATTTAAACATAAAATTTTTTGAACGTGCTCGAATTGGTCGTCACTGAAAGATTATTCCTCAAGGTCGAGGAATCTAAAACAAGAGAACGCAGTCTCAGATTAAGGGGTTGATCATTTAGGACTGAGATGGGGAGAAATTACTTCACTCAAAGTGTTGTGAATCTTTGAATTGTCCACAGGGCTGTGATCCATTGTTAAATTCATTTATGGCTAAGTTAGACAAGGGTGGCATGGCGACACAGTGGTTGGCACTGTTGCTTCGCAGCACCAGGGACCCGAGTTCGATTCCGGCCTTGTGTGGAGTTTGCAAATTTCCCCTGTGTCTGCGTGGGTTTCCTCGGGGTGCACCGGTTTCCCCTCACAGTAAAAGATGTGCAGGTTAGCGGATTGGCCTGCAAAATTGCCCTTAGTGTCCAAAGATGTGAAGCAACGGTACTAACTACTGTGCTACTGTGCCGCAATGGTGGAACTGTATATAGAACATAGAACATAGAACAGTACAGCACAGAACAGGCCCTTCGGCCCTCAATGTTGTGCCGAGCCATGATCACCCTACTCAAACCCACGTTTCCACCCAATACCCGTAACTCAACAACCCCCCCTTAACCTTACTTTTATTAGGACACTACGGGCAATTTAGCATGGCCAATCCACCTAACCCGCACATCTTTGGACTGTGGGAGGAAACCGGAGCACCCGGAGGAAACCCACGCACACAGGGGGAGGACGTGCAGACTCCACACAGACAGTGACCCAGCCGGGAATCGAACCTGGGACCCTGGAGCTGTGAAGCATTTATGCTAACCACCATGCTACCCTGCTGCCCCATATGATACTCATGCTCCTATTTCTTGTGTTCTTGATTTTTTAAACCTGTTTGACCAACTTTAGCTAAATCTCAGATGCACAACCTTGTGGAAATTCCAGGCCATCGTGTCTTTTCAAGAATTTGCCAAGAGAGATTGAAAGTACTGCCAGCTCTTCCAAATGCATTAATTTGTGGTGTAAATTTCTGTATTTACACCCAATTCATTTTTTCCCAATTAAGGGGCAATTTAGTGTGGCCAATCCACCTAACCTGCACATCTGTGGGTGGTGGGGGCGAAACCCACGCAAACACGAGGAGAATGTACAAACTCCACACGCACAGTGACCCAGAGCCGGGATCGAACCTGGGACCCCGGCGGCATGAGGCAGCAATGCTAACCACTGCGGCACCGTGCTGCCCTGCAACACCCAGTTTAATAGAATCCACATCAAACAATGTACCTCCTCACCCCACCATCACCCTCCTGAGTAAGACGCCAACCCTCCTGAAATGGCCAGTTGTCTACCGGTTCCGCCATTCGTCTCCTGCTGGCTTTTAGAAACAATCTGGGGGGGGGGGGGGGGGGGGGGGGGGGGGGGGTTAAAAGGCAAAGGTTTCATCCTTGCTCTCCTATGCTATCAGCATAAATCCGATGTTGATAAGATTATTTCCTGACTTTACCTCGGGGGAAAGACACGCATGTATAAAATGATGTAAATGATTAGTGCTTAGAAAATCTCAGAACGGTGAGCTTGACCAAGATTAGCGGTCGCACGGTGACAGTGGGTGACCTCACCAAAAGCGACAGAACCAGGCTGGGCCTGGGACCATAGTTCTGAGATGCTGATGCACCGAGGACTCGGTTCGTGCGCAGAACTCTTCCAGGTTCTGCAAATTATGTTAGGGTGTAGTGCATGGCTTCGATGGTTTTGTGCCGTAAGTGTGGATGTAAAGTTAAAACTGTCAACTATCGACTTTCCAGACAGATCTCAGTTTGAGTAGATCTGTCGGAGACGTGTTAGAAAGACTGAGCCTTCTGTCTCCTTGCCCAGATATGTCTGCCAGTTAACGGCGCTGATAAATTATTCATATCACTGAATTGGGAGGACAGTCCAAGGACTTTTATAAAGATTAGCATCACACCAGTTGCAGTTAGGGCAATTAGGGATGGGCCTAGCCAGCAAAGCCGACATCCCATAAAAATTAATTTTTAAAAAGTTATTGCAAAACTAGACGCACAAATAAGAATCTTTCTAAGTGTCACAAGTAGGGTTACTTTAACACTGTAATAAAGTTACTGTGAAAAACCCCTAGTTGCCACATTCCGGCCCCTGTTCAGGTACATGGAGGGAGAATTCAGAATATCCAATTCACCTAACAAGCATATCTTTTGGGACTTGTGGGAGGAAACCAGAGCACCCGGAGGAAATCCACGCAGACACGGCGAGAACATGCAGACTCCACACAGTGACTCAATCCAGGAATCAAATCCGTGTCCCTGGCACTGTGAAGTAACAGTGCTAGCCACTGTGGTACTGTGCCACCCTTAACCCAGTCAGCGCGGTGTAACTGTTATTTTATTTGTTTTCTTCTAATCTTGAGAGGTTGAACACAACTTGTATTGGAAGCCAGAATCAAGCATTTACATGTCCCCAAGATGGTTGTTTGCAGGGGAAAGAAAGGAGAAACTAAAAATAGAATTGAACTGTCAATAAATCTGTAGTAGATGCAAAATTCTGAAGATGCTGTAAACCTGATATCAAACCAGAAAATGCTGGAAAACCTCAGCAGGTTTGGCAGCATCTAGTGTAGAGAGCAGAAGAATCATACGGAGTCAAAGCATTAACTCTGTTTATCTCTCCATAGGTGCTGCCAGACCTGCTGAGCTTTTCCAGAATTTTCTGATTTGGTTTTAAAAATATTGAATCCGGGAGAGCAGCCAAGGGAAGTGGGGCAAGATGGCGGAGTGGATAAGAAATTGGGCCAGTAGAGAAAATCACCCAATCGTGCCAGGCCACCATCTTTGTGTGACATCACTTCCACTGATTGTCCAGGCAGAGCGGGCAAGCCTACTTCTGCTCCATTCTACAATTCACAGGGAACACCGTCAATCCTTCAAGCTTTTCCCACGGCCAGTTTCAGCTTCAGATGGTAATTTACTTTGTCATTTTTCTCTTGGAACCACGCAATCTGGATCTATAAAGAAAGGCTTGCATTTACAAAGAGCCTTTTACAACCACAGATCATCTCAAAGTACTCTATGGCTTGATTCACCCGAAAAATGTCAAAGTGTCATTTTGGGTGGGTTTGGCGGGGTGTTTCGCGTTGGCCGCATTGGCGAGAATGCGGCCTGTATTCACCTGTATTTAGACCCAAAAATGAGCCCCCGCATGAATCTCGCCATTCCTAGCTCCCTCGCCGTCTTAGTCACTGGACTTTACCTCAGCTACTCAACCGCTAACAAGGGGGAGCTGCTTTTAAACACTCCTTCAGCACCCACTCCCAGTCAAGAAACGAGGATGGCAGCGCGGAGACCTGCTCCTCACTTTGGGGATGCCAACCGGGCCAGATTTCTCGACACTGTGGATGAGAGACGGGGCACCCTGTTCTCCCGAGGGGTTGGAGAATCAGAAGCAAGGTCAGCAATGTCGCCTGGGAGGCAGTGGCAGGTGCAGTGAGTGCGGGCAGCATGACCAGGAGGACCGCCGCCAATGTCAGAAAAAGACCACTGACCTCTAACAAGCTGCAAGGTTATCACCTTTCACATTGCATCAGTCCCGCCTGCCATCCCTCAATTTCCCAACCATTCCCCCCTCCCTCATCTCCAATCCATTGCTGACACCTTGCATTCTCTCAAGATCCGATGTTCAAACTTTTTCCTAAGAACCCCCTGGCATCCACCAGCACAATTTGGATTTGGGATTATTGTCACATCTACTGAGGTACAGTGAAAAGTATTGTTCTGCGTACAGTCGAGACAGATCGTTCCAGACCTGAAAGACATAGGACATACATAAATGCACAATGTAAATACATAGTCACAGACATCGGGTTAAGCATAATCCCACGCACTCTCCCAACATCCGACCTTCAAGCTTCTTCCTCAGAAGCCCCTGGCACCCACCAGCACAACTGCTTTGTGTCTAGGTCCGGTGCCCACACATGCTCCTGCTTTATAACCCCCCTAACCCATTAAGAGCGTGCTCAGAATGCCCTCTCTATGTCCCCACAGAAGACGAGAGGCCTAAGATCCAAGTCCTCACCTCCTATGAGGAGCGGGCCCTGGAAATTCGCAGAGTTGCCCGAGGAGAGGGCAGTGACCAACAGCGAGGACAGTCTGTGCCAGACAGGTGAGGATCCACTGCTCCTTCACCCAAATGACCTGACTCAAGTGAGTTGCTGATGTCCCACAAAATGATCCATCCCTCTGACTGACCACATGTCCATTATCTCGCAGGACCTCCATCTGATGAAGCCGGCCCATCTGGAGTTGTCCCCCCCCCCCCCCCCCCCCCACCCCACCACCCAAATGAACACCTTGGAGGAGAGACACATACCTCAGTGGGCAACATTAGCGGACAGGCTTTGGTGGCACTTCCTCGAAGAACAACAGGTCTTGATGGAGTCCCTTATGGAATGCTGGCACTCAGATCCTGCACAGACCAACTGGCGGGTGTGTTTGCAGACAACTTCAACCTCTCCCTACTCCATTCTAAGGTTTCCACCTGCTACAAGAAAACCATCATCATATTGATGCCGAAGAAGGACCAGGCAACGTGCCTCTATGACTATCACCCTTGACGCCTATCATTATAAAGTCCTTCGAGAGGTTGGTCATGAGACACCGTGCTCCATACTCTCAGAATGCCTTGATCCACTGCAATTCGCATACCACCACAACTTGTCCACAGCAGGCGGCATCTCCCTGGCCCTACACTCATCCCTTGAGCATCTCGACAACAAGTATTCCTACATCAGATGCCTATTTATTGACTACAGCTCCATCTTCAACACCATAATCCCAGCCAAGCTCATATCAAAACTCCAAAACCTAGGACTTGGCTCTTCACTCTGCAAGTGGATCCTCGACTTCCTGACCTATAGACCACAATCACTAATGAAATGAAATGAAATGAAAATCGCTTATTGTCACGAGTAGGCTTCAATGAAGTTACTGTGAAAAGCCCCTAGTCGCCACATTCCGGCGCCTGTCCGGGGAGGCTGGTACGGGAATCGAACCGTGCTGCTGGCCTGCTTGGTCTGCTTTTAAAGATAGCGGTTTAGCCTGGTGAGCTAAACCAGCCCCTAAGGATAAACTAAGGATAAACAACAACACCTTCTCCTCGATAGTCCTCAATACTGGGGCCCCACAAGGCTGCGTGTGTAGCCCCCTGCTATGCTCCTTATACACACATGACCGTGTGGCAACATTTAATTTCAACTCCATCTACACGTTTGCTGATGACACAACTGTAGTGGGTCGGATCTCAAACAATAATGAGTCAGAGTACAGGAGGGAGATAGAGAGCCTAGTGGTGTGGTGTAACAACAAAAATCACTCTCTCAACGTCAGCAAAACTAAGGAGCTGGTCATTGACTTCAGGATGTGAAGTATCGTACACACCCCTATCTGCATAAATGGTGTCGAGGTGGAGATGGTTGACGGCTTCAAATTCCTAGGTGGGCACATCACCAACAATCTGTCCTTGTCCAGCCACGTTGACGCTATGACCAATAAAGCACAACAGCGCCTATACATCCTCAGAAAACTAAGGAAATTCGGCATGTCCACATTGACTCTTCCCAATTTTTACAGATGCACCATAGAAAGCATCCTATCGGGCTGCATCACAGCCTGGTATGGCAACTGCTCGGCCCAAAACCGTAAGAAACTACAGAAAGTCGTGAACACTGCCCAGTCCATCACACAAACCTACCTCCCATCTATCGACTCTCTCTACACCTCCCACTGCCTGGGGAAAGCAGGCAGTATAAGCAAAGATCCATCCACTCAGGTTATTCTCTCTTCCAACCTTTTCCATCGAGCACGCACTAATAGGTTCAAAAACAACTTCTTCCCCACTGGTTACCAGATTCCTGAATGACCCTCTTACGGACTGAACAGGTCTCTTCACACATTTTCCCAACTGAGTAGATCTACACTCAGTATGCTTCACCTGATGTCTGTGTCTATGTATTTACATTGTGTGTTTATGCATGCCCAAGGTATTTTCATGTATGGAACAATCTGTCTGGACTGTACGCAGAACAATATTTTTCATTGTACCGAGGTACACGTAGCAATAAATCAAATCCAATCCTCTGTCTCTTTCTCCTCCAGCATGTTGCTCCGCTGCTGTGCCAGATTGTGGATGACAGCAGACCACCGCAAAGTGGGAGACCCTCTGGGGGTGTAATGTAGCACCACATTTTGAGAAGCCCGATGCACCGCTCAATAACAGCACACCTGGCAATGTTGGCCTCATTGTAACGGGTCTTAGGCCTCCCCACCGGCATAACCAGCCATGAACTCACCAAGTATCTCTTACCTTCCACGAGACAACCTGTCATCCTGAGGTGGTCCTTGAAGACACCGGGTACCCCAGGATGTAGCTCTCATGAACAGTTCCAGAATAGCAGACACACACTTATAGAATCATAGAATCATAGAATTTACAGTACAGAAGGAGGCCATTTGGTCCATCGAGTCTGCACCGGCCCTTGGAAGGAGCATCCGACTTAAGCCCACACGTCCACCCTATCCCCATAACCCAGTAATCCCGCCTATCCTTTTTGGACACTAAGGGCAATTTAGCAAGGCCAATCCACCTAACCTGCACATCTTTTGACTGTGGGAGGAAACTGGAGCATCCGGAGGAAACCCACACAGACACAGGAAGAACGTGCAGACTCCGCACAGACAGTGACCCAAGCCGGGAATCGAAGCTGGGACCCTGGAGCTGTGAAGCAACTGTGCTAACCACTATGCTACCGTGCTTGCATGATCCTGATGCGGTGGTCACACACGTTCTGAACATTCAGATAGTGGAACCCCTTTATGTTAATATAGGGCACTCCCTGATGGCCAGGTGCTCGCAGGGTGACACATGTGTCACAGATTGCCCCCTGCGCCTGGGGCATTCCAGTGATGGCAACACATTCTGCAACCTGGACATCATGGTGGGCCTGGCCCAGTTCAAAGGTGATATATTTGGATACCAAAGCATACAGAGCATCCGTAACCTCCCGGATGCGCCTGTGGGCTTAAGATTGCGATATGCCACACAGATTCTCGCTCAAGGCCTGGAATAACCTAGTGACATAGAGGTTTAATGCTGCCACTGGGAGCGGTTATCCTCCTCCTCTTCCATGGGGTGACATGTCAGCGAGGATGTGGCACAGGTGTCGTGCGGACACTCTGTGACATGCAGTCTTCTGCAGCATATGCTGTTTGTCAGCTCGTGGAGGAACTGACAACTGTAGACCCTGGCACGTCGCTGGTCTCCCCTCTGGTCCCCTTCTCAGCCTGATTGACGGTCAGGTCTACAGGGTATGTGGCCACCCCCTGCACATGCATTATGCCTTCATTGCCTGCATTGGCCTTGCTGCCAGCTTTGGCATCTGCCCAACTCGGCTACCAAAGACAAAGCAAGGGCAGCCACCACGGGATCCACCCCAGCAAACATTTATAGTACCTGGAAGGAATTGGAGCAGGAGGGAGACCGACAATCAGATAGGGCTTCCATCCTGAGACCCTCAAGTTCCCCAGGCCTTATCAGAACTGCCATCACTCACAATGCCTTCCAGCGTGCCAGTTGTGCTGGCAAACCTCACTCTGCACACTCACTCTCTGCCAGTTCCAGAACCCCGAGATCCCAGACCTCTAACAGCAACATTAAGAAGGTTGTGCTCAGCTGTCACCCGCTCATCTAGATAATAATCCTTTGGCCGCAAGAGGATCCTCAGTGGCGAAGCCCTAGTCCTTATTGTTTGACTGTTGGCAGCTGCCTCTATGGTGCTGACACTTCTAGAGTACAGGCACTCTGTTCAGGCATCGAAGACTGCAGGACGTCCAACCCACTAATCATCCTCAATATTTAAAGATGGTTTGAAGGCCTCACAGGTGCAAATCCCCTCACACTCCCCAGCCCAGGGGCGACCCCAATCTGGCCCTCTCCATACCCAAACCTCTTGAAGACCCCCCCCCCCCCCCCCCCCCCCCCCCACACACACACACAGCACTGGGACAGCGGCTCCTGTGCCCTTGAGCTGCATGCCGGTAAATGGAAATGGTTACTCACCGCCTCACTTCCCCTCGGCGACCACCACGCCAACTTCCTGCTTCTGCAGAGGAGTACTAAACGACACCCGCATGACTTCCTGCTGGGGAGTCAGGTAATTCCCAGGAGGCTACTGCATTCGTTGATACATAGATACATAGAAGATATGAGCAGGAGAAGGCCTTTTGGCCCTTCGAGCCTGCTCCGTCATTCAGCACGATCATGGCCTAATCCTGCTTTCTCCCCATAGCCTTTGATCCCATTCTCCTCAAGTGCGACATCCAGCCACCTCTTGAATATATTCAAAGTTTTAGCATCAACTACTTCCTGTGGTAATGAATTCCACAGGCTCACCACGCTTTGGGTGAAGAAATGTCTCCTTATCTCTGTCCGAAATGGTTTAATCCTGAGACTGTGACCCTGGTTCTGGACACATCCAGCATTGGTAACATCTTCCCTTGAATCTACCCTGTCTAGGCCTGTTAGAATTTTATAAGTCTCTATGAGATCCCCGTCATTCTTCTGAACTCCACCGAGAACAATCCCAACCTAGACAATCTCTCCTCATATGACAGTCCCGCCATCCCTGGAATCAGTCTGGTAAACCTCCGCTGCACTCCCTCGAGAGCAAGAACATCCTTCCTCAGAGGAATGAAAACTGCACACAATGCTCCAAGTGTGGCCTCACCAAGGCCCTGTACAATTGCGGCAACACATCCTTACTTCTATACTCGAAACCTCTCGCAATGAAGGCCAACATACCATTAGCCTTCTTTACCACCTGTTGTACCTGCATGCTTACCTTCAGCGACTGGTGCACCCAGGTCTCGCTGCACACTCCCCTCTCCCAATTTACAATCATTCAGGTAGTAATCTGCCTTCCTGTTTTTGCTTCCAAAGTGAATAACCTCACACTTATCCAAATTATACTGCTGTAGATCTTGCTGTAGGATCCCTGCATCCTTGTCACAATTCACCCTCCCACCTAATTTGGTATCATCTGCAAACTTTGAGAGTTACATTTTGTTCCCTCATCCAAATCATTAATATATATATTGTGAATAGCTGGGGTTCCAGCACCAATCCCTGTGGTACTCCACTGGTTACTGCCTGCCAATTTGAAAAGGACCCATTAATCCCTACTCTTTGTTTCCTCTCTGCCAACCAGTTTTCTATCCATCTCAATACATTTCCCCCAATCCCATGCGCTTTAATTTTTCACAATAATCTCTTATGCAGGACTTCGTCAAACACCTTTTTAAAGTCCAAATATACCACATCGACTGGCTCCCATTTGTCATCTGTACTGGTTACCTCTTCAAAGAATTCCAACAGATTTGTCAAGCATGATTTTCCCTTCATAAATCCATGCTGACTCTGACTGATCCTGTCACTGCTTTCTAAATGTACCGCTATAAAGTCCTTGATAATGGATTCAAGCATTTTCCCCACTACCGATGTTAGGCTTACTGGTCTATAATTCCCTGCTTTCTCTCTGCCTCCCTTTTTGAATATCGGAGTGACATTAGCTCCCCTCCAATCTGCAGGGACAGTTCCAGAGTCTATAGAATCCCAAAAGATGACTACCAATTCATCCACTATTTCCAGAGCCACCTCCTCAAGTACTCTGGGATGTAGATTCTCAGGCCCTGGGGATTTATCCGCCTTCAATCCCATCAATTTTCCCAGCACCATTTCTCTATTAATATTGATCTACCCCAGTTATTTCCTCTCACTAATCCTTTCATTCTCCAACATTTCTGGGATCTGATTTGTGTCCTCATCTGTGAAGACAGAACCAAAGTATGTATTTAATTGCTCAGCCATTTCTTTGTCCCTTATTATGCATTTCCCTGTTTCTGTCTGTAGAGGGCCTACATTTCCCTTTACCAATCTCTTTCTCTTCACATAGCTGTAGAAACTCTTAGTGTCAGTCTTTATGCTCCCTGCAAGCTTCCATTTGTAATGTACTTTCCCCTTCTTAATCAATCCCTTTGTCCTTCTTTGCTGAATTCTAAACTGCTCCCAATCCTCAGACCTATTATTTTTCTTGGCCAATCTGTATGCTTCTTCCTTGGTTCGGATACTATTTCTAATTTCCTTTGTAAGCCATGGATTGGCCCTCTTACCCCCCCCCCCCTTACTTTTGTGCCAGACAGGAATGAACAGTTGCTGTAGTTCCCCCATGTGTTCCTTGAATGTTTGCCATTATCCACTGTCATCCCTTTAAATAACTCTCCCCAATCTATCAAGGCCAACTCACGCCTCATATCTTCATAGTTCCCTTTATTAAGATTCAGCACCCTAGTCTCCGAATCAACTACTTCACTCTCCATCTTGATAAAAAAATTCTACATGTTATGGTCGCTCATCCCCAAGGGGTCTCGTACAGCCAGATTGGCAATAATTCCCTTCTCATTACACAGTCTACGTTGGCCTGCTCTCGACTTGAATCTTGTTAATGAGATTGAATTGAATGCAAATTAGGCTTAATAATCTTCTCGCCATTTTTGGGTGAGATCCCGATCTCGCCGGGTGAATTGCAAAATGGTTTTTGCCCGACATGAATCTCGATTTGGGGCGTATCCTGCGATTCACCTGGCATGCCTGGATCCACACTGGGCGCAGCGCGGTGTGATTGTGCCTTTTGACCATAAAACCATCAGACATAGAAGCAGAGAGAGGCCAATGAGCCAATGCTGTAGTGGAGTTTGAGCCTCCATCAACAACAACTTATATTTATATAGAGCCTGTATCATAATGAAACATCCCAAGGCACTTCACAGGGGCATGATAAATTATGACACCGAGACACGTGAGGAGATATTAGGTCAGGTGATCAATAGCTTGGTTAAAAAGGTTGGCTTTAAAGAGTGTCTTGAAGAAGGAAAGTGAAGTAGAGAGTAGGAGAGGTGTAAGGAGGGTTTTCAGAGCTTGGGGCCTAGAAAGTACGGCCACCAATTGTGGACCAATTAATACTGGGGATGCACATGAGATCAGAATGAGAAGAAAGCAGATATCTCAGAAGATAGACTGATATGTAAGTCCACCAAGAGGCCCTTGACTCCACAGCCTTCTGACACAAAGGTACGAGTGCTACCGACCGAGCCACAGCTGAACCACAGGTAGAAATTCCGAGTCGAGCAAAAACTATCATTACCTCGGGAGTTCTCACACTGAATCTACTCCAGCACTGATGTGTCAAGTGTGTGTTACAGCTGGAATTAACAATGGAAAAAAACCCAAAGGAACAGAACAGGAATTCATAATCTTGGCATTGCATCATGAGGCAGCAAATCAAGTGTTGCAGAGCGAACTCACAACGGCTGACTTGTCATGCCAAAGACATGGAAGGTGTACACACTTTTGTCCAGTGTATTATGCTGCCTCTCTGCAAATCCACGTGAGTATTGCCAGCAATATTCTCCTCTGTTGAGACACAGACTTGCGTACTGTGTCCCTGTGTTCTTTTCCACTCGCCATCCCCTACGGACAACATCCATGCAAATATTTCTCTATGGATAGAGCCCTTCATTTTCCTTAATGCTACTGATGCCCAAATATAGGGACAACCACTGAGGGAGAGAGTTCAAGATTCCACTCTCCATTATGTGAAGAAATGCTCCTGAACATCACCTCTGAGCGGTCACTGACTCTGAATTAAAAATTCTGCCCCCTTCTCCCCCTGCACCGCCCCCCCCTCCCCCCCCCCTCCCCCCCCCCCCTCCCCCCCCCCCCCCCCCCCCACCCCACCAACCCCACCCACTCATTCTGGACCTTCCCTCCATGAGAGGAAATGGTTTCAATGGGAAGTTGGGTAATTCCCAGGAGGTCACTGCATTTGACTTCAATCTTGTTAATGAGATTGAAATGAATGCAAATTTGGCTTAACAAACATCTCGCCATTTTCGGGCGAGATTCCGATCTAACCATCGGGAGCGGGACAGGTGAATTGCAAAATGGGTCGTGTCCAACATGAATCTCGATTTGGGCTTACCCCGCGATTCACCCGGCATGCCTGGATTCGCACCGGGTGCATTGTGGTGGGATTGTGTCCTTAGACCATAAAACCATAAGAGTTGGAGCAGAAGCAGGCCACTCGGCCCATCAAGTCTGCTCTGCCACTCAATGAGATCATGGCTGATCTGATATAATCATCAACTCCACTTTCCTGCCTTACCCCCATAATCCTTGATTCCCTTATTGATTAAAAATCTGTCTACCTCAGCCTTGAACATACAGTCAACTTTACAGCCAATGAGGGCTCAAAATGCAGGAGTGGCATTTGACTCCCATGGCCTTGTTGGCATACTTCTCCTTGTTGAGGAGGTTGTCTCCTGATGGTAATGACAGTATGGCCATAGAGTTAGTATTCGGCTCCACAGCTTTGTTGAGGAATGTCCCCTTAGAGCTATTATAGTATTGATTCATTTGCTTTTTGTTATAATGGGGTTTATGTATTATTGACAATATCCTGCATTGTTACAGACAGTCTTTTATTCGAGAGAAAAGCATGCTAGGGATATTCCGGTGCCTCTGTTTTTGCTTGAGATCATTGAGTCATAGAATCCGTACAGTGCAGATGGAGGATATTCGGCCCATTGAGTCTGCATTGACCCTCCGAAAGAGCACACTACCTGGGTCCACATCCCCACCCTATCCCCGTAACCCCATCTTACCTATAAGACACTAATGGGCAATTTTGCATGGCCAATCCATCTAACCTTCTCTTCTTTCGACTGTGGGAGGAAATCGAAGCACCCAGAGGAAACCCATGCAGACCTGGGGCAAATGTACAAAATCCACATAGACAATTCTCCAAGGTCTGAATCGAACCCAGGTCCCTGGCACTATAAGGCAGCAGTGCTAACCACTATGTCACCAGAGGGCTGTTATGTCACACGCTAAAATGTGGCGCAAAATCCCAATCCTCTTTTTCTGGTGGTCTACGCCATGGCAGTAACAAAATTTAAACTTTGCTCTTGGAATGTTCGGGGAATTTATCATTGTCATAATATACACACAGGTATATGATGGTGCACAGACAGGCAGTGATTGACACACAGGATGACCAGTGAACACACAGAACACAGCAGCCAATCAGCAGACAGGACACGACCACTCTAAAGCCTGAGGGCACGAGTTTCCCGCTCTCTTGGGATCCAGCCTCTGAGACAGTCAGAGCCTATGAGCAGCAACTAGAACATACACCATGTGGCAGTAAGATAGTCTGGTCAGGTTATACTCAGGTCTCCAGTCAAGTCAGCATAGTGTCAACCCACAGTTAAAGTATGTATGATAGTTAAGAGTTCAATAAAACCGAATTATATTTCTTCAAGTGTTGGAAGCCTGTCTCTCTCACTGCTGCAGTAAATGCAGTCCTCGCAGACCCAGCTTACCCAACACATCAATCATCATATCAAAAAGAAAAAGATTTCTTAAGAAAGTGGACTTAGCGGCACAATGGCAGTGACCCAGGTTCAATTCCAACCTCAGGTGACTGTCAGTGTGGAGTTTGTACGTTCTCCCCATGTCTGCGTGGGTTTCCGTTGGGTGCTCGGGTTTCCTCTCACTGTCGAAAGATGTGCGGGTTAGGTGATTCAATGCTAAATTTCACCTTAGAGTGGGGTTGCAGGAACAGGCAGGGGATTGGGCCTAAGTAGGGTGGTCATTCGAAGGATTGGTGCAGATTGAATGGGCCGAATGGACTTGATAGGTTATTGATTTATTGATTCATTGATTTATTACATGTCTTTAGGTACTATTGGGTGCACAGCTAGAGAATGGAATAATTCAAAAGGCCATGACTGTGAAAAGATAGTAATTGTTTCAGATAATGAATAAACTATTGAACCTTAGGGTCATGTCTGCAGAAACTCAGACATTATTTCAAAGAATGGTTCATATAATTAATAGACCATCGTATCCCAATACATTTAGTCATAAAAATGTATCAACTAATTAGTTACAGCAAGGTTGATGGCTCGCCGTGGCATGAGAACCCCATTCTCATAAGGTGCCGCACCTAGACACTAAATTGGCGGCACGGTAGCACAGTGGTTAGCATTGTTGCTTTACAGCTCCACAGTCCCAGGTTCGATTCCCAGCTTGGGTCACTGTGTGGAGTCTGCATGTTCTCCCTGTGTCTGATGGGTTCCCTCCGGGTGTTCCAGTTTCCTCCCACAAGTCCCGAAAGACGTGCTGTTAGGTAATTTGGACATTCTGATTTCTCCCTCCATATACACGAACAGGCACCAGAGTGTGGCAACTAGGGGCTTTTCACAGTAACCTCATTGCTGTAAGCCTACATGTGACAATAATGATTGTAATAATAATTAACTTTGATGGATATCAGTAAATCTTAAGTAATGGCCAGTGTTTGATTAATAAATCATCCTCTAAGTAACAGACATATATTTGAACAAATCAAGAGGGCTCAGCTGAGAATTAGAAACCAACGGGAGTAAATGAGGGATTAGACCAACGATAAGGATTCCCTTAAAAGTAAGACCTCAAGGGTCAAGGGTTCATCCAAATTTATGCCTTTCTGAATTCTTGAACCATCTAGCAATTTACTTTTATTTAAAAGTAATTTATTTATACTTTTCTATGCTTTTATGTTTAACTCTTTTTGCTGTGTTCTGACCAGTTTATGTGTTATTTGATCTAAGTTTTGATTTAGTTCTTATGCACGTGTATTAAAGTGAATAATTAGCAATAAAGATGTATTTTAGATACCTCCAATCAACCGGACAATCGTCTCTTATTAGAAGATAGAATAGACATCCTACAGTCCTCCTCCTGCATTGTAGGGATTCTATGATAGTCTTCTTACGGAAGGTTCATTGACGTTGAGGCAAAATTGGATGAGGCTTATTGGGTTTATTTTTGCTTCTTTCTTGAAAAAGAGCAGTGTGTGGCAGTTTTAGGCAACAAGGATGGCCCCTTGAAAATGGGGAATAGTGTAAATTATAAGGGGGTGGTATTTGATTACTAAGGGGTTAGAACACGGAGAAACTTTCTCAAGAATGAATGTTTATGGCCGGCCGAATTATTCCCCGAAATTTATTACTAAGGCTTTTTTGGACTTTGCCGAGTTGGCCTTGGCTAATTATTTTGGAGGTGGGGACTTTAATTATCATCTGGACCCCTTGATGGATAAGCTCCCGGTTACTAAAAATCTCCCAACCTGCAGGCTAGAGATGGAAGTGGGATACCTGGATGTGTCGAGGACTTTGCATCCGAGGGATAAGGTTTTTACTTTGTTTCAGCCCCTCATCTGTGTCACACTAGAATTGACTAGTTTTTTGTCCGTAGGTGAAGGAACTTATGATTGTGAAGTAGAGCTTCAATTTAAGGTTACCGGTTGTTCTTGAGCATTGCTGAAACTCAGTAGAAATTCAAGTTAAAAACTTGTCAGGTGCAAATAAGAATTGTTTTATTTGGAGTTCATTGGTTACAACGTGAAAATCATTTAAAAGGTAGTTTGTAGGCAATTTGATGTTCTTCAAAGAATCACAGGAATTACCTTTTGAGACAATAGCCTGAACACAACTTTAAAAGTCAAAGTCTGAAGTCAAAGTATGAAAATGAAATATGAATACAGAACTCTTTTCTAATTCTCTTCCTTTACTTTCTGGCTCTCTCTGTCTCTCGCTCTGGCTCTCTGTCTTTCTCTCTTTTTCTCTCTTCTTCTCTTTCTCTCTTTCTCTCTGCTGTTCCTTTCTGTCTTCCTCTCTCTTCTTCTACCTCTCTTTTAAAATGGTGGCCAAATCATCCATGGATATACTATTTCATATCTGTCTTAAGCGATCCGATCACAGCCCAATATAATCCTAATTGGTTTGGGTTTGGACTCAAACACATTTGATTTGATAACAAACCGTCCATCTTCACGATGTAACATTACTTCCAATTGTTGCTTGTCTGTATATTTTTCATGGGATATTGTGCTTTATCAAAACCCAGCAATGTTGACCTACCTATTGCCACAATGGAGACCTCATGTTGACCTCACTGCTGCAACAATGGAGACCTTATGTTATCTCATCATACTATGCGAGGCATAATTCCGAAAATATAATTCAAACTGTCTTTTATAAGATTGTTTCAATGAGAATGTTGGAATCAAATATACATATTATATTTGATTCGATGTTTTAACTGTCCATTTATTAAAAACAAGGCAACACAGTCTAAAATGTTTCAGCTAGTATAATCGTGGGATGTGATATACTCTAATCTCAAATGGCGTGAGAATCACGCAATCGTCCATTCTTATTCCTCGTTGCCATGGATTCAACCCTTGTCCTTGGAAAAAAATGTAATGTTCTTATCAGACTTCTGTGTTTTGCAAACTCATGACTGAGTTTGGAAATTGTATGTGTCTTTCATTTTAAAACTGGGAATTAATATTTATGCTTTAAGCAGATTTTTACCTATATTAAGTGTATTTGAAATACCTGGCTTCTACAGTAGGGCTACATTTAATATCCTCTTGTTCTATGGGCAGCATTGTAATCTATGACCATACTCCTGTTTTCCTGGAATTTTTGCTTAAGGACTTGCCCTCCCTTGTCTAGGTCATGGCGGCTTGACGCCTCCCTGCTTAGGGATGAATCCTTCCCTACATATTTTAAGAAGTTTGAATTTTTTTTACTTGGTCAATTCCCATTCTGATGTCACTCCTTCCACTCCGCAAGAGACCTGTAAGGCCTATTGCTGGGGTGTTTGGTTATTTCTTACACGGCCAACAAAAGGCAGAGAATGCAGGGAAACCAGCACCGGTTGGAGGTTTGTTTGACTGAGGTAGAGAAGTACAGGTGGGCCCCGAGGAAGCAGTTGTTGAAGGAGGTGAACGTAGATAGGGTGGCTCTCGGTTCTTTATTGACACAGCAGCCGACAGAAGCCTAAGGTCCACAAAGCAGAAACTCTATGAGTTTGGGAATAAGCTGAGTATTTACTTGGCTGTTAAACTCCAGGGGTATTCCATTTGTGTAAAACCCGTCGTGTAGGAGGTTAATGAAAATGGAAGAGATCCATGGGGCATTTAGGAATTTCTGTGCTGGATTTTATACATCTGGTCAATCTGGTGATGGTGTGTCGGCACACCTGGAGCGCTTTCTCTCTTCTCTCAAGCTCCCTATGGTTTTGGAGCATCAGCATTTGGCCCTTAGTACACCCACCTCTAAAAAGGAGGTGGCTATGTACATTAAGGAGCTTCAGCTGGGTAAGGTCCCAGAGCCAGATGGTCTGGGTATGAGATTTACTGGGAATTTAAGATCTGTTAATGGAGCCCTTGGTGGGTGTGTACTGCCACTCCTTTGAGACAAGTCTGCTGTCACCTTTTCGGGAGGTAAATATCTCCCTGATTTTGAAGATAGGCAAGGACGTGGAGGAATGTGCCTCCTATAGGCCAATCTCACTTCTGAATGTTGATTTGAAATTGCTGTCTAAAGTATTGGCGAGCCGTATAGAAGGAGTTTTACCGACGATTGTCAGGGCGGACCAAAGTGGGTTTATAAAGGGTAGGCTTTCCAGTAATAATGTTAGACGGTTGTTGAATGTGATCCAGGCTTTCCAGAAGTAGGCACGAGGCGGGCTGGTGATCTCCTTGGATGTGGAGTAAATCTTTGATTGGTTGGAGTGGAATTACCTGGTGTACACACTGCAGAGATTTCAGTTGGGTGAGGAATATATTAAGTGGGTTCATATGCTGTATCATGTGCCATAGGCGGCAGTCCTCATGAATGGTTTTAGGTCCGAGACCTTTGGCTTGCAAAGAGGCTATTAGGAGGGACTCAGCAGAAGGGGGGGGGGGGGGGGGGGGGGGGGGGGGAGGAGGTGTAATTTAGCTTAGAGTAGGTGGCTAGTAAAGATGCTAGGTTCCATTTTATGCAGATATTTGTTGTATTTGTAGCGAAGCCGAATGTCTCAGTCCCCGCGATTATTGATATGGAGATGCCGGCGTTGGACTGGGGTGAGCACAGTAAGAAGACTTACAACCCCAGGTTAAAGTCCAACAAGTTTGTTCAGAATCACTAGCTATTGGAGCACAGCTCCTTCCTCAGGTGAACCCCGCTATTATTGACATAGTGCAGTGTTTTTCAAACTTTTTTGCCCGGAACCCATTTTTAGCACCCGCCCATCCTTCACAACCCATGTTGCTCAAACTTCGCGACCCACCATTTTCACTTACCTTTAATGTGACAGGTGAGCCTGCTTGGTCCTCACGATCTCACTTGGTTTGTTATTAAATGTTACATTTCTGCTAAGGACTTCAGCTGATGATTTAAGATCCTTAGAACCCATCATGCTTAGTCTTTAAATGCCTTTGAAGTTTTGAGGATTTTAATCTTTCATTTGCCAATACTTCCCTGCATATAACACACATCGGCTTTGCATTGGCACAATTAGTAAACACATACCACAAGAAATCATCTTTATGCTGCTTTGTTTCTGTTTTCAGCTTCTTTTTCATGGGTTATTCACCAGAGGCCCTGGAGCTCAGACCAGCACTGCTGACAGCTACAAAATGGAGGAATCTGTCTCACGCCAAGAGCACATGCATCAGTGTATGAGGCACATGACCTGCTCTCCGCCGCCGCATCAGGCAGGAAGACTCTATCAATTAAAAAAACAAAATCTGCTCCTGAGTTAGCGCACTGAAGTCAGGAGGAGGCGGGGCTGCCTCGCTTGGCTCTGGGCCTGCGCATTGCAGAGGGGCACACATGCGCGGGATGGCAGCATTCTGAGAGCCAGTCAATTAAAAGCCGGTCGTGGCCATTGGGCACAACTTCCCGCGATTG
This sequence comes from Scyliorhinus canicula, assembly GCF_902713615.1. NCBI lineage: Eukaryota > Metazoa > Chordata > Chondrichthyes > Carcharhiniformes > Scyliorhinidae > Scyliorhinus > Scyliorhinus canicula. The sequence goes on from NC_052151.1 coordinate 58,230,217, forward strand.
GGAATGCTGCGACTGATGGTCCGGCGACCCACCCGACATCTGCCCACGACCCACCTGTGGGTTGCGACCCTGACTTTGAAAATGATTGACGTAGTGGATAGACTTTGTGCCTTCTTTGGTTATAAGATTTATTTTACAAATTCGGAAGCTATGCCGGTGGGAGAGTTGAGGGGCAGGCGGCCTCCCCCACCCCTCTGCCTTGCCAATTTTCCTTTTAAGTGATCCCCATTGGGGTTTGAGTATCCAGGTGTTACAATTACCTCTTCTTTTGGACAGTTTTATGGGACTTAAATCTCTGTCACTTAGTAATTGACTTCAACCCTGGAAAAAAGCTTCTGATTATCTACTCTATCCATGTCCCTCAAACTTTTGTAGCCTTCTATCAAATCGCCCCTCAACCACCGTTGTTCCAGTGAGAACAAACTGAGTTTATCCAACCTCTTCTCACAGCTAATGTCCTTCATACCAGGCACCATCCTGGTAAACCGCCTCCACAACCTTCTAGTAATGTGGCAACCAGAATTGAACACTATATTCCAAGTGTGGCCTAACTAAGGTTCCATACAGCTGCAGCATGACTTGCTAATTGTTATACCCAATTCCCCTCCGATAAAGGCAAGCTTGCAGTATGCCTTCTTTTTTTTAACTAAACATTTTATTGAGGAATTTTTTGGTATTATAACAACAACACAATGAACAATGTACATGAAACTATAAACATAGTTCAAAAGCCGTCTCCCTCCCATACAAGCCCCACCTTTACTAGCCACCTACTCTAAGCTAAATTACACCTCCCCCCCACTTCTGCTGACGATTAAGTTTCCGCAAAGAAGTCGACGAACGGTTGCCACCTCCGGGCGAACCCTAACAGTGACTCTCTCAAGGCGAACTCGATATTCTCCAAACAGAGAAAACTAGCCATGTCCGATAGCCAGGTCTTGGACTTTGGGGGCTTTGGGTCCCTCCAAGCCAATAGTATCTGTCTCCGGGCTACCAGGGATGCAAAGGCCAGAATGTCTGTGTGGTGAATGTACTTCACCTAATGCATGAGCTGTCTGTACTTCCTGCATAAGAATGTGACCCATGACCTGGGAGTGATGATACGGGCTAATTCCAGGTACTATACTGAAACCCCGGTGGGCTCCGCCTCTGGCTCCGCCCTCACCGGGGCCATAAATAGTCCGGCCACCTGTGGGTTGCACTCATTTGTACAGCCGACTCTGGCAGGCGTGTTCATGGATATTAAAGCCTAATGTTCACTTGTTCTCATGGTCTCACAGTGAATTAACGGTATCACAATTTAATATCCATCGACAGCATCATGGATGCCGCTCTCAAGACAGATAAGCTCGAACTCGACGCGCATGCGTCAGAAGCCAAGGAGATCTTTGAACATTGGCTCCGCTGCTTCGAGGCCTACCTCGACTCCTTTACAACGCCTCCCACTGAAACCATCAAGCTGCAACTCCTACACGCTCGGGTGAGCCATAGAATTTCTGTGATGTTCGAGAAAGGGGCCACGTACGAGGCGGCGGTCGCAACCCTCAAGGTGCTCTTCGTAAAGCCTGTAAACGAGGTGTACGCCCGATATCTCCTCACAACTCGCCGTCAATGCGCTGGGGAATCGCCAGATGAGTATCTGGAAAATCTGACCCTACTCGCGAGGGACTGTAGCTACCCGGATGTGACCACGGAGGAACACATGAACCCACAGATCCTGGACACCTACGTGGCTGGGGTCCAATCGAACTACATTAGTCAGCACTTGCTGGAAAATGGGACCACTGATCTGTGGGACACGGTAAAGCTAGCTACCTCGTTAGAGGTGGCCTACCAGAACCTCAGTGCGTTCCCCGAGGACCCGGCAGACCCCTCGTGGACGCCATCGTCGCTGTGGTGATCACAAGTTAACTAGATGCAATACACGTGAGGGCCTCACGGTAGCATGGTGGTTAGCATCAATGCTTCACAGCTCCAGGGTCCCAGGTTCGATTCCCTGCTGGGTCACTGTCTGTGTGGAGTCTGCACGTCCTCCCCGTGTGTGCGTGGGTTTCCTCCGGGTGCTCCGGTTTCCTCCCACAGTCCAAAGATGTGCGGGTTAGGTGGATTGGCCATGCTAAATTGCCCGTAGTGTAAGGTTAATGGGGGGATTGTTGGGTTATGGGTATACGGGTTACGTGGGTTTAATTAGGGTGATCATTGTTCGGCACAACATCGAGGGCCGAAGGGCCTGTTCTGTGCTGTACTGTTCTATGTTCTAACTGAGCAAACACTAGAGGGGGCACGGGAGAGCCATATAAATAGACGGGGACAGGAAGTGAGGACACACTTCACAGAGGGCAGAACTGGAAGCAGGACACATACACCCACACCAGCTAGGAACACTGAAGGTAACCTTAGGAAACAGCTCTGAAGAGAGAACGAACTCACAATAAAGCATCTTCTCCACATTTGAGACTACGAGCTTTATTAAGACACGAGTAACAACACATGGTACCCAGGAGTGGCTTCAGACGCTTACTACAGGACAACTCAGTTGCAGATACAGAAAGCTCAAAATGGCATGGAAATCTCCTACTGGACATTCGACTTGGGAAGACATCGCTAATTCGAGGATGTGGCTTGGATACCCAGAGCAGCTAGACCTGACTGGCAATGTAAGAGGTGTCTGGAAAAGGTTTAAACAAATGTTTGATTTGGATCTCGTAGCTAATGAGGTACAAGAAGCCTCCGACAACATTAAAATAGCAATTCTCACCGCAGGGCCTGTAAATAGGAAAGTGTATAATGGATTTAAATACTCAAAAGATGAAGACAGAAACAGCTTACAAACGTTACTAAACAAATTTGAAGAGTACTGTGAGAAATTTGAACAGCAAGACATGCTCAGAGTCCAAACTGCACAGAGACTGAGTGATGCAAAACTTAAAAAATCACGAAAAGAACAAGAAATCGCGAATGAAAAGTACAGATCAAAAAGAAGAAATAACAAGAATTTCTCACAAAGACAAAACGCTGAAACCCTGTCCAAATCGGGAAGAGAAGATTACTTACGAATTTTGGAGGACCGGTCCTGGTGGGAAAGAAAAATCGCTGAAATCCGCGAAAAACGCCAAAAAATGGCGTTGGAGCACATTTTGCAGTCTCCGGTAAGCAAAGAACTACAAATGGCGTCTGCGCATGCGCCGGAACCGGAAGCCGCACATGCGCAGTTTAAAAAAGATCGCGGTGCCGATCGTGATGCGCATGCGCAAGCCGCGCATGCGCAGTCAAAAAAAGTATTGGTCGCGGATCGTCATGCGCATGCGGAACCGCACAGGGGAGGAAAGCCGATTTGCGCATGCGCAATTCATTCCTACGCGTGACGTCATGACGTCTGAGCATCCCGACCACGCCCACTTAAAAGGGAAATGCCCGAAAATTGAAAATAAGACACTTAAAGTGGTAAACACAAATTTTCTTGCCTCAGAACACAGAAAAACGCCTGAACTTACACCAACAGTAAAAAACAACTTGCACAACACCCTGAAAAAAGCAGTCTGCACCACCCAAAGTGAAGAGAACAAAAAGAATTCCGAAACAACAAAAGATGATTTGTTTTTCGAAGAATACTACTCAGACACAGCTGAGTCAGTCGGATATGCTTCTCACAGCATCAGCGACACGGTCGCAAAGTTCAACACGAATCAACTCGTGGTAGAAGAAGCCAACGAAGATGAAATGGGTATCAAAGAATACTACTCAGACATGGAGGAGTTATTTGGACATGCTGATCACAGCATCAGCGACACCGTTGCAAAGCTCAACACGACTCTACTCATGGTAGATGAATCCAACACCATGATGCCATGGCAGCTCGTCGATACATTGGATGACAGCAATACCCTAGACGAAGACGACGCCACACAGAGAGCACAGGAAGACTCCACAGAGCGAGCGATGACAGGCTCCACAGTGCGAGTAATGAAAGACTCCAAAAGGGATGCAAGCCAACACTCCCTGGCGAACACCATGCATGAACAAGACCATGCAGGTAAACCCGCAGTATCTGAGCAACCACAAGCAGACTATGAAAGTCTAACAAGCTCACATGAACAAGAAGAAGACAATGCACCTCTACCCACTGCATGCGAAGACAGTGACAAGGTGATCACACTCGACGTACAGGATCACAGCGAGACTGACAGTTCTCAGCTTGTCTGTACCGACGCACAGAGCGAGAACAGTAACAAGGTGATCGCACTCGACGTACAGGATCACAGCGAGACTGACAGTTCTCAGCTTGTCTGTACAGAAGCACAGAGTCGGGCCACCCAACAGTCCAGAGCGACGATGCCGAAAGAAAACATGCAGATGTTGACTCCAGAAGAGGAGCACCTGGAGTCCAGAGAGACAACGCCGAAAGAAACCATGCAGATTCTGACTCCAGAAGAGGAGCACCTGGAGTCCAGAGAGACCAAGCCAAAAGAAACCATGCAGATTCTGACTCCAGAAGAGGAGCACCTGGAGTCCAGAGAGACCAAGCCAGAAGAAACCATGCAGATTTTGACTCCAGAAGAGGAGCACCTGGAGTCCAGTGAGACAACATCAACGGAAATCATGAAGATTTCAACTCCAGAAGCGGAGCACCAAGAGTCCGGAGACACCACGTCAACTGAAATCATGCAGATTTGGACTCCAGAAGAGGAGCGCCAGGAGTCTACAGACATCACGTCAATTGTAATCATGGAGGTTTTGACACCAGAAGAGGAGCGCCAAGAATCCAGAGACACCGCGTCAAATTAAATCGAGAAGAATTTGACTCCGGAAGAGGAGCACCAAGAAAGCAAAGATGAGGAATCCAATTCTCCACAAATGATTGAGGTCACCTGCACCGATGCAACATCAGATCATTCGCACCACTCTCGAGACGAAATGCTCAATGACTCAAATTATCCACTCGGGACACGAATAGAGTATAACAAGAAAAACAAAAGTCAAAAGAAGCACAGCAGAACGGGACAAACAACAGCAAGAACAAAAGCAACATGAAGCGCGACAAGACCAACAACAATAGCAAGAAGCACAGCAGAAACGAGAACGACAACAGAAAGAACAAAAGCAACATGAAGCGCGACAAGAAAAACAACAAAGTCAGGAACAAAGATAGCGACAACACCAAAGACGGAAACGACAAAAACAGCAACACGAACGACAGAAACAACAGCAATTAAACAACGACTTGTACACAATGGTACTACTCTGCACATGAAGGACAATGCCACAGCACACTGCAAAACGATGACAAGACTACAAACATGTCATGGGATGACAACGAATCGCACAAACTCACGTCTGCTCCAGAACGAGCAAGCACACCAGCATCCAAGGCGGATGAGACAATAAATCAACACCACAAGCACAGAAAAAAGTCCATGCCAGTCAACATCAGTGAGGTGACCATGCAAACACCTCGGGATGATGCATTGGGTACTTAAAATAACAAGGAACACCAACAACATTCACAGCGGACTTGCAATATCAATATCACCACGTCATCAACAACAAAAAGAAAAAAAAAAGCTCTGAACAAATTCATCAAGTTTGGACTCATAAATGTTTTTATTAAGATTGGACATATAACTACATTGGCTTTGTACAATATGCAATAGCACCATCACCTGTATAGATACGCATATCATAAGTAACTGTTTTCTATAATTTTCTTTAACGATGTACAGCAAACATGTAAAGAGAAAAAGGGGGATGTGGTGATCGTAGATTTACTAGATACAAAACAACTGAGCAAACACCAGAGGGAGAGCTATAAATGCACCGGGACAGGATGTACAATTTTCTTTAACGCTGTACAGAAAATATGTAAAGAGAAAAAGGGGGATGTGGTGATCACAAGTTAACTAGATGCAATACAACTGAGCAAACACTAGAGGGGGCACGGGAGAGCCATATAAATAGACGGGGACAGGAAGTGAGGACACACTCCACAGAGGGCAGAACTGGAAGCAGGACACATACACCCACACCAGCTAGGAACACTGAAGGTAACCTTAGGAAACAGCTCTGAAGAGAGAACAAACTCACAATAAAGCATCTTCTCCACATTTGAGACTACGAGCTTTATTAAGACACGAGTAACAACACAGTCGCGACCTCCGTCGGACCCGACTACGTCGCGGGCCTGTGCCGCATGGCAGCCAGTCGAGCCCCGGGAACCACAGTGCTACTTCTGCGGTCAGGGTCAACACCCCCGGCAGCGCTGCCCAGCCCGCACAGAGAAGTGCAGTGACTGTGGGAAAAAGGGACACTTCGCCAGAGTCTGTCTGAGCCGACCTAAAGCCCAGAAATCAAACACTCACCGGGCCCAACCTATGGACTCACAGGCCCGCCGACCCCGCAGAGTGGCTGCGTGCCTGCCCAGAACGCTCGTGCGACTCGTGGGGGCCGCCATCTTGCCCGCCAACTCCGACACCGACCGACACGTGCGACCGATGGGGGCAGCCATCTTGGTTGCCATATTAGACCCGGGCCGACTCGTGCGACCGATGGGGGGTGGCCATCTTGGTTGCCACCTTCGGCCCGGCCCGATATGTGCGACACATCCTCCCTCACCTCTGTGCCCCTCTTCCAATGCAGTCACCGAAGCCTGACCCTACAGTTCGGCGGACCATTACCCCCCTCACAGTATGCAGCCTCGCGACCCTCAAGGTCTCCCCCCCCCCCATCGCTCTTTGCGAACCTCACTCCTGACTGTAAGCCCATCGCCACCAAGAGCAGGCAGTACAGTTCCCAAGATATGGCTTTTATCAAGTCGGAGGTCCAGCGACTGTTGAGTGAAGGGATTATCGAGGCCAGCAACAGCCCCTGGAGAGCGCAAGTGGTGGTCGTCCGGACCGGGGAAAAGAACCGGATGGTTGTAGATTACAGCCAGACCATTAACCCATTCACATAACTGGATGCGTACCCCCTCCCCCACATCGTGGAAATGGTCAACCAGATCGCACAGTACCGTATCGATCTGAAGTTGGCCTACCACCAGCTCCCAATCCGCCCGGAAGAACGCCAGTACACTGCTTTTGAAGCAGCCGGCTGACTCTTTCACTTCCTCAGGATCCCCTTCGGCATCACTAACGGGGTCTCGGTTTTTCCGAGAATGATGGACCGAATGGTGGACCAGTACGGTTTGAGGGCTACATACCCGTGCTTGGACAATGTCACCATCCACGGCCATGATCATCAGGACCATGACGTCAACCTTCAGAGGTTCCTCCAGGCCGCACAATCTCTCAACCTCATGTACAACAAAGAGAAGTGCGTTTTTCGCACCACACGACTGGCCATACTCGGCCATGTCGTGGAGAACGGAGTCCTAGGGACTGACCCCGACCGTATGCGCCCCCTCACGGAACTCCCCCCTCCCCACAGCCTCAAGGCCCTCAAACGATGCCTGGGGCTATTCTCCTACTATGCCCAGTGGGTCCCCAACTATGCGGACAAAGCCCGCCCACTTATTCAAACCACCATTTTTCCCCTGTTGGCTGAGGCCCGCTCGGCCTTCAGCTGCATCAAGGCCAACATCACCAAGGCCGCTATGTACGTGGTGGACGGGTCCGTCCCGTTTCAGGTAGAGAGCAATGCGTCAGACGTCGCACTGGCCGCCACACTCAAACAGGCTGGCAGGCCAGTAGCATTCTTTTCTAGAACCCTCCACGTTTCCGAGATCCGACACTCCTCAGTTGAAAAGGAAGCACAAGCCATAGTGGAAGCCGTGCGGCACTGGAGACACTACCCAGCCAGGTAGGGAGGTTCACCCTTCTCATCGACCCGCGGTTGGTCGCCTTCATGTTTGACAACGCACAACGGGGCAAAACAAAAAATGACAAAATCCTGAGGTGGAAGATCGAAGCTCAACGAGCCCCCAGATTCCCTGTCCCGCGGCACATGCGCCAGTGCGCAAGTTGACCGACTTCAGGCTATCCACAATGACCTCTGTCACCTGGGGATCACCCGGCTTACCCACTTCATTAAGGCCCGCAATCTGCCCTTCTCCACCGAGGAGATTAAGGCCATGACCAGGGATTGCCAAGGTCTACGCGGAGTGCAAACTGCACTTCTACTGGCCAGACAAGGCCCGCCTGGTAAAGGCCTCACGGCCCTATGAGCGCCTGAGCATGGACTTCAAAAGGCCCCTCCCCTCCACCAACTGTAATATATACTTTCTAACCATCATCGAGGACTCCCGCTTCCCCTTCGCTGTCCCCTGCCCCGACATGACCACGGCCACTGTAATAAAGGCACTGCACAGCATCTTCACGCTGTTCGGTTTCCCTGCCTACGTCCACAGCGACCGGGGCACATCGTTCGTGAGCGATGAGCTGCGTCAGTACCTGCTCAGCAAAGGCATCGCCTCGAGAAGGACGATGAGCTATAACCTGCAACGAAACGGACAGGTGGAGAGGGAGAATGCGACGGTATGGAAGGCTGTCCTTCTGACCCTCCGGTCTAGAGGTCTCCCGGCCCCCCACCGGCAGGAGGTCCTCCCCGACGCCCTCCAGTCCATCAGGTCACTCCGCTGCACAGCCACGAACGAGAACCATCACGACCGCTTGTTTCTCTTCCCTAGGAAGTCCATCTCCGGGGTCTCGCTTCCGTCTTGGCTGACAACTCCGGGACCTGTCCTTCTCCGGAGACAGATGAGGAGCCATAAGATCGACCCCCTGGTCGAGAGGGTCCAGCTGCTGCACGCCAACCCCCAGTACGCCTACATCGTAAACCAGGATGGACAGCGCGATACAGTCTCCCTACGAGATCTAGCACCAGCTGGCTCCTCCGCCAACGCGCCCCCCTCTCCGCTGCCTACAGCCACCCCCTTGCGCCCCCCTAGGTCTCCTGTCTTAGCCTGCACCGGTACTGCCGCCACACACCACCCCCTTGCCTACCCCCACCCCCCAACCGTCTCTGACACGCCAGACTGAGGGTCAAGCTCCAGACACGACGTCCCCGGAGTCACGAATGTGGTGAATGTACTTCATCTAACGCATGAGCTGTCTGTACTGCCTGTATAAAAATGTGACCCATGACCTGGAAGTGATGATACAAGCTACCGCTAGGTACTGTACTGGAACCCCGGTGGGCTCCGCCTCTGGCTCCGCCCTCACCGGGGCCATATATAGTCCACTACCTGTGGGTGGCACTCATTTGTACAGCCGTCTCTGGCAGGCGAGTTCATGGATATTAAAGCCTAATGTTCACTCATTCTCACGGTCGCACAGTGAATTAACGGTATCACAGTCTGCCTCATTCTCCTGCTGGATTCCCGGGTCTTCCGACACCCCGAAAATTGCCACCTCTGGACTCAGCGCACCCTTGTTTTTAAATCTGCAAACCCATGCCAAAATGCCCTAAGCTTCGGACATGCCCAGAACATGTGGACATGGTCCGTTGGTCCTCCCGCACATTTTACGCACCTGTCTTCCATCTCAAACAATCTGCTCATCCGGGCCACTGTCATGTGGGCCCAGTGAACAACTTTGAATTGTATCAGGCTGAACCTGGCACATGTTGTGGACACGTTGACTCTACTCAACACGTCCGCCCATAGACCGTCCTCTATCTCACCTCCCAGCTCCTCCTCCCACTTGCACTTCAGCTCCTCGGTCCGCATCTCCTCTGACCCCATAAGTTCCTTGTAAATGTCAGAGACGCTCCCTTCTCCTACCCACCCTCTGGAAACTACCCTGTCCTGAATCCCCCTTGGTGGTAGGGGTGGGAAGGTTGACACCTGTTTACGTAGGAAGTCCCACACCTGCAGATACCTGAATTCATTTCCCCTCGCCAATCCAAACTTCTGAGTATGAGCGCCCTCATACATGGAAAGCTCTCCTCTATAAACATATCCCCCATCCTCTCAATCCCTGCTGTCCGCCATACCCGAAACCACCCCCCCCCCCCCCCCCCCCCCCCCCCGGCCATACTCCCCGGGGCAAACCAGTGATTATTACAAATTGGGGACCAGACCGATGCCCCATCTGCTCCCACATGTCTCCTCCATTGCCCCCAGACTCGCAGGGCTGCCACCACCATGGAGCTGGTGGAGTACCGTGCCGGCGGAAAGGCAGAGGCGCAGTTACCAACGCCCCCAAAGTGGTGCCGAAGCCACCTCCATATGCTCCCATGCTGACTCCTCCCCCACCACCCACTTCCTGATCATGGCTATATTCGCCGCCCAGTAATAGTTACTAAGATTTGGCAGCGCCAGCCTGCCCTCTCCCCGACTCCGCTAAAGCATTACCTTCCTTACCCACGGGGTCTTGCCCGCCCAAACAAAGCCAGAGATCACTTTGTTGACCCATTTAAAAAAGGACTGCGGAATAAAGATGGGGAGACATTGAAACATGAACAGGAATTTCAGCACCCTCCCAGCTAATGACAACGGGAACGCGCCCCTTCTCCGAAAATCATCCTTCATTTGGTCTACTGGCCGGGCCAGATTTAATTTATGCAGCCGTTCCCATTCCCGCGCCACTTGAATGCCTAGGTACCTAAAGCTTCCCCCTACTAATCTAAACGGCAGCTCCCCCAATCACCTCTCCTGTCCCCTTGCCTGGATCGCAAACATCTCACTTTTTCCCATATTTCGCTTAGACCCCGAAAACCAGCCAAATTCCCCTGGAATCCTCATAATTTCTTCCATCCCCTCCAATGGGTCGGATACATATAGAAGCAGGTCGTCTGCATATAGCGAGACTCTGTGCTCCATGCACCCCCCCCCCCCCCCCCCCCTCCCCCGCCCCCCACCCCGGACCAGCCCCTTGAGGCTCTCAGAGCAATTGCCAATGGCTCTATAGCTAGCACAAACAACAGTGGGGAGAGGGGGCATCCCTGTCCCGTCCCCCGGTGCCGTCTAAAATAGTCCAATGTTGCCTATTCGTCCATACACTTGCCACAGGAGTCTGATACAGCAACCTGACCCAGTCAATAAAGCCCTGCCCATATCCGAACCGTCCCAGTATCTCCCACAGATAATCCCATTTTACCCGATCAAAAGCCTTTTCTGCATCCATTGCGATCACTACCTCCACCTCCCTACCTTCTGGGGGCATCATGATCACATTTAACAGCCTTCTTTATCTGGCCACCAACTGCCTATCCTTAACAAACCCCGTCTGGTCCTCCCCAATAACATCCAGAACACAATCCTCAATCCTGGAGGACCAAATTTTGGCCAGCAGTTTGGCGTCCACATTCAACAGGGATATCGGCCTGTAGGACCCACACAGCTCCGGGTTCTTGTCCCGCTTCAGAATCAGCGAGATCGTGGCCTGTGACATTGTCGGGGGCAGCACCATCTTTCTCTTGCCTCATTGAACATCCTCATCAACACCGGCCCCAATATCCCAGAGAACTTTCCATAAAACTCCATTGGGTACCCGTCCGGTGCCGAGGCTTTACCCGCCTGCATGGCCTTCAGACCCTCCACTATCTCTTCCAACCCGATCGGAGCCCCCAGCCCTTTTACCAGCTCCCCGTCCACCTTTGGGAAATTCAGCCCCCCCAAGAAATGCCTCATCCCCTCCGGCCCCGTAGGGGATTCCAACCTATACAGCCGACTGTAGAAATCCCTAAACGCCTTATTCACCCCTGCTCAATCTCCAACCAGGGTCCCATCTCCGTCATTCACTCTCCCTGGCTGCTTCCCTCTTTCTCAGCTGCTGTGCAAGCATTCTGCTGGCCTTCTCTCCATGCTCATAGATCGCCCCCCCCCTCGCCTTTCTCAGCTGCTCCACTGCTCTCCCTGTGGTTAACAAGCCGAACTCCGCCTGTAGTCTTCGCCGTTCCCTTAAAAGCCCTGCCTCTGGGATCACCGCATACCTCCTATCGATCTGGAGTATCTCCTTAACCAGTCGGTCCATCTCTGCCCTGTCCACCTTCTCCCTGTGGGCCCATATCGAGATCAGCTCCCCTCTGACCACCGCCTTCAGTGCTTCCCAGACCATCGCTGCTGAAATTTCCCCCATATCGTTGATCTGCAGATAGTTCTGAATACACTTCCTCAGCCACTCGCACACCTCTTCGTCAGCCAAAAGTCCCACATCTAACCTCCAGTGCGGGCGCTGGTTACTGTCCTTACTAACCTGCAGGTCAACCCAGTGCGGAGCATGGTCTGAGATTGTGATCACCGAGTACCCTGCGTCCACCACCCCTGCCAGTAAGGCCCTGCTCAAAATGAAGAAATCGATCCGGGAGTACACTTTATGCACTTGTGAGTAGAAGGAGAACTCCTTCACCCTCGGCTGCTCAAATCTCCATGGATCCACCCCCCCATCTACTCCATGAACCCTTTTAGTTCCTTTGCCATTGCAAGCATCCTGCCTGTTTTAGAGCTTGACCGGTCCAAGCCAGGGTCAATAACTGTGTTGAAGTCCCCTCCCATGACCAACCTGTGCGAGTCCAGGTCCGGTATCTTCCCCAGCATCCTCTTTATAAACTCCATATCATCCCAATTTGGCGCATACACATTTACTAATACCACCTGCACCCCCTCCAGTTTCCCACTGACCATAATGTACCAACCTCCCACATCCGAAACTATTCTACCCGCCTCAAACACCACCTGCTTATTGATCAGGATCGCGACCCCTCTAGTCTTTGAATCCAGTCCCGAGTGAAAGACCTGACTGGCCCAACCTTTCCTCAATCTAATCTGGTCAGTTACTTGAAGGTGCGTCTCCTGCAACATTACCACGTCCGCCTTCAGTCCCCTAAGACGCGCGAACACACGTGCCCTCTTGACCGGCCCATTTAACCCTCGAGCATTCCTGGTGATCAGCCTAGTTGGGTGGGAGGGGCTCATTGTCCCCCCCTTCGCCGATCAGCCATCCCCTTTTTTGGGCCCGCCTCCAGCCCATGCTCCGCGCCTCCAACGGCCTGCCCCCAGGCAACCTCCGACCCCAACCTCCTCTCTGTCCCTTGGCCCAAGTCCCTCCCTCGTCAGCAGAACATTTCACCCCCTCCCCCCCAGTAACAACACTCTGTAACCCAACCCCTTTGATAAACCGAACATATGCACACCCCCACTGCGCTTCCGTGAGCTAGCCCGCCCAGCTAGCTTGGTGGCCCCCATTCCTGGCGCCGGATAGTCTCCCACCTATTGTTCCATCCCCCCCTCCCCCGCTCATACAAACATACTCCAACATCAAACAATCCCCACACAATTGCCTGACAGAAAAACACCAAAATCTAAACAAGCACACCTCCATCCCCCAGCAGTACAAATGAAAACCTGAACGCACTCAGCTCTGCCACTGGTCCCAAATCAATACAGAAGGCATTACAAACAGCTTCAACAAAACAAAAAACGAGAAACTTTTTTTAAAGAATAGAGAAACGAAAAGAAAAAAAACATGAACGCTGCAGCAAAGTTTAAAATTCTCAGTCCACCACCAGTCCTTTCCTTTTCACGAAGTCCAGCGCGTCCTCAGGCGACTCAAAATAAATGTGCTATTCCTCGTTCGTGACCCAGAGCTGAAATGCTTCCCTACTGAAACTTCGACCATTTGGCTCGGCTCATTCCCCAATGCCAGATGCAGTACGGCCCTTTCCCTATTTACAAGAGGCCCTCTTGGGTTCTCCTTACAAACTCTGCCCCATCAAGTCCCTAGCACTAAGTGAGTCCCAGTCAATATAGGGGAAGTTAAAATCACGCACCACAATAACCCTGTTGCTTTTACAACTTTCCAAAACATGCCTACATATCTGCTCCTCTATCTCCCACTGGCTGTTGGCAGGCCTGTAGTAAACCCCCAATGTTGTGACTGCACCCTTCCTTCTCCTGACCTGTACTCATGTTGCCTCACTGCATGTGTCCTCCGAGGTGTCCTCCCTCAGTGCAGCTGTGATATTCTCCTTAACCGGTAGTGCAACTTCCCCACCCCTTTTACATTCCCCTCTATCCCGCCTGAAAAATCTAAATCCTGGAATGTTTCGCTGCTAATCGTGTCCCGCTCTCAACAACATCATGGTTCCAAATACTAATCCAAGCTCTAAATGCATTTGCCTTACCTGTTATACGCCTCGCATTGAAACAAATGCACTACAGACTATCAGTCCCGCGGTGTTCAGTAACATCTCCCTGTCTGCTCTACCTCTGAGTCTTACTGGCCCTATTCTCTAGTTCCCCCTCAGTTATTTCACTTTTTGACCTATTGCTCCGTTTCCCCCCCCCCCCCCCCCCCCCCCCCCCCCCCCCCCCCCCCCCCCCCCCCCCGCCCGCCGCATTAGTTTAAACCCTCCCAAGTGACACTAGCAAACCTTGCGGCCAGGATATTTATGCCCCTTCAGTTTAGATACAACCCATCTTTCTTGTACAGGCCCCACCTGCCCTGGAAAAAACCCCAACGATTCAGATATCTGAAACCCTCCCTCCTACACCAGCTGTTTCGCCACGTGTTTAGCTCTACTTTCTTCCTATTTCTATCCTCACTGGCACGTGGCACAGGGAGTAATCCAGAAATTACAACATAGAGGTCCTGTTCTTTAACTTTCTACCTAACTCCCTGAACTCCTGCTGCAGGACCTCATCACTCTTCCTGCCTATGGCGTTAGTACCAATATGTACCACGACCTCTGGCTGTTCACCCTCCCCTTCAGAATGCCCCCTGGCCATTCAGAGACATCCTGGTCCCTGGCACCAGGGAGGCATCATACCTTCCTGGAGTCTCTTTCACATCCACAGAAGTACCTATCTATGCCCCTGACTATAGAATCCCCTATAACTATTGCTGTTCTGTGCTTTGTCCCTCGCTGCTTAACAACAGAGCCAGCCATGGTGCCACTGCTCTGGCTGCTCCTGCTGTTTTCCCCTGATAGGACAACCTCCCCAACAGTATCCAAAATGGTATACTTGTTAGAGAGGGGGACTACCTGCACCTTGGGTGTCACCACATCACCTAAACTCCTATCTATGATGCTTTCCACCACCTGCATGCTCCTCAGTGCATCCACCTGCTGCTCCAACCATCCATGTGGTCTGTGAGGAGCTGCTATTGGATGCACTTCCTGCAGATGTAGTTGTCCAGAATGCTGGAAGCTTCATGGACCTCCCACATCTCACATGTGACAATAGGACAGATTCTGCTAGATACGCAAATCCTATTATTGTTAATCCTCTTTGACCGTAGGGAATGGTCCACCAACTAGAAGGGAAATCTGCACTGACATCAACTCTTTCTCCAATGTGACCTTACTTCGGCAAGGGGAAATTCTCTTTGTGCGGGGAATATATGGCCCTTTCTGAGCAGCAACCCTGTTACATCACTGGTAAAGCTACAGCCTTCCAACTTGTGCAGGGACCTGGGCTGCATGGAACATGCCTGCCTCAAATATGGCCGTTATCTCAAGGTCAAAGGCAAAGAATTCCCAGATAAGCAAGTGCTAATGTGAATAGAATGAAGTTGAGCAATTTCGGCCCTGAAATGTTTCCACTGGTAAGATACATAAATAATATTTTTTACTTTTACAACACTTCCAAATGACTATTGGTGGGAAGAAGCAATACATGACGGGCGGAATTCTCCGCAGGGGGCCAAATTCGTGAAGGCCGTTGTGAACTCGGCCGAGGTTCACGACGGCCTCGGAGCCCGCTCCCCGCACCTAATTCACCTCCACCCGGGGGGCTAGGAGCGGGCCTCCGTCTTTCTCGGCAGCGACCTCGTCACGTCGAGAATGTGAAGTCATCCGCGCGTGCGCGGGTTGCCGGTTCCAACCCGCGCATGCGCGGATGACCTCATCACGCCGACGGCACAAACCCGCACATGCGCGGTGGCCGTCTTTCTCCTCAGCCGCCCGGCAAGAAGTGGCGGCTTGATCTTGCCGGGCGGTGGAGGGGAAAGAGTGCGTCCGTTTTGGATGCTGACCCGACGATCGGTGGACACCGATCGCGGGCCTGTCCCTCCCGAGCACAGTTGCGGTGCTCCCGTCCCAATCAGGCCCCTAGATGCCCCAAACGGGCATCTGGCGGCCATTTCACAAATGCAGTGGCAGCGTCCAGGTGTGGTTGCTGCCGTGGTGAAACAGCCGTGAAGGGCCGGCCGCTCGGCCCATCGGGCTCGGAGAATCACCGTTCGGCGTAAAAAACGGCGAGCGGCGTTTTTTCCAAGCCGGGGGGGGGGGGGGGGGGGGGTGGAATCGCTGGGGGCGCCAGGGGGGCGTAAAAAATGTCGGGAGGCTCTCCCACGATTCTCCCACGCCACGTGGGGAGCGGAGAATTCCGCCCGACAGTTCTGACAATGCTAAGATTGTAAAGAAAGACTTTGGGCGAAATTCTCCCCCCCCCAACGACGGGTGGGAGAATAGCGGGAGGGCCTTCCCGACTTTTTTGACGCCCTCCCGCTATTCTCCCCCCCCCCCCGCCGAAATCCCGACACGAATCGCTGCCGCCGTTTTTTTTACGGCCGGCAGCGATTCACAGCTGTTAGAAGGGCCGAAGTCCCAGCCCTTTACGACCTTTTTACAAACGGCAAACACACCTGGTCCTGCCGTTCGTAAAAACGTCGTGACCACCTGGAAAAAAATAACCATGGCACCGATTGGCACGGCAGTACCACGGCCGTGCCAAGGGTGCCATGGGCCCGCGATCGGTGCCCACCGATCGCGGGCAGCGGGCCCGATGCCCGCGCACTATTTGTCCTTCCGCCGCCCCGCAGTATCAATACGCGGGGCGGCTGAGGGGCAACCCGGACCGCGCATGCGCGGGTTTCGCGCAAAAACGCGATGACGTCCCCCGCGCATGCGCGGGTGGAGTCTTCCCACCTGCGCATGCGCGGCTGACGTCATATGACGCGTCAGCCGGCGCTAAATCCGACAAGCGGGCTTAACGATTTTCGTTAAACCCGACTTGTCGGAGCCTCCGACGTCGGGCTGCTAGCCCCGACGGGGGACCAGAATCGGTCCCCCGTCGGGAAGGGGCGCGATGCCGTAAAACCCGCCCGGGTTTTACGGCAGTTTGACGATTTCTCCCGTTTTGGGAGAATTTCGCCCTTTACACTTTGTAGCAAAAACAAACTCTGTACTTCTCCACAGCAGGTTTCATATTGTTTACTTCTGTCGTGGAATGTAAATATGTGTCATGTTTGCTTGCATACAGGATAAATCATAGCACTGCTACAGTGCAGAAGGAGGCCATTCAGGCCATCGAGTCTGCACCAACCCAATGAAAGAGCACCCTATCTAGGCCCACACCCCTGCCCTAACCCCTAACCCCCACCTAATCTGCACATCATTTTGACACAAAGGGACAGTTTATCATGGCCAATCCACCTTACCTGCACATCTTTGGACTGTGGGAGGAAACTGGAGCACCCGGAGGAAACATAGAATGTTTCACATAGAATGTGAAAACACCACACAAACAGTCACCCAAGACTGGAATTGATCTCAGGCCCCTGTTGTTATGAGAAAGTAATGCTAACCGCTGTGCCACCAGTTGTGTTCTGTGATATGGCCGCTGTAATGAAGTACACAGAACATCTAATTGTTTAACTAGAAAGATGATTTATTGACAAACATGTGGAAAGATAACTAACAGATTACTATACAGATTATACAGACAATAACTATTAAATGAATTCAGTGAATGGTACTGGAACTACTCTAAGTACAACTATCGTCACATGCATCCTACAACCAATTGGCGGGTATCTCAAGTCACATGAAGGATGTCTGGCACCACTAGCTGGTTGGAGGTCACATTACTGACTATCTACAAAACTGAGCACAGCCATATGACCACACAACCGTGGCACCTCAACCTTTGGTTCAGGGCTCCAATTCTACCTCACTCTCCAATTGATGTGAATACACTTGAGGTCAAACTGAGGCCAATTATCTCTCTGTAGATTTTCATCTCTAGTCTCTGACGTCTTTACAAGTCATAAAAGCCATCAAGTAATGGCTGGCTTTTTTCCTAGTTTGTATTAACTTTTTCTAAAGAATTACTTTACAATGTGTGGCAGTTTGTACTCTGATATCTGAAGTGTCACATGAAATGGGACTTTTTTTAAAGTGTATATTTTATTTTGTTTTTTTTAATTTTTTACAGCTAATGCAATAAAAACATCCTCAATGCAAAACAAGTACAGTACGGAACAAAAAATGTTGCTAATATAAGAATGAACAAGACAGGATAATTTTAGAATAATGAGACTTTATGAACTAGTGCCTCCAGCTTTAATACTGGATAAATCAGAAAGATCCAATTAGGGGAAGGAAAATAATAAGACTATATAAATAAGGTTGGATAATATCTCAGGCCGCATACCTTTGTGTATGATAAGAACAATACTTACAATATGACTCAAGGGAAACCCAGGAAACCCAACAGGAGTACGTCAGACAAGGCTGAGCCTATAAATTTGAGATTAGGGTCCCACACTTTACCGTATCCATCAGTATGGACAGGAATTCCATAGGAGTACATTCCATGACTAATGCCAATTTTGAATAGATCAGTACTTGTCAGTGACCCAGGGGCAGAGGATATTTTTATGAGCTGCAAAAAAAGGCCATCTTGGATTTCATATTTAACCAACCCAAGTGAATTATTTGAAGAAAAAATGGAAAGAGTGGACAAGGGTAATGCAGTGAATGTAGTATATTGTGACTTTCAGAAGATCCACATAAGCCACTTACGACAAAGATGTCAGGAACCAGGGGCAAAATTCTCCCCTACCCGGTGGGGCGGGGAGTCCTGGCGTAGCGGAGTGGCGCCAACCACTCTGGCGTCGGGCCTCCCCAAAGGTGCAGAATTCTCTGCACCTTTAGGGGCTAGGCCCGTGCCTGAGTGGCTCCCGCTCCATCCGCCAAAACTGGCGCCAACGGTCTTTGGCGCTATGCCACCCGGTGTCGGGGCTGGCCGAAAGGCCTTCGCCGGTCCGCACATGTGCCAGAGCGTCAGCGGCCGCTGACATCACCACCAGCGCATGCGCGATGGAGGGGGTCTCTTCCGCCTCCGCCATGGTGGAGGCCTGGTGGCAGAGGAAGAACAAGAGTGCCCCCATGGCACTGGCCCGCCCGCCGATCGGTGGGCCCCGATCGCGGGCCAGGCCACCATGGGGGCACCCCCCGGGGTCCAATCGCCCCGTGCCCCCCCCCCAGGACCCCGGGGGCCCTCTCGCACCGTCAATCCCACCGGCACAGAGGTGGTTTAAACCACGTCGGCGGGATTGGCCTGTCAGCGGCGGGACTCCGGCCCATCGCCGCGGGGGGCACACCAATCGGCGCTGGGGGCACGCCGATCGGCGGGGTGCGATTCCCGCTCCCGCCGATTCCTGGGTGGTTGAGAATTCCGGCCACAGCAGGGGTGGGATTTACGCCGGCCCCGGGCAATTCCCCGACCCTGCGGGGGGTCGGAGAATTCCGCCCCAGGTAACAGAATGGATTGAAAGAAGGCTACAAAATAATCAAAGGATAGGAATTACGGAACATGCTACAGTCGCAAACAAACCAACATTAAAAAGGAAGCCTCAGACAGTCATCACACCGTTATTTGCATTTGAATGCAATGTTTGTCTTTCTCAGGTGCATTTCCTATATACCCATGGAAAAGCCTTCACCAATATGGCGCGTGCCACACTTCTGGAAAGGAATGAGCATGTGTACACCACCAACATGTTGGATGATTAGGTTCCCATTTTATGCCTGTAAAGAGGGTTCAGTATAATCCAATTTCAAGGCCATGATTTTAATACCATTGAGCTGTAAGAATTAATGTTGCATACATTTGTAATGATATTCTATTTCATTGAATAATAGAATCCCGACAGTGCAGAAGGAACCATTTGGCCCATCGAGTCTGCACTGACCCTTTGAAAGTGCACCCTATCTAGGTTCAACCCTCCACCCTATTTCTGTAGCCCCACCTAACCTTTGGACACTTTGGGACTATTTAGTATGGCCAATCCATTTAACCTGCACATGTTCGGTCTGTGGGAGGAAACTGGAGCACCCGGAGGAAAACCACGCAGACACGGGGAGAAAGTGCAAACTCCACACAGACAGCCACCCGGGATCAGAATTGAACCCGGGATCCTGGCACTGTGAGGCAGCAGTGCTAACCACTGGCAGCAGAGCTAACCATTTGTGGCATCCAGGATTTTACGGAAAGAGACAATTTAGAAGAAGGCCGTTTTTTTTCCATTTATGCATGAGATATGAGCATTTCAAGCAAGGACAGAATTATTCCAATTCATAATTTCCCTTGAGAAGATGGTGGTGAGCCATTTTCTTGAACTGCTGTCCATGTTGCGTAGGTACAGTGACAGAACTGTATATAACAGAATAAATCAGAATTCCTCCTGTATAATTTGGCAGTGACCAGGGAAGTAATTGTCAGGGCGATGTTGCTGAAAACAATGGGACTGGTGGCCTGAAGTGCATATGTTTTATTGCAAGAAGTATAACAGGTAAGGCAGATGAACTTAGAGCTTGGATTAGTACTTGGAACTATGATGTTGTTGCCATTACAGAGACCTGGTTGAGGGAAGGACAGGATTGGCAGCTAAACGTTCCAGGATTTAGATGTTTCAGGCGGGATAGAGGGGGATGTAAAAGGGGTGGAGGAGTTGCGCGACTGGTTAGGGAGAATATCATAGCTGTACTGCAGGAGGACACTTCAGAGTGTAGCGAGGGTATATGGGTAGAGATCAGGAATAAGAAGGGTGCAGACACAATGTTGGGGGTTTACTACAGGCCACACAACAGCCAGCGGGAGATAGAAGAGCAGATCGGTAGACAGATTTTGGAGGAAAAGCAACAGGGTTGTTGTGATGGGAGACTTTAACTTCCCCAATATTGACTGTGACTCGCTTAGTGCTAGGGGCTTGAATGGGGAATAGTTTGTAAGGAGCATCCAGGAGGGCTTCTTAAAGCAATATGTAGATAGTCCAACTAGGGAAGGGGCTATACTGGACCTGGTATTGGGGAATGAGCCCGGCCAGGTGGTAGAAGTTTCAGAAGGGGAGCATTTCGGGAACAGTGACCACAATTCAGTAAGTTTTAAAGTGCTGGTGGACAAGGATAAGAGTGGTCCGAGGGTGAATGTGCTAAATTAGGGGAAGGCTAATTATAACAATATTAGGCAGCAACTGAAGAACCTAGATTGGGGTGGATGTTTGAGGGTAAATCAACATCTGACATGTGGGAGGCTTTCAAATGTTAGTTGAAAGGAATTCAGGACTGGCATGTTCCTGTGAGGAAGAGGGATAAATACAGCAAATTTAGGGAACCTTGGATAACAAGAGATATTGTAGGCCTCGTCAAAAAGAAAACGGAGGCATTTATCAGGGCTAGAAGGCTGGGAACAGATGAAGCCTGTGTGGAATATAAGGAAAGTAGGAAGGAACTTAAGCAAGGAGTCAGGAGGGCAAAAAAGGGGTCACGAAAAGTCATTGGCAAATAGAGTTAAGGAAAATCCCAAGGCTTTTTACATATACATAAAAAGCAAGAGGGTAGCCAGGGAAACGGTGGGCACACTGAAGGACAGGCGAGGGAATCTATGTGTGGAGCCAGAGGAAATGGGCGAGGTACTAAATTAATACTTTGCATCAGTATTCACCAAAGAGAAGGAATTGGTGGATGTTGAGTCTGGAGAATGGTGTGTAGATAGCCTGGGTCACATTGAGATCCAAAAAGACGAGGTGTTGGGCGTCTTGAAAAATATTAAGGTAAATAAGACCCCAGGGCCTGATGGGATTGACCCCAGAATACTGAAGGAGGCTAGAGAGGATATTTCTGAGGCCTTGACAGAAATCTTTGGATCCTCACTGTCTTAAGGTTATGTCCCGGAAGACTGGGGAATAGCCAATGTTATTCCTTTGTTTAAGAAGGGTAGCAAGGATAATCCAGGGAACTACAGGCCGGTGAACCTTACGTCAGTGGTAGGTAAATTACTGGAGAGAATTCATTGAGACATGATCTACTCCCATTTGGAAGCAAATGGACGTATTAGCGCGAGGCAGCACGGTTTTGTGAAGGGGAGGTCGTGTCTCACTAACTTGATGGAGTTTTTCGAAGAGGTCACAAAGATGATTGATGCAGGTAGGGCAGTGGATGTTGTCCATATGGACTTCAGTTAGGCCTTTGACAAGGTCCCTCATGGCAGACTGGTACAAAAGGTGAAGTCACGCGGGATCAGGGGTGAGCTGGCAAGGTGGATACAGAGCTGGCTAGGTCATAGAAGGCAGAGAGTAGCAATGGAAGGGTGCTTTTCTGATCGGAGGGCTGTGACTAGTGGTGTTCCGCCGGGATCAGTGCTGGGACCTTTGCTGTTTGTGGTATATATAAATGATTTGGAGGAAAATGTAACTGGTCTGATTAGTAAGTTTGCAGACGACACAAAGGCTGGTGGAATTGCGTATAGCGATGAGGACTGTCAGAGTGTACAGCAGGATTGAGATCGTTTGGAGACTTGGGCGGAGAGATGGCAGATGGAGTTTAATCCGGACAAATGTGAGATAATGCATTTTGGAAGGTCTAATGCAAGTAGGGAATATACAATGAATGGTAGAACTCTCAAGAGTACTGACAGTCAGAGCGATCTTGGTGTACAGGTCCACAGGTCACTGAAAGGGGCAACACAGGTGGAGAAGGTAGTCAATAAGGCATACGGCATGCTTGCCTTCATTGGCCGTGGCATTGTATAAAAATTGGCAAGTCATGTTGCAGCTGTATAGAACCTTAGTTCGGCCACACTTGGAGTATAGTGTTGAAGTCTGGTCGTCACACTACCAGAAGGATGTGGAGGCTTTAGAGAAGGTGCAGAAGAGATTTACCAGGATGTTGCCTGGTATGAAGGGCATTAGCTATAAGGAGAGGTTGAATAAATTTGTTTTGTTCTCACTGGAACGACGGAGGTTGAGGGGCGACCTGATAGAGGTCTACACAGTTACGAGGGGCATAGAGGATTGTCGGAGTCTTTTTCCTAGGGTAGAGGGGTCAATTACTTGGAGACCTGGTTTAAGGTGTGAGGGGCAAGGTTTAGAGGAGATGTGCGAGGCAAGTGTTTTACACAGAGGGTGGTGGGTACCTGGAACTCACTGCCGGAGGAGGTGGCGGAAGCAGGGACGATAGTGACGTTTAAGGAGCATCTTGACAAATACATGATTAGGATGGGAATAGAGGGATACGGATCCCGGAAGTGCAGACGATTTTAGTTTAGATGAGCAGCATGGTCGGCACAAGCTTGGAGGGCCTTTGTTCTTTGTTCTCTTTGTTTTATTTTGCTAATGAATGATAAATCCATAACTGGTGCCAATAATTCACATGTGAGCCAGAGTCATTGGCACTGACAATTGCGCGAACCTGGCATTGCAAAATTTCTTTTAACTCCTTCCCAGCTAACACAGAATTTGATTGTTGAATATAAATCTCCAATGCCAGTGTATGGTTGGGTAGTAAATAGCTGAGACCTGGGATGGGATTCTCCGGTCTCCGACGCTGAAATTGCGTTTGACGATCGGCCGGAGAATCCCCATTGGTGCCGCTTTTGCAATGCTCCTCCCCCTCCAAAACGGCATATGCCGCCCGGACGGCCTCAGGATGTCACCTGAGGCCCCCCCCCCCCCCGATGCTCCGCCCCAAGGGGCCGAGTTCCCATGGGGCACATGTGCTATTTTGTTTCGGGAACTCGGCGTTATGGCTGCGGACTGAGTCCAGCGCCGCCACAGTCAGGTGGGAGCCATTCTGGGGGGGGGGGGGGGGGGGGGGGGGGGGGGGACTTTGGCAGGAGCTGGAAGTACTGGTGGGAGGTGGTCCAGAGGTAGCGAGCCTGGTCAAAAGGTGCCAATATTTGGCAGGCTGGGTCCGCGTGCAGCCGGCGCATGCTCGGCTACGAACCCGGCAATTCTCTGGCCGTATCCGCAGTTAGAGCTGGCTGTGCTGCATGCCTGCTAGCCCCCCCACCAGATGGAGGATCAGTGCTGCTTTTGCGCAGTTTTTTCGGGCATAAAACTCCACTGTTCCCATGCCGGCGTCAGCACTTAGTCTCCCAAATGGAGCATTCAGCCCAAGTTATTCGTAAAATCCTCATACTCTGGCTTTGAATTGCAATTAAATCCCAGGAATGAGCATGCAGAATAGAGTCACAGAATCGCTACGGCGCAGAAGGAGGCCATTCAGCCCATCAGGTTCATGGCAGATCTAGGGCCGAAGGGCCTGTTCTGTGCTGTACTGTTCTATGTTCTATCGAGCAATTCAATCAGTCCCACTCCACCCGTGCTCTCCATGTAGCACTGAACAATGTACGATTTTCCTTTTCAAGTGTATCATTCTAGATTTGCAAAAGCAAATTATTAGTTAAAGGGTATTATAGGGATTATTGAATTATAATTCCTTCCTCTTACCAAAGGAATATAATAATGTGATCTCGTCACAATACAGCTATTCAATAATTATCATATTTGATTAATACAAATGCCATTTAACTTGATTGTATCCTTGCAACATAGCAGTGCAAACAGTATTTGGAAGGCAAAAATCATATTTATATTTGGAATTAGTCCAAAATACCCCGATTGCTCCCCATGGAAAATGCCTCATGATGGTGCAAGAGAAGTGTGGGTATAAAAAGAAAAAAATGCTGCCTGACATACAAGATTGCCTCCTTCGGTTTCCTCCTTAAAGATTGGTGAAGAAACATTATCAAATTTTATTAATCAGAGTTCTTTCTCTTCATCTATAAATGGGAGAAGATTTGGGGCAGCATGGTGGCACAGTGGTTAGCATTGTCGCCTCACAGAGCCAGGGTCCCAGGATCGATTCCTGGCTTGGGTCACTGTCTGTGTGGAGCTTAAAAGTTCTCTCCATGTCTGCGTGGGTTTCCTCCGGGTGCTCCGTTTCCTCCCACAGTCCAAAGATGTGCAAGTTAGGTGAATTGGCCATGCTAAATTGCCCTTAGTGTCCAAAAGGTTAGGTGGGCTTGTAGGGTTGCCGGGCTAGCGTGGGCCAAATGGATTCCTTCTACACTGAAGGGATTCTGATTCTAGCCACAGGTTTGTAATGACAATTAATATTGCAACATGATTCAGATTTGTGCCCCCATCAGACTAGCGTCAAGCAAAGATATTAAAATCTTTTGGAAGGGAAATTATAACTCCGATGCTGGTATGATTTTTTACATTCTTTGTCCTGTTTTTCTCTCTGTGAAAGTAGCTCAAATACGATAGATCGAGGGGTCAGTCATGTCCCTTCTGCGGTGAAAAGAAAATGACCATCTAATTAAAAACCTTTCGGTTGTACCACTGGAGGAATTTAACTGTTATTATTTGGACAGAAATTGGGACAGCCTTTAAACCTCACAAGTGTGCTCCAGCACGGGGAATAAGAACAAATATAAGACATTAGAGAAGGCCACCAGATCCTTTCTCATCCACACACACACCTCCTCACCGTTTCCCTTGATCCCTTCTCTCTTCAGAAGTTAGTCTAATTGCCTCTTAAACCCATTTATACTGACTGCTTTTGAAAGCTTTCAGTGGTAGCTCATTCTGCGGGAGGGCCGGGGGGGGGGGGGGGGGGGGGTTCCAGTCAGCAAGAGCTTGAAAGTGAAAACTTTGAAATTCTGCAACATGAGACTGTATTAGTTCCTTCCCATGCTGGAGTTCAGTGTCTGATCACCGAGCTGCAGCACTCTCCCTAACTGCTTGACGTCATTAGGCTGAGCTGTGAAGTTGCCAAGCAGTCATTCACATGGCATTTTTTAGTGCCTTAAACAACGCATTTCAAGTCGCTGTGACATTTATTGCTCGCTAGACAAACGAATGCAAGCAACATGTCCAATGTAAATGCCGGTATCGCCCCCTGAATTTGCATGCAAGCACTCATCATCTTAATATGTGTTGCGCAGGACTTTCAGTGGTTATTTTTCATATTTAATTATTTTGTTGTGCGTCACTCTTTTCCATATTCTGTGTTCGACTTTTCATTATCATTTCACCCTGTGCTACGTCCATTGAAACTAATGCTATACTTTCCCACTGGATATGCTTAACTGTTTTACTTATTCATGGTGCTGTCATTTACATAGGCTGCTGTTTCTGAACTGGCAAGAAAATGTCACTTTTTAAAGGAATTCTATTTTAACATTGGACTTGTCAATGGAACCCTCTGTGCTGGGCCGCTGAGCTGTGTTTGGAGAAATTTGAACTATAAGTTAAAATATTTTCACCACATGACATTTTGCGGTTGTTAACTTTGTCTTCTTTCACTGTTGTGGACCAATTTCCTAATAAATGTGCCCTAGGTTTGTTGTACGCAAGAACATTGTCGAGGGACCGTCTAAATCATTGTCGGAATGTATGGTTAGCATATTGTTTGGTTTCCTTTCCTCCTTTCAAAAGGAGCCAATCTTTGAACATCTCCCAGTGCCACCCATGCCCGTACATACATACTGAAA
This sequence comes from Scyliorhinus canicula, assembly GCF_902713615.1. NCBI lineage: Eukaryota > Metazoa > Chordata > Chondrichthyes > Carcharhiniformes > Scyliorhinidae > Scyliorhinus > Scyliorhinus canicula. Next base: position 58,256,660 of record NC_052151.1, read on the forward strand.
GCCTGAGCTCTGTCACTGGGAAAACATTTTTCTTATTAATTTACAGGTTGTGGACGCCGCTAGTTAGGCCAGCATTTATTGTCTATCCCTACTTGCCCTTCAGAACTGCTGCAGTTCCTGAGGTGTAGGTACGCCCACAGTGCTGTTAGGGAGGGAATTCCTGAATTTTGACCCAGCGACAGGAAGGAACCTGACGCACTATCAATTACGACGAGACGAGAGTAGAGAGTAATCGTGGCTTTATTACGCAGAGATGTGGAACCTCCCGCAGCTGCTGCCGAAATGGCTGCAGCTCGGAGAGCACACACATTTATACTCCGCCTACTGGGCGGAGCCAGCAGGCAGGGATCTACACCTGTACCTGTAGTACAGGGGCCTTACCGTATTACCCCTCATACGTGATATATACAACAGTGGTGACTACCAAATTCACCCCCTGTTAAAAAAGAGTCCAGCGGGGGTGGTGGAAGACTATTTTCATGCACAGGTTAACATTTTGGAAATAGTTCACAAATTTAGCCAATCGGGTGCCTTGATCCTCCGTTGTGAGCACCGCAGTCCCAGTGGCGATGTAGGCGTCGGCTCAGTCGCCGGTGACTCCAGGAATGTGTAGACCTCATCTTCATCCCCGGGTGGGACCAAAGGGAGGACAGATCGCGGGGACTGTGGTGAGGTGCGCTGGGGGGAGGAAGGGTGGCGCCGGGGCAGGGGGTTGGAGACCCAGCTGGTGCCAGGTCCCTGAGGGAGACTGTGTCTTGGTGGCCGTCGGGGTATGCCATGTAGGCGTTTGCATACGGGTTTGCATGGAGTAGCTGTACCTTCTCGACTAACGGATCCGCCTTGTGGAGCCGCATATGCTTGCAGAGGAGAACGGGACCTGGAGCTGCCAGCCACGTTGGGAGTGAAATCCCGGAGGTGGGCTTCCTGGGGAAGGCAAGGAGACGTTCATGGGAGGTAGCATTAGTCGCAGTGCAAAGTAGCGATCGGATGGAGTGGAGGGCATCGGGGATGACCTCTTGCCAGCGGGAGACTGGGAGATTCTTGGACCGTAGGGCCAGCTGGATGGCCTTCCAGACCGTCCCATTCTCCCGCTCCACATGCCCGTTTCCCCGGGGGTTGCAGCTGGTCGTCCTGCTCGAGGCGATGCCCTTGCTGAGCAGGTACTGACACAGTTCATCGCTCATAAATGAGGATCCCCGGTCGCTGTGGACGTAGGCGGGGAAACCGAACAGAGCGAAGATGGTGTTGAGAGCTTTGATGACGGTGGCAGCAGTCATATCGGGCATGGGACGGCGAAGGGGAATCTGGAGTATTCGTCAACCACGTTAAGGAAGTACGTGTTTCGGTTAGTAGAGGGGAGGGGCCCTTTGAATTCCACGCTGAGGCGTTCAAAGTGGCGGTCTGGCTGGTAGAAGTGCGGTTTGCACTCCCCGCAGACCTGAAAGTCTCTGGTGATAGCCCCTACCTCCTCAATGGAGTAGGGCAGATTGCGGACCTTTATGAAGTGAAAGAACGGGTGACCCCTGGGTGACAGAGAGCATCGTGTAGGGTTGGGAGTCGGTCCACTTGTGCGCTGGCACATGTACCTCGGGATAGGGCATCGGGGCTCGTTGAGCTTACCGTGGCGATACAAAATCTAGTAGTTGTAGCTGGAGAGCTCGATCCTCCACCTCAAGATTTTATAATTTTTGATCTTGCACCGCTGTGTGTTATTGAACATGAAGGCAACCGACCGTTGGTCAGTGAGGAGAGTGAATCTCCTGCCGTCCACATAATGCCTCCAATGCCGCACAGCTTCTACGATGGCTTGGGTTTCCTTCTCGATGGAGGAGTACCGAATTTCAGAGGCATGGAGGGTGCGGAAAAAGAATGCCACGGGCCTGCCTGCCTGGTTGAGGGTGGCGGCCAGAGCGATGTCTGATGCATCGCTTTCAACTTGGAAGGGGAACATCTCGTCAACTGCGTGCACCGCGGCCTTGCCAATGTGGACCTTGATGTGGTTGAAGGCCTGGTGAGCCTCGGCCATCAGGGGGAAAACGGTGGTGTACGAGAGGGCGGGCCTTGTCCGCATAGTTCGGGACCCACTGGGTGTAGTATGAGAAGAACCCCAGGCGTCGTTTCAGGGCCTTGGGGCAATGGGGGAGGGGGAGTTCCATGAGGGGGCACATGTGATCGGGGTCAGACCCTAGAACTTCGTTTTGCACCACATAGCCGAGGATGGCTAAGCGGTTGGTGCTGAACACGCACTTCTCCTTCTTGTACGTTAGGTTGAGGAGTTTGGCTGTGTGGAGGAATTTGGAAAGGTTAGCATCGCGGTCCTGCTGATCGTGGCCGCAGATGGTGACGTTATCCAGGTACAGGAAGGTGGCCCGCAGTCCATACCGGTCAACCATTCGGTCCATCTCCCGTTGGAAGACCAAGACCCCATTAGTGACACTGAAGATAACCCTAAGGAAGTGGTAAAGGCTGCTTCAAACGCAGTGTACGGGCGGTCCGCCTTGCAAATGGGGAGTTGGTGGTAGGCAGATTTCAGGTCTACTGTCGAGAAGACCCGGTATTGTGCAATCTGATTGACCATATCAGATATGTGTGGGAGGGGGTACGCATCGAGCTGCATGTACTGATTGATGATCTGACTGTAGTCAATGAAAATTCTGTTTTTCTCCCCAGTTTTCAGAACTACCACTTGGCCTCTCCAGGTGCTGTTGCTGGCTTCGATGATACCTTCCCGCAGCAGCTGCTGGACCTCAGACCTGATGAAGGTCCTGTCCTGGGCGCTGTACCGTCTGCTCCTAGTGGTGACGGGTTTGCAATCCGGGTGAGGATTGCAAACAGAGAAGGCGGGTTGACCTTAAGGGTCGTGAGACCGCAGACAGTAAAGGGTGGTAGGGGCCCACCAATTTTAAGGATTAGGCTCTGGAGATTGCACTGGAAGTCCAGGCCAAGTAGCAAGGCAGCGCAGAGGTTGGGGAGGACGTAGAGCCGGAAGTCGCTGAACTCCATGCCCTGGATGGTGAGGGTAGTGGTGCAGTACCCCCGGATCTCCACGGAGTGGGATCCGGAGGCCAGGGAGATTCTCTGGTTAATAGGGTGTACTGTGAGGGAGCAGCGCCTTACCGTATCGGGGTGGATGAAGCTCTCTGTGCTCCCAGAGTAAAGAAGGCTTCATGTCTTGTGCCCATCAAACTTTACTGTTGAAGATGCGGTTGCGAGGTTGTGCGGCCGGGACTGGTCAATCGTGATGGAGGCGATCTGTAGCTGGTGTTGGAAGGCCCCTGGCTGGTGGTGGCGGTTGCAGGCGATGAGCGGCCCGATGAGGTGCCCGGCGAGCAGCGCCACAGGGCGCACATGGCGGGCGGCATTAAAGATGGCGGTGCCCACGGGCCGCAAGAGACCTGACGGGAGGAAGATGACGGCGCCGACCACGGGCTGCATGTGGGGGGTGCAGGAACATTGGCCTGGTTTCAGTGGCAATCGAGCGGGCCTGGCACATAGCAGCGAAATGTCCTTTCTTCCTGCAGGCCTTGCAGAGTGCACTCCACGCCGGGCAGAGCTGCCGGGGGTGCTATGTCTGTCCACAGAAGTAGCACTTGGGTGCCCTGGGTTTGGCTGGCTGCCGCGTGGCGCAGGCTTGGGGTTGGCTGGGGGTGGTCGCTGGTGGGGTCCACGATGTCCAGGAGGGGGACGCTGTGCAGTCGGGGGCGTACGCCTGTACATTACATTAGTGAGATTGCGAGTTTCTTGGTCGCAGCGAGGTGGAGGGTAGCCCCTTCTAAGAGGCGCTGGCGGATGTACGCCAACCCTATGCCCGTAATGAAAGCGTCCCTAAATAGGAGTTCAGAATGTTCAATGGCCGAAATGGCCTGGCAATCGCAGACCCTCGCACAGACTCACCGGGAAGTTGATGCCGCGTGGACGGAGGTGCCTGGCATAGAGTTTGTTGGTCTGCTGGGTGTAGTTCTCTTTCAGTAGCGCCATGGCCTCAGCGTAGGTAGGCGCGTCCCGGATGAGGAGAAAGATATCGGAGCTCAGGCGTGTATACAGGATCTGGAGCTTCTGTGCCTCTGAGGATGGTTCTGTCGCAGACCCAATGTAGGGTTCAAAGCAAGCTAGCCAATGTGCGAAGGGCGACTTGGCGTTATCTACTTGAGGGTGCAGCTGCAGGTGATCCGGCTTGATGCGGAGGTCCATCGTTGTAAAATCTCTGCTGAATAAATTGATGCACTATCTATTATGACGAGACGAGAGTAGAGAGCAATCGAGGCTTTATTACACAGAGATGTGGGGCCTCCTACAGCTGCTGCCGAAATGGCTGCAGTTCGGAGAGCACACATATTTATACTCCGCCTACTGGGCGGAGCCAGCAGACAGGGATCTACCCCCGTAACTGTAGTACAGGGGCCTTACCGTATTACCCCTCATACGTGATATATACAACAGTGGTGACTACCACAGAACGGCAATATATTTCCTTGGAGGGAAAGCTTGGTGAGTTACTGCAGTGCATCTTGTAGATGGCTGCCACTGTTTGTCGGTGTTGGAGGGATCAAATGTTTCGAAGGGGTAGCAATAAAATGGGCTGCTTTATCCTGAATGGTGTTGACCTTTTTGAGTGTGGTTGGAGCTGCACTCATCCAGGCAAGTGGAGAGTATTCCATCACACTCCTGACTTGTGCCTTGTAAATTGTGAGCAGGCTTTGGGTTGTCAGGAGGTGAGTTACTTGCCGCAGGATTCATCAAACATGAACTAACAGTGCCACATGGTAGACAAGGAAGAAATAATATGAGCTTTGCAGAAAGGTGAGACGATAATCATAGGGAATTTAATCCACATATAGACTGAAAAATTCAGATAGGCAAAGGTAGCCAAGATGAACAGTTCATAGAATATTTTAGGAATAGATTCTTAGAACAGAATGTTCTGGCACAAACAAGAGAGCAGGCTATTATAAACTTTATAGACTGCAATGAGGTAAGATTAATTAATTCCTTCATGGTGAGGGTGCCCCAAGGTAGCAGCAATCATAAATATGATTGAATTTGACATTCAGTTTGAGGGAGAGAAGAGTGGATGCAAGGCTAGTATGTTAAACATAAATAAGGGAAATGATTAGAGCATGAAAGCAGAGCCAGCTGAAGTGAAATAGCAATTTTGGTTAAGGGATGGGTTAATAAGAATACAGTGGCAGACATTTAAAGGGATATTTCAGAAAACACAGAATCGATACATTCCAACGACAACAAAAAATTCCAAAGTGACGATCCACAATCCATGGTTAACTAAAAAGTTAAAGATAGTATCAAACTTAAAGGAAAAAATATATAATTGTGAAAAGATGGGTGGCAGGTCAGAAGATTAGACAATTTAAAAGACAGAAAAGAATGGCTGAAAGTTTAGTAAGGAGGCAAGGGTAGAGAACGAGACAAAGCTAGCTAGAAATATTAAAACAGTAAGAGTTTCTATAGATCCTTAAAAAAGAAAAGTTAACAAAGTGAGCATTAGTCCCACAGAAAGTGAGTCTGGAGAATTAATAATGGAATATAAGGAGATACATGAACAGGCATTTTGCATCTGTCTTCACTGTAAATGATGCAAGCAACATCCTAGAAATAGCTGTAAATAGAGGAGGGGGAGGAGTTCAAGAAAATTACAATTGTCAGGACAGTAGTATTGAACAAATTATTGGAACTGCGGGTTAACCAATCCCAGGGTCCTGATGAACATCATCCTAAGGTCTCAAAACAAGTGGCTAGTGAGACAGCTGATGCATTGGTTTGAATCTTCCAAAATTTCCTAAATTCAGGGAAAGTTCCATTAGATTAGAAGATAGAAAATATAACTTCTTTATTCAAAAAAGGAGGGCGACAGAAAGTAGGAAACTACAGAACAGTTAGCTTAATATCTGTCATAGGGAAAATGTTAGAAGCTATTCTTAAAGATGTTATACCAGGGCACGTAGACAAATTCAAGGTCATCAGGAAGAGTCAACATGGTTTTGTGAAAGGGGAATTTGACAAATGGAGTATATTACCTAATGGTGAAAGATTGCAGAACTATGAGATGCAGAGGGCTTTGGGTGTCCTTGTGCACCAAAGGTTAGTATACAGGTACAGCAAATAATTAGGAAAGCTAATATAATGTTATAATTTACTGCACGGCAAATGGAGTATAGAAGTATAGAAGTGCGGGTGCAGCACTCAGAGCACATGGTTTTACAAGGAAGCACTTCAGAAAAAATAGACCGCCTCTTTAAAAACAGAAGTTAGAAAGAACACCTGCTCAAAAGAGGAACTTCAAAGTTTATGGACACCTGTAGAGCCATATAAATAAACAACAGTAAGCCTTCCTTTGACATTGCCTGGACCTATCAATCAAGAGGCTTGTAAAAGGCAATGGATTGTGAAGTTGAATGTGAACATCGCAGTTCAAAGCTTTTAGACTTCTAAGCATGCACAGGTGCTTTAACAAGTTAGAGGGCAATGAAATTAACTTTGATAAAAGCAATTCAAAGTTTTCCACGACATTAAAGAGAAGACTTTTACCTTAATGTCACAGATCTTTGAACTTTAAAGTATGGGACAGACATCAAAGTGTTCCAACACTTCAGAGGGAAGACTTTTAACTACAACTTGACATGCTGAAAGACAGATTAATGATTTTCAAAGCAAAAGAGGGAAGACCTGCCACACGATCCCCATCCTGGGAAAGACCCAGACTTGAGCCCATCCAGCCCAGTCTGTATCCTCCAATACCCACCTCCTCTGAAGGACCAGCTCAGCACCCTGGAGAGTAGAGAGGGTACTCACCAACGGGCCCCACCTCAGAATTCACAGTGTAGAGTTGGCACTGCCAAGGGACGGGGTCTGAAGGGGGGCATTTGGCATGACCATAAAGGTTTGTCACTCACTTGGGAGGGGGAGGACCCGTCAGTGGCTTTAGGCCCCATACCTCTTAGGTTCAGAGCAAAAAACGCCTCTCTCTAAAACAGTTTCCAGGTGCCATTGAATAGTACCTGATTAGTACCTGATTAGTACTGTCAGGGCCAGTGAGAAATGCATGGAGTTTCATACTGGCAGCAGAACTTTTGTTTTTTTTTGAGAGAATAGTGGTCAGATCCCTATAAGCAAGGGGGTTAAAGGTTATCAGAGTAGGTGGGAAAGTGGAGTTGAGGTTAAAATCAGATCAGTTATGATCTTAATAAATGGATATATAGAACCATAGGATCCCTACCATGCAGAAGAAGACCAAGGAAGCACAACAACGCCTATACTTCCTCAGGAAACTAAGGAAATTTGGCAAATTCGGAGCGATTTTTGGAGGGGAGAGCTGGAAGAGCAGCAGGAAACAGGAAGTCGGCTATGGGGAGACCTGGGAAGGTTTGTATTACCCAATAAATTTGAACCGTGAGGAAACCCGAGACACTACACGTGTAGTGTCTCCCACCCTCCCTCCTCCTCTAACCGAAAAAAAAGACTCAATGCTGTGAGCAGGTAAGCTATTTTTTTTTCTTTTTTACTGGGAGATAAAGTAGAGGTGATGGCAGCTAGGGCAGTAGAATGTTCCTCCTGCAGAATGTTCGAGGTAAGGGAGACCACCGGTGTCCTTGCTGACTTCACCTGCGGGAAGTGTAGCCATCTCCAGCTCCTCACAGACCGTGTTATGGAACAGGAGCTGGAGCTGGATGAACTGAGGATCATTCGGGAAGCTGAGGGGGTGATAGATAGAAGCTACAGGGACATAGTTACTCCTGAGAACAAAGGTAGCTGGGTAACAGTTAGCGGTGGGAAGAGGAAGAAGCAGTCAGTGCAGGAATCCCCTGTGGTTGTTCCTCTCAACAATAAGTATACCGCTTTGGATACTGTTGGGGGGGGGGGGGGGGATTACCTTGCAGGGGTAGGCTGAAGTGACCGGGTCTCTAGCATAAGGTCCGAATCTGGGACTCAGGAGGGAAGGGGGGAAATGAAAAATGAAAATGAAATGAAAATCGCTTATTGTCACGAGTAGGCTTCAATGAAGTTACTGTGAAAAGCCCCTAGTCGCCACATTCCGATGCCTGTCCGGGGAGGCTGGTACGGGAATCGAACCATGCTGCTGGCCTGCTTGGTCTGCTTTTAAAAGCCAGCGATTTAGCTGAGTGAGCTAAACCAGCCCCTAAAAGCACCTAAGCACCTAAGCCCCTAAGGAGATTAGGTGACCACTAGTTCTCGGGCACTCAATAGAATAGAATATTGAGTATAGAATAGAATATCGGGCACTCAAGAGAATATCAAACTAAGCTAGAGTCACAGACAGACTCTCGGCAGTTATGGCAAGGACTAAACAACATAACGGGCTACAAAGCGAAGCCGAGCAGTATCTCTGGCAGCAGTGCACCCCTCCCCGATGAACTTAATGCATTCTATGCTCGGTTTGAGCAGGTAACCAATAATCCGCTGTCGAGTGCCCCAGCAGCCCATAATTCACCCATACCCACCATCACAGTTTCCGAAGTCAGATCGGCCTTCCTGAAAGTGAACCCACGGAAGGCGATGGGCCCGGATGGGATCCCTGGTCGTGCACTCAGAGCCTGCGCATACCAGCTGGCAGAGGTATTCACAGACATCTTTAACCTATCCCTACTCTACTCCGAGGTCCCCACCTGCTTCAAGAAGACCACCACCATACCGGTACCAAAGAAGAACCAGGCAACATGCCTCAATGACTACCGCCCGGTGGTCCTGACATCAGTTGTAATGAAGTGCTTCGAGAGGCTGATCGTGAAGCGCATCACCTCCATACTCCCGGAACGCCTTGACCCACCTCAATTCGCATACCGTCGCAACCGGTCCACATCAGACGCCATTTCCCTGGCCCTACACTCATCCAAAGAGCATGTCGAAAACAAGGACTCCTACATCAGCCTCCTATTTATTGACTACAGCTCTGCCTTCAACACCATAATCCCAGCCAAGCTCATATCAAAGCTCCAAAACCTAGGACTTGGCTCTCCACTCTGCAACTGGATCCTCGATTTTCTGACCAACAGACCACAATCAGTAAGAATGAACACCAACACCTCCTCCCCATAGTCCTCAATACCGGGGCCCCGCAAGGCTGTGTACTTAGCCCCCTACTCTACTCCCTGTACACACACGACTGCGTGGCAAAACTTGGTTCCAACTCCATCTACAAGTTTGCTGACGATACGACCATAGTGGGCCGGATCTCGAATAACGACGAGTCCGAATACAGGAGGGAGATAGAGAACCTAGTGGAGTGGTGTAACGACAACAATCTCTCCCTCAATGCCAGCAAAACTAAAGAGCTGGTCATCGACTTCAGAAAGCAAAGTACTGTACACACCCTTGTCAGCATCAATGGGGCCGAGGTGGAGATGGTTAGCAGTTTCAAATTCCTAGGGGTCCACATCACCAGAAATCCGTCCTGGTCCACTCACATCGACGCTATCACCAAGAAAGCATAACAGAGCCTATACTTCCTCAGGAAACTAAGGAAATTCAGCATGTCCACATTAACCCTTACCAACTTTTACAGATGCACTATAGAAAGCATCCTATCGGGCTGCATCACAGCCTGGTATGGCAACTGCTCGGCCCAGGACCGCAAGGAACTTCAGAGAGTTGTGAATACTGCCCAGTCCATCATACAAACCTGCCTTCCATCCATGGACTCCATCTACACCTCCCGCTGCCGGGGGAATGTGGGCAGCATAATCAAGGATCTCTCCCACCCGGCTTACTCACTTTTCCAACTTCTTCCATCGGGCAGGAGATACAGAAGTCTGAGAACACGCACGAACAGACTCAAAAACAGCTTCTTCCCCATTGTCACCAGACTCCTAAATGACCCTCTTATTGACTGACCTCATTAACACTACACCCTGTATGCTTCGACCGATGCCAATTCTTATGCAGTTACATTGTACATCTTGTGTTGCCCTATTATGTATTCTCATGTATTTTCTTGAATTTTGTTTAATTCCCTTTTCTTCCACATACTGAATGATCTGTTGAACTGCTTGCAGAAAAATACTTCACACTGTACCTTGGTACACGTGACAATAAACAAATCCACTCAAATCCAATCCAATAGTTAGAGGTTCAGACCGACGGTCCTGTGGGCACGGGCGAGACTCTCGGATGGTTTGTTGCCTCCCGGGTGACAGGGTCCATGACATCTCGGATCGTGTCTTCAGGATCCTGAAGGGGGAGGGGGAGCAGCCAGAAGTTGTGGTGCACATTGGTACCAACAACTTAGGTAGGAAAAGGAATGTGGATGTAATAAACAAATTTAGGGAGTTAGGCTGGAAGTTAAAAGCCAGGACAGACAGAGTTGTCATCTTTGGTTTAATACCGGTGCCACGTGATAGCGAGGCTAGGAATAGGGAGAGAATGCAGTTGAACACGTGGCTGCAGGAATGGTGTAGGAGGGAGGGCTTCAGATATTTGGATAATTGGAGTGCATTCTGGGGAAGGTGGGACCTGTACAAGCAGGATGGGTTGCATCTGAACTAGAGGGGCACCAATATCCTGGGAGGGAGGTTTTCTAGTACACTTCGGAGGGTTTAAACTAATTTGGCAGGGGAATGGGAGCCAGATTTGAAGTCCAGCAACTAAGGTAGCCGATGTTCAGGACGTCAAAGCCTGTAGTGAGGCAGTGTGGAAGGTAACACAGACAAAGGAGAATACTTGCAGGCACGGAGATGGGTTGAAGTGTGTATACTTTAATGCAAGAAGCATCAGGAATAAGGTGGGTGAACTTGAGGCATGAATTTGTACTTGCGACTACAATGTGGTGGCCATCACGGAAACTTGTAGAAGAGGGGCAGAAATGGTTGTTGGAGGTTCCTGGTTATAGATGTTTCAATAAGATTAGGGAGGGTTTTAAAAGAGGTGGGGGGTGGCATTGTTAATTAGAGATAATATAACAGCTGCAGAAATGCAGTTCGAGGAGGATCTGCCTACTGAGGTAGCATGGGTTGAAGTCAGAAATAGGAAAGGAGCAGTCACCTTGTTGGGAGTTTTCTATAGGCATCCCCAATAGCAGCAGGGATGTGGAGGAACAAATTGGGAAACAGATTTTGGAAAGGTGCAGAAGTCACAGAGTAGTGGTCATGGGTGACTTCAACTTCCCAAATATTGAGTGGAAACTCTTGAGATCAAATAGTTTGGATGGGGTGGTGTTTGTACAGTGTGTCCAGGAAGCTTTTCTAACACAGTATGTAGATTGTCCAACCAGAGGGGAGGCCATATTGGATTTGGTACTTGGTAATGAACCAGGGCAAGTGATAGATTTGTTAGTGGGGGAGCATTTTGGAGATAGTGACCACAATTCTGTGACTTTCACTTTAGCAATGGAGAGGGATAGGTGCGTGCAACAGCGCAAGGTTTACAATTGGGGGAAGGATAAATACAATGCTGTCAGACAAGAACTGAAGTGCATAAGTTGGGAACATAGGCTGTCAGGGAAGGACACAATTGAAATGTGGAACTTGTTCAAGGAACAGATACTACGTGTCCTTGATGTGTATGTCCCTGTCAGGCAGGGAAGAGATGGTCGAGTGACGGAACCATGGTTGACAAGAGAGGTTGAATGTCTTGTTAAGAGGAGGAAGGAGACTTATGTAAGGCTGAGGCAACAAGGTTCAGACAGGGCGCTGGAGGGAACTGAAGAAAGGGATTTGGCAAGCTAAGAGAGGGCGTGAAAAATCTTTGGCGGGTAGGATCAAGGAAAACCCCAAGGCCTTTTACACATATGTGAGAAATATGAGAATGACTAGAGCGAGGGTGGGTCCGATCAAGGACAGTAGCAGGAGATTGTGTATTGAGTCTGAAGAGATAGGAGAGGTCTTGAACGAGTACTTTTCTTCAGTATTTATGAATGAGAGGGGCCATATTGTTGGAGAGGACAGTGTGAAACAGATTGGTAAGCTCAAGGAGATACTTGTTAGGAAGGAAGATGTGTTGGGCATTTTGAAAAACTTGAGGATAGAAAAGTCCCCCGGGTCTGACGGGATATATCCAAGGATTCTATGGGAGGCAAGAGATGAAATTGCAGAGCCGTTGGCAATAATCTTTTCATCCTCACTGTCAACAGGGGTGGTACCAGGGGATTGGAGAGTGGCGAATGTCGTGCCCCTGTTCAAAAAAGGGAATAGGGATAACCCTGGGAATTACAGGCCAGTTAGTCTTACTTTGGTGGTAGGCAAAGTAATGGAAAGGATACTGAGGGATAGGATTTCTGAGCATCTGGAAAGACACTGCTTGATTAGAGATAGTCAGTACGGATTTATGAGGGGTAGCTCTTACCTCACAAGGCATTCGATAAGATTCCCCATGGTAGGCTTATGCAGAAAGTAAGGAGGCATGGGATAGTGGGAAATTTGGCCAATTGTATAATGAACTGGCTAACCGATAGAAGCCAGAGAGTGGTGGTGGATGGCAAATATTCAGTCTGGAGCCCAGTTACCAGTGGCATACCGCAGGGATCAGTTCTGGGTCCTCTGCTGTTTGTGATTTTCATTAATGACTTGGATGAGGGAGTTGAAGGGTGGGTCAGTAAATTTGAAGATGATACGAAGATTGGTGGAGTTGTGGATAGTGAGGAGGGCTGTTGTCGGCTGCAAAGAGACATAGATAGGATGCAGAGCTGGGCTGAGAAGTGGCAGATGGAGTTCTACCCAGAAAAGTGTGAGGTTGTCCATTTTGGAAGGACATTTTGGTAGAGTTCTTGGCAATGTGGAGGAGCAGAGAGGTCTTAGGGTCTATGTTCATAGATCTTTGAAAGTTGCCACTCAAGTGGATAGAGCTGTGAAGGCCTATGGTGTGCTTGCGTTCATTAGCAGAGGGATTGAACTTAAGAGCCGTGAGGTGATGATGCAGATGTACAAAACCTTGGTGAGGCCACATGTGGAGCACTGTGTGTAGTTCTGGTCGCCTCATTTTAGGAAGGATGTGGAAGCTTTGGAAAAGGTGCAAAGGAGATTTACCAGGATGTTGCATGGAGTGGAGAGTAGGTCTTACAAGAAAAAGTTGAGGGTGCTAGGCCTTTTCTCATTAGAATGGAGAAGGATGAGGGGAGACTCGATGGAGGTTTATAAGATGATTGGGGAATAAATAGAGTAGACAGTCAGAGACTTTTCCCCCTGGTAGAACAAACCATTACAAGGGTATATAAATTTAAGGTGAATGGTGGAAGATATAGAGGGGATGTCAGAGGTAGGTTCTTTACCCAGGGAGTAGTGGGGGCATGGAATGCACTGCCTGTGGAAGTAGTTGAGTCGGAAACATTAGGGACCTTCAAGCGGCTATTGGATAGGTACATGGATTACGGTAGAATAATGGGGTGTAGATTAATTTGTTCTTAATCTAGGACAAAAGTTCGGCACAACATCGTGGGCCAAAGGGCTTGTTCTGTGCTGTATTTTCTATGTTAGATGTATGTTCTATATCCACATTAACTCTTACCAATTTTTACAGACGCAGCATAGAAAGCATCCTATCTGGCTGCATCACAGCCTGGCATGGCAACTGCTCGGCCCTAGACCATAAGAAACTACAGAGAGTCATGAACACAGCCCAGTCCATCACACGAACCCACCTCCCATCCATTGATTCTGTCTACACTTCCCGCTGCCTTGGGAAAGCAGGCAGCATAATCAAAGACCTCTCCCACCCAGGTTATTCTTTCTTCCAATCTCTTCCATTGGGCAGGAGATACAAAAGCCTGAGAACACAAACCACCAGATTCAAAAACAGCTTCTTCCCCGCTGTCACCAGACGCTTGAATGTGCCACTTATGGACTGAATTGATCTCTCACGCATCCTCCCTACTGTTGTAACACTGCACTCCATATGGTTTACCCACTTCACCCGATGTCTATGTCTATGTATTTATTGTATGTCCTATATTTTTCATGTATGGAATGATCTGCCTGGACTGTACATAGAACAATACTTTGCACCGTACCTCGGTATACATGACAATAAAAATAACTGAAAATCATTTGGCCCATCGAGTCTGCATTGCCCCTCTGAAAGAGCACCTTACCCAGGCCCCTGTTCCCTGTCCTATCCCCACAACCCCAGCTAACATTTGGACACTAAGAGACAATTTACCATGGCCAATCTACCTAACTTGCACATCATTGGACTGTGGGTAGAAATCAGAGCGTCTGAAGAAAACCCATGCTGACATTGGGAGAAAGTGCAAATTTCACACAGTTGCCCAAAGCTGGAATTGAATCCGGGTGCTTGGCTCTGTGCGGCAGCAGTGCTAACCACTGTGTCACTGTGTCCTTGGTTAGTTAAGCTGCAATCGCAGTGCTTTCTAAACTTTTGGAGGTGCAGTAAGTTTTTATCATTACAATTCTGCACAGTTGAGGTCACAGAGCTATATCACCTGTTACAGCAAAAACTAGAGTCCCAAACCCAAACGTGGACAGCATTTCCTTTGGCTGCCAAGGTCAACATGGCCCTGAATTTATATTCTGCAGGGCAGTTCTGAGTTACAAGTGACATCTGCAACACCACTCAGTATGCAATGTGCGGTGCAGTGTTGCATTAGGGAAGTCACTATGGCACTGTACTCCAGGAGGAGCAACTTCATCTCCAACTGCAGAGTTTTCAGTTTGCACAAAAACATTTTTGTGATCTGTTTCAATATACTCACACAATAGAACGTCAATAACCAAGAAAGTAGGCCAGACTCAGAAACTTGTCCGTTGCACTGTGTAAATAGCTTTCATGAGAAGCATACCAGAAAGAAAATGTTGGAAACACTCTGCAGTAAGGTGGAATCTGTAGCAAGAAAAGCAGAGTTAACGTGTGAAATTTTAACTTGATTCACAGGCCAGGAAACCCATGGGATCAGATAGAGCATCAGTTCCACACTCTACCTAATATTACTCTGTTGAAACTCTTGTGATTTCACCCCCCCGGACCATGCACCAATAGAGGGACACCACCTCAAGCACCATTTCAAATTTCACCACCCATTCCCAATCGTTCTGATACAGTACTCCCCTATTCCCAATGGTGGTGCAATTCCTCTATTCCCAATGATTTTGGTGCAATCCTCCCATTTCCAATGATTCTGGTGCATTCCCCCCATTCCAAATGGTTCTGTTACATCCATAGATAAAGGGGGAACCAATACATTTAATTTATTTTGATTTCCAAAAAACGTTCAATAAGGTATTAAGGGGCTGGTTTAGCTCACTCAGCTAAATCGCTGGCTTTGAAAGCAGACCAAGCAGACCAGCAGCACGGTTCGATTCCCGTACCAGCCTCCCCGGACAGGCGCCGGAATGTGGCGACTAGGGGCTTTTCACAGTAACTTCATTGAAGCCTACTCGTGACAATAAGCGATTTTCATTTCATATTACATAAAATGCTACTTAACAAGATAAGAGCCCTTGGTGTTGGGGGTAGTATATTAGCATGGATAGAGGATTGGCTAACTGATGGAAGACAGAGGGTTGGGATAAGAGGGGCATTTTCAAGATGGCAACCTGTAACTAATGGAGAGCCACAGGGATCTATGTGGGGCCACAATTATTCACAATATATATTAATGATTTTGATGAGACAATGACTGTACTATTGTCAATTTTGCGGATGATACGAGAATAGGTGGGAAGGTAAGTGGTGAGGGTGACATAAAGAGCCTACAGAGGGATTATAGATAGGTTAAGTCAGTGGGCAAAATCTTGGCAGATAGAATATAATGTAGGAAAATGTGAAGTTAAGCACTTTGGTAAGAAGAATAAAGGAGCTGAATATTATTTAAATGGAGAAAGACTGCAGAAAACTGCAGCACAGAGGGATTTGGGGTTCTCGTGCATAAATCTCAAAAGCTAGCATGCAAATTCAGCAGGTAATTGGGAAAGCAAATGGAATATTAGCCTTCATAAGGGAATGCAATATAAAAATGAGGACGCCCTGCTAAAACTATACAAGGCACTAGTTCAGGGGTGGGCAAACTACGGCCCGCGGGCCGCATGCGGCCCGACAAAGGTTTTTATGCGGTCCGCCAATGAGGTGCCCGGAATCATAACCGGCATTTTTGAAAAGCCGCCGTGGAAAAGCCGCTGAAGTAAATGCGCTTTTTCAATAAGCGCATTTACTTCAGCGGCTTTTCCCCAGCGGTTTTTCAAAAATGCCGGTTATGATTCCGGGCACCTCATTGGCGGGCCGCATAAAAACGCGCGTAGTGGGGTGGATGAGTGGGGCTGTCTCATTGGTCGGTTTAGTTGGGTATGCGACCAATAGGAGCCCAGGTTACAAACAATAAGCCTTATTATTGTTTGTAACCTGGACTCCTATTGGTCGCACACCCAACTAAACCGACCAATAAGGCAGCCCCACTCATATACCCCACTACGCGCGTTTTTATCGTTGACTCGGCTAGGCTGTGCTTCTGTCAGTGTAAAGGATCAGCACAAGCAACTTGACACCTGATTTCAACAAACTGGTAAATGACTGCAGTCAGCTGCATCATTCTCAGTGACATTGTTCTGTTACTTACTGAGTTACTTTGTTTTTCAAATAAATGTGCTTTTTTTTCTTTAAAGACCTTTTATTTTGGCTATTTAAAATATTAATTATTTTACTTAATATACTATGCGGCCCTTTAAAATTGTGAATTTCTGAATGTGGCCCTTGCACGGAAAAGTTTGCCCACCCCTGCACTAGTTCGACCACACCTGGAACACTGTGAACAGTTTTGCTCCCTTTTTCTCAGGAAAGACATACCAGCATTGGAGGCAATCCAGCAAAGGTTCACTACGTTGATCCTGGATATGAAGGGATTTTCATGTGAGGAGGGGTTGAGTAGGTTGGGCCTGCATTCATTGGAGTTTAGAAGAATGAGAGGTGACCTTATTGAGACATATAGGATTCTCAGGTGGCTTGACAGGATAGATACTAAGAGGTTGCATCCCCTCTTGGGAGAGTCTCGGACCAGAGGGCATCATCTCAGAGTAAGGGATCACTGGGATGAGGAGAGATTTCTTCTCTCAGAGGGTAGTGGATCTGTGGAATTCTTTACTGTGGAGAGCTGTAGAGGCTGAGTCATTAAGCATGTCAAAGCTGAGATAGACAGATTTTTAATCAGTAAGGGAATTAAGTGTAATGGGAATAAGGCGGGAAAGTGGAGTTCAGGGTTATCATATCAGATTAGTCAGGATCTCATTAAATTGTGGGCCGAATGGCCTACTTCTGCCCTATGTCTATGGTCTTATTCAACTTCCATTCCCAATGGATCTGGTGCATTCGTCCTTCATTGTCAATGGTTCTGGTGCATTTCTCTATTCCCAATGGTTCTGATGCATTCCTCCTCCAGTAACCAATGCTTCTAGTGCAGTACTTCCCCATTCCCAATGGCTCTGGTACATTCATCTTCCATTTCCACTGGTTCTGATACATTCCTCTCCCATTCCCACTGTCTTCCATCCAAGATCAAATGATAGCAGGGGTTATGTTCTACAGTTGGTAAATTCAATGTCAAAGCTGGGACGCTGTAATGTGCCCAGTAAAAAGATGAGGTGCCATACCTTAAACTTGTATTGAGTTTTAGTGCTACAGTTTAGGAAGACAAGGATAGAGAGGTAGCTGTGGATGGATAATTTAATCACTCCTGCCCCACCATACCACAGGTGTTTTGATTTTATGCCACAGAATCCCTACAGTGCAGAAGGACAATAGGAGGCCATTTGGCCAATCAAGTCTGCATCGACCCTCTGAAAGAACACCCTACCTAGGCCCACTGACCCGCCCAACTCTGTAATCCCACCTAACCTGCACATTTTTGGACACTAAAGGACAATCCACTTAACCTACGCACCTTTGGACTGTGAGAGGAAAGTGGAGTACCCGAAGGAAACCCACGAAGATGCAGGGAGAATGTTCAAACTCCACAAAGTCACCCAAGGCCAGAATCAAACATGGGTCCCTGCCGCTGTGAGGCAGCAGTGCTAACCATGCCATTTTGTCCTTGCTCAGTGTTTGCCCAAAATTTATTCATCTTAAACAACATCCAGTTCATCCAAAAGGTTATCAAGTTGAAATGTGAATTGTTTCCATCTTCACTGATAGGATGGGATATTTAATCAATTGTGAGGCTGGGATTAGTGGCAGGTGGGTGTTTGAATCAGCTCCTTTTAACAATGTGCTGGTTTCCTGAAGTGGTACCAGCACGTTCTAGACTCCACCGAGAGCTGGAAGTGCCAACCTGCCCAATGTCACTTACTGGTCAGTTAATAGTCATTTAATGTTCAGTTAATGGTCAGTTAATGGTCAGTTGATGGTCAGTTATCCACTGAACAAACTTGTTGCCACCTTATTATGGCCAGATTAGAATTTTTGTTGATAGGCAGTTTCTAAGCAGAGTCCAAACTATGGCAGGGAGGAGATGGCAGAAACAAAGTGGAAAGCTGCTCCGAATGGCAAGATAGCAGGAAGAGGTTCCATTGAAGAGGGAAGACTTAGAGAAGCCCGATAATCACAGGCAGCCAGTTGCAAAGAATCAGGAGAACTATCTCTCATATCTCCTTACTCTTGAAGCGGTATCTTGACAAGGCCGTTTGGGGAAGGATTCCTCTACCTACGGGCCTCACAGGTTCATGAGAGGGGAAGCTTTGGAAGAATGAACATTGCATTAGGAGGAAGAAAGAACACTGAAGGAAATGGGATTAAGCTGCACTGAGATAGGGTCAACTTGCAATGAGGAGCAGCATCACCAGGAGCAGAGGCAAACCCATGGGTAAGAGGGGTCAGGAATGAGGGGCAGGAAGACATTGATGCTGATACCCTCAGCAGAGGATCTAGCGACAATGGAGAAGCTACCTGAACGTAATGGTTA
Source organism: Scyliorhinus canicula (assembly GCF_902713615.1). NCBI lineage: Eukaryota > Metazoa > Chordata > Chondrichthyes > Carcharhiniformes > Scyliorhinidae > Scyliorhinus > Scyliorhinus canicula. The sequence continues at coordinate 58,275,522 of NC_052151.1, forward strand.
ATCGGTGTCACGTAAGATGCTCCAGGCAGACGGTCACTGAATTGTGTATGCTTATTGAAATTCATCAGAGGATTCATTACAGCTGCCACCATGATGAAATAAAGGCACACACGCCTGCCTCAATATGACAACATTCCTAAGTGTTTTATCAAAGTGTAGTGTGAAATTATTTACAACAAATACACCTCAGTGACCCACCAAGTGAAATTGCCAATGCAGTAACCTCCACTCTTAGCCACTCTTGTGGCTGATGATGGCAGATGCAGACTGCTTGCTGGTCGTGATTCACCTGTGGCACTTGACCTCAGTGTGGGGATGCCTGGGGAACATAGAAATATACATGGAAAATAGAAGCAGGAGGAGGCCATTTGGCCCTTCGAGGGTGCTCCGCCATTCATGAAATGAAAATCGCTTATTGTCACGAGTAGGCTTCAATGAAGTTACTGTGAAAAGCCCCAAGTCGCCACTTTCCGGCGCCTGTCCGGGGAGGCTGGTACGGGAATTGAACCGTGCTGCTGGCCTGCTTGGTCTGCTTTAAAAGCCAGCGATTTAGCCTGGTGAGCTAAACCAGCCCCTATTCATTGTGATCATGGCTGATTATCGATGTCCTGATCCCGCCTTCTCCCCATATGCCTTGATCCCTTTCGCCCCAAGAGCTATATCTAATTGCTTCTTGAAATTAGATAATATTTCAGCCTTAACTACTTTCTGTGGTAGTGAATTCAACAGATTCATCACTTATCTGGGTGAAGACATTTCTCCTCACCTCAGTCCTAAAAGGTTTACCCCTTATCCTTAAGCTGTGACTCCTAGTTCTGGACTCCCCACCATCAGGAACAATCTTTTAAATCTACCCTGTAAATGAATGGAACCTCCAAAGTTCACTGAACTTGCACCACTGTATCACAACCTCTATCACAGGGCATGACTCTAAAAATGCTTTGTCCATCAAAGGAGGCATGGAGGCAGGTGATGATTCGGATGGAGTCCCCTGAGGGGTGGTCCCTCATTGCCACCTGTCACCACCTCAGTTCCTTTCACTGCACCCTTAATCACTGGAGGGGACCACCAGGTGGAGTACAGCTGGCATCCACTCCACGCTTCAGTGTTCCATTTGCGCCACTGACTGGCCAGGCTGTTCCTGCATCCACTCTGAATGATACCGCCTGTGGGGGAGTACAAAGCCTTGAGCCACTCTGAAGCTCAGGAGATGGGCAGACTCATTATTCTCATCTCATAGCTCAGCAGTGCTTCATGAAACTCCGACAAATGGACACGCATATCACGCAGGTTCTCCAGTTTCATGACTGCCTTTAAACACTTCTGAACACAGCTGCATCTATGTGTTTCCAACACTGCACCAGTTCCTCCTCTTCACTCCACTGCTGCTGACCTCTTCTGCCACCTAAAACCATACCCACTTGTTGAATCTCACAGTACTTCTGTACCCACTGGAAGGGAACAGGGTGTTTCTGTTCTGAGTCACTGCCTCCAGCAGAACTTCCAGTGAGGCATCTGAAAAACTGAGGGCTGTCTGGTACAGGGACCCTTCTTATGTACCTCTCCTCCCTCTTCTATCCCTTTGATGAAAGGCGACCACAGCAATGGCTGCCTGCTGCCCTTTAAGCTGCTGCTGCTGCTAATGTCCTGTCCGCTTCCCATGTCTGCTGCCACTAATTGGGCAATGAGCATGACTCTCAACAAATCGCAACATTTGTGACATACATCACAGTGTGGGGTCAGGACCTGGAAGTGAAGCCAATGTCAGGGTCATGACCCTGGAATGGAAATTGCACTCATGTTGCCTAACCTGTTGAGTGTTTCAGTATTTTATGGTTTTATTTTGGATTTCCAGAATTGGCAGTATTTTGCCTTATTTGAAATTGCCTTTCCTTGTCTTGCCAACATCTTGGCTGTGATTTTCAGGACTTGTGCAGCAGAACTAGTTGCAGTCTTAGCCAAGCTATTCTAGTACAGCTAAAACATAAGAATCTACCCAACAATGTGAAAATTAGGCCAGGTATGACCTGTACACAAAAATCTGGACAAATCTGATACAGCTAATCACTGTCTCATCAGTCTACTCTCAATTGTCAGCAAAATGATGGAAGGCGACATTGGCAGCGCTTTCAAGTGGAATTTATTTACCCATAACAAGCTCGCCAATGCTCCGTTTGCATTCCACCAGAACTAGATCTTGTTACAGCCTGGGCCCAAACACGGACAAAGGAGTTGAATACAAGAGGTGAGGTGAAAATGACTCCTACTTGACATGTTGGGCCGGATTTTCTGGCCATGCACACTGGTGGGATCTTACGGTCCCACCAACCACGCACCCCCGCTGTGGGGTTATACGGCAGCGAGGGTTGGGTTCAATGGGAAATCACATTGACAATGGTGGGACATTCCACCCCTGGCCATTGGCGAGTCGCCCTCCGCCAATGCAGAACAATGGGTGGCAAGGTGGCACAGTGGGTAGCACTGCTGCCTCACAGCTCCAGTGTCCTGGGTTAAATTCCGGCCTCAGGTGACTGTCTGCGTGGGTTTCCTCTGGGTGCTCCGCATCCTCCCACGGTCCGAAGATGTGCAGGTTAGGTGAATTGGCCATGATAAATTGCCCCTTTGTTATCCAGGATGTTAGGTGGGGTTACAAGGGCTGCCCCACCCACTCACATAACTGGCTGGCAGTTAACTGTCAGTCACCTTAATCTACTTTGATCTAAAAGCAGGTCGGGGGGTGGGGGGGGTAGTCAACTCAGGCCAATTTAAAAGAGCAACTTGTAACACACTCCCAGAGAGTTCTCCCAATGAGCCCGAGAGGACACAGCCAGAGTGAGACACAGCTGAGAGTGAGTTTGGGAATTCAAAGCTGGGTGGGGAGGAGGTGCTTTTTATCAGTCCAAAGATGTGCGGGTTAGGTGGATTGGCCATGCTAAATTGCCCGTAGTGTAAGGTTAATGGGGGGATTGTTGGGTTACGGGTATATGGGTTACGTGGGTTTAAGTGGGGTGATCATTGTTCGGCACAACATCGAGGGCCGAAGGGCCTGTTCTGTGCTGTACTGTTCTATGTTCTATGTTCTATCCCTGGTAAGGTTTTTTTTTTTCATTTGTATATTTATTTATTTTTTCTTTTGTTTTTTGGAATTGTAGTTGTATAAGTTAACCTAAGGTTTAAGACATGGCAGGAGGTCCCAGACCCGTGTCATGCTCCTCGTGTGCTTTGTGGGAGCTCAGGGACAGGTCCACTCTGGAGCTGTGGATGGACTCACTTTGGAGCATCCGCGATGCTGAGGACTTCGTGAATAGCACATTTGGTCACACCGCAGGTGAAAGTTACTAAGGGAGATAGAAAATGGGTGACCAAAAGACAGAGCAAGAGTAGGAAGGCAGTGCAGGGGTCCCCTGCGGTCATCTCCCTGCAAAACAGATATACAGCTTTGGATACTGTTGAGGGAGATGGCTCACCAGGGGAAGGCAGCAGCAGCAGCCAGGTTCATGGCACCATGGCTGGCTCTGCTGTGCAGCAGGGCAGGAAGAGGAATGGCAGGGTTATAGTGATATGGGGACGCAATCGTAAGGGGAATAGACAGGCGGTTCTGCGGACGCAATCAAGACTCCAGGATGGTATGTTGCCTCCCTGGTGCAAGGGCCAAGGATGTCTCGGAGTGGCTGCAGAACATTCTGGGGGGTGGGGGTGAACAGCCAGCTGTCATGGTGCACATAGGCACCAACAATATCGGTACAAAACGGGACGAGGTCCTATCAGGGAGTTAGGAGTTAAACTAAAAAGTAGGACATCAAACGTAGTAATCTCAGGATTGCTACCAGTGCCACAAGCTCGTCAGGATAGATAGGATGAATGCGTGGCTCAAGAGATGTGCAAGAGAGAGGGATTCAATTGGAACCAGTTCTGGGGGAGGTGGGACCAGTACAAATCGGACAGTCTGCACCTGGGCAGTACTGGAACCTATGTCCTCGGGGGGGGGGGGGGGGGGGGGGGGGGGGTTGCTAGAGCTGTTGGAGAGGGTTTAAACTAATGTGGCAGGGGGATGGGAACCGATGCAGGAAGTCGGAAGATACTGAAACAGGGACAGAAACAAAAGGCAGTAAGGGGGAAAGTGTAAGGCAGAGAAGCCATAGTCAAAAATGAAAAAGGGCGATAGTACAAGGTACAGTGACTAGGCCCAGTAATAGTAAAAGGAATAAAACGAGAAGTAAAAACATAAATGGTAAGCGAAGCGGCAGCTTGTTACATGAAGATATGGGTTCTACGACAAGAAAATTAGGAGAAAGGTTAAGAAGAAATATAACTTAAGAGAGGTTACTGATCGAGGTGTTAAGATTCAAAACAGAGGTATTAAAGCCAACATAAGTGTACTTTACCTGAATGCTCCTAGTATTTGGAATAAGGTAAATGAGTTGATGCCGCAAATCATCGTAAATGACTATGATTTAGTGGCCTTTCCCGAAACATGGTTAAAAGATGGTCACGACAGGGAGTTCAATATCCAAGGGTAGCAAACTATTCGGAAGGACAGAGTGGATGGTAAGGGAGGTGGTGTAGCTCTGTTATTTAAGGATGACATCCGGGCAATAGTAAGGGATGACATCGGTGCTATGGAGGATAAGATTGAATCCATTTGGGTGGAAATCAGGAATAGTAAGGCGAAAAAGTCACTGATAGGAGTAGTCTCAAGGCCACAAAATAGTAACGTTATGGTGGGGCAGGCAATAAACAAAGAAATAACTGATGCATGTAGAAATGGTACAGCAGTTTTCATGGGGCATTTTAATCTACATGTCGATTAGTTTAACCAGGTCGGTCAAGGCAACCGTGAGGAGGAGTTTATAGAATGTATCCACGATAGTTTCCTAGAACAGTATGTAATGGAACCTACGAGGGAACAAACGGTCCTAGATCTGGTCCTGTGTAATGAGACAGGATTGATTAATGATCTCATAAATAGGGATCCTCTCGGAAGGAGCGATCACAATATGGAGGAATTTAAAATACAGATGGAGGGTGAGAAGGTAAAATCAAACACTAGTGTTTTGTGCATAAACAAAGGAGATTACAATGGGATGAGAGAAGAACTAGCTAAAGTAGACTGGGAGCAAATTCTTTATGGTGAAACAGTTGAGGAACAGTGGAGAACCTTCCAATCGATTTTTCACAGTGCTCAGCAAAGGCTTATACCAACAAAAAGGAAGGACGGTAGAAAGAGGGAAAATCGACCGTGGATATCTAAGGAAATAAGGGAGAGTATCAAATTGAAGGAAAAAGCATATAAAGTGGCAAAGATTGCTGGGAGATTAGAGGACTGGGAAATCTTTAGGGGGCAACAGAAAGCTACTAAAAAAGCTATAAAGAAGAGTAATGTAGATTATGAGAGTGAACTTGCTCAGAATGTAAAAACAGATAGTAAAAGTTTCCACAAATATATAAAACAAAAAAGAGTGGCTAAGGTAAATATTGGTCCTTTAGAGGATGAGAAGGGAGATTTACTAATGGGAGATGATAAATGGCTGAGGAACTGAACAGGTTTTTTGGGTTGGACTTCACAGTGGAAGACACAAATAACATGCCAGTGACTGATAGAAATGAGGCTATGACAGGTGAGGACCTTGAGATGCTTGTTATCACTAAGGAGGTAGTCATGGGCAAGCTAATGGGGCTAAAGGTAGACAAGTCTCCTGGCCCTGATGGAATGCATCCAAGAATGCCAAAAGAGATGGTGAGGGAATTTTCAAATGCACTAGTGATAATTTACCAAAATTCACTGGACTCTGGGGTGGTCCCGGTGGATTGGAAATTAGCAAACGTGACACCACTGTTTAAAAAAGGAGGTAGGCAGAAAGCGGGTAATTATAGGCCAGTGAGCTTCACTTTGGTAGTAGGGAAGATGCTGGAATCTATCATTAACGAAGAAATAGCGAGGCATCTGGATGGAAATTGTGCCATTTGGCAGACGCAGCATGGGTTCATAAAGGGCAGGTCGTGCCTAACTAATTTAGTGGAATTTTTTGAGGACATTACCAGTGCAGTAGATAACGGGGAGCCAATGGATGTGGATTATCTGGATTTCCAGAAAGCCTTTGACAAGGTGCCACACAAAAGGTTGCTACATAAGATAAAGATGCATGGCATTAAGGGTAAAGTAGTAGCATGGATAGAGGATTGGTTAATTAATAGAAAGCAAAGAGTGGGGATTAATGGGTGTTTCTTTGGTTGGCAATCAGTAGCTAGTGGTGTCCCTCAGGGATCAGTGTTGGGCCCACAATTGTTCACAATTTACATAGATGATTTGGAGTTGGGGACCAAGGGCAATGTGTCCAAGTTTGCAGACGACACTAAGATGAGTGGTAAAGCAAAAAGTGTGGAGGATACTGGAAGTCTGCAGAGGGATTTGGATAGGTTAAGTGAATGGGCTAGGGTCTGGCAGATGGAATACAATGTTGACAAATGTGAGGTTATCCATTTTGGTAGGAATAACAGCAAACGGGATTATTATTTAAATGCTAAAATATTAAAGCATGCTGCTGTGCAGAGAGACCTGGGTGTGCTAGTGCAAGAGTCACAGAAAGTTGGTTTACAGGTGCAACAGGTGATTAAGAAGGCAAATGGAATTTTGTCCTTAATTGCTAGAGGGATGGAGTTTAAGACTAGGGAGGTTATGCTGCAATTGTATAAGGTGTTAGTGAGGCCACACCTGGAGTATTGTGTTCAGTTTTGGTCTCCTTACTTGAGAAAGGACATACTGGCACTGGAGGGTGTGCAGAGGAGATTCACTAGGTTAATCCCAGAGCTGAAGGGATTGGATTACGAGGAGAGGTTGAGTAGACTGAGACTGTACTCGTTGGAATTTAGAAGGATGCGGGGGGATCTTATAGAAACATATAAAATTATGAAGGGAATAGATAAGATAGACGCGGGCAGATTGTTCCCACTGGCGGGTGAAAGCAGAGCTAGGGGGCATAGCTTCAAAATAAGGGGAAGTAGATTTAGGACTGAGTTTAGGAGGAACATCTTCACACTATGGAATTCCTTGACCAGTGAAGCAGTTGAGGCTCCTTCATTAAATGTTTTAAGATAAAGATCGATAGTTTTTTGAAGAATAAAGGGATTCTTCCGGTGTTCGGGCCGGAAAGTGGAGCTGAGTCCACAAAAGATCAGCCATGATCTCATTGAATGGCGGAGCAGGCTCGAGGTGCCAGATGGCCTACTCCTGCTCCTAGTTCTTATGTTCTTATGTTTGATGTGACTATCAATTCACTCGAGACACGAGAGGAAGTAAACTGTGACTTTAATAGACTTACAACTGAGTCTGCCTGCGATCAGAAGAACTGAGGGCAGACTCACAAGGCTGCAGCACTTTATACGTCCGGTAGTGGGAGGGGCCATGGGCGGAGCCAAGGGTGGAGCCCTGTGCAAGCTCCTCATCTCCCCCTGTGGGCAGAGCCGCGCAATGGCTCACAGACAGAGCCCACAAGGACACAATGCTATAAAGTGTGAATTAAGCAATGTACATTCACCACATTCACCCCCTGTAAAAAAAATCAAGTTCGGCGGGGCTGACGGGTCTACAGGTTGAGCCGGTCCGGTGGCCGTGTCGTCCGTGGGATCGGCGGAGAACTGGAGTTGCAGCCTCTTCGGATGGCTGTGTGCTGACGGGTGGTGTGGATCTGAGGGTGGACTCCGGGAGTGGTTCGTGCAGAGTTTCATTCCTGACAGGTGCGACGGGCGCAAGAACCCTGTAGGCGTGGGGGCGCAGGGCGTGGGGGGTCGGGAGGGGTGTAGTGTGAGGGGTACCTCGGCGGTGGTGGTGGTGGTGGATGCTGCAGGCGCCAGGTCCCGGAAGGAAACTGTGTCCTGATGGCCGTCGGGGTGTTCTATAAAGGCGTGATAGTGAGATGAGGAATAGGGAGAGAGAGCAATTAAACACGTGGCTACAGGGATGGTGCAGGCGGGAGGGATTCAGATTTCTGGATAACTGGGGCTCTTTCTGGGGAAGGTGGGACCTCTATATACAGGATGGTCTACATCTGAACCTGAGGGGCACCAATATCCTGGGGGGGAGATTTGTTAGTGCTCTTTGGGGGGGTTTAAACTAATTCAGCAGGGGCATGGGAATCTGGATTGTAGTTTTGGGGTACGGGAGATTGAGAGTATAGAGGTCAGGAGCACAGATTTGACTTCGCAGGAGGGTGCCAGTGTTCAGGTAGGTGGTTTGAAGTGTGTCTACTTCAATGCCAGGAGTATACGAAATAAGGTAGGGGAACTGGCAGCATGGGTTGGTACCTGGGACTTCGATGTTGTGGCCATTTCAGAGACATGGATAGAGCAGGGACAGGAATGGTTGTTGCAGGTTCCGGGGTTTAGGTGTTTTAGTAAGCTCAGAGAAGGGGGCAAAAGAGGGGGAGGTGTGGCGCTGCTAGTCAAGGACAGTATTATGGTGGCGGAAAGGATGCTAGATGGAGACTCTTCTTCTGAGGTAGTATGGGCTGAGGTTAGAAACAGGAAAGGAGAGGTCACCCAGTTGGGAGTTTTCTATAGGCCACCTAATAGTTCTAGGGATGTAGAGGAAAGGATGGCGAAGATGATTCTGGAAAAGAGCGAAAGTAACAGGGTAGTTGTTATGGGAGACTTTAACTTTCCAAATATTGACTGGAAAAGATATAGTTCGAGTACATTAGATGGGTCATTCTTTGTACAATGTGTGCAGGAGGGTTTCCTGACACAATATGTTGACAGGCCAACAAGAGGCGAGGCCACATTGGATTTGGTTTTGGGTAATGAACCAGGCCAGGTGTTAGATCTGGAGGTAGGTGAGCACTTTGGAAACAGTGACCACAATTCGGTGACCTTAACGTTAGTGATGGAAAGGGATAAGTATACCCGCAGGGCAAGAGTTATAGCTGGGGGAAGGGCAATTATGATGCCATTAGACATGACTTAGGATGTGTTGGTTGGAGAAGTAGGCTGCAAGGGTTGGGCACACTGGATATGTGGAGCTTGTTCAAGGAACAGCTATTGCATGTTCTTGATAAGTACGTACCAGTCAGGCAGGGAGGAAGGGGTCGAGCGAGGGAACCGTGGTTTACCAAAGAAGTGGAATCTCTTGTTAAGAGGAAGAAGGAGGCCAATGTGAAGATGAAGCGTGAAGTTTCAGTTGGGGCGCTTGATAGTTACAAGGAAGCGAGGAAGGATGTAAAGAGAGAGCTGAGACGAGCAAGGAGGGGACATGAGAAGTCTTTGGCAGGTAGGATCAAGGAAAACCCAAAAGCTTTCTATAGGTATGTCAGGAATAAAAGAATGACTAGGGTAAGAGTAGGGCCAGTCAAGGACAGTGGTGGGAAGTTGTGTGTGGAGGCTGAGGAGATAAGCGAGATACTAAATGAATACCTTTCGTCAGTATTCACTCAAGAAAAAGATAATATTGTGGAGGAGAATGCTGAGACCCAGGCTATTAGAATAGATGGCATTGAGGTGCGTAGGGAAGAAGTGTTGGCAATTCTGGACAAGGTGAAAATAGATAAGTCCCCGGGGCCGGATGGGATTTATCCTAGGATTCTCTGGGAAGCCAGGGAAGAGATTGCTGAGCCTTTGGCTTTGATTTTTAGGTCATCATTGGCTACAGGAATAGTGCCAGAGGACTGGAGGATAGCAAATGTGGTCCCTTTGTTCAAGAAGGGGAGTAGAGATAACCCCGGTAACTATAGGCCGGTGAGCCTAGCGTCTGTGGTGGGTAAAGTCTTGGAGAGGATTATAAAAGATACGATTTATAATCATCTAGATAGGAATAATATGATTAGGGACAGTCAGCATGGTTTTGTGAAGGGTAGGTCATGCCTCACAAACCTTATCGAGTTCTTTGAGAAGGTGACTGAACAGGTAGACGAGGGTAGAGCAGTTGATGTGGTGTATATGGATTTCAGTAAAGCGTTTGATAAGGTTCCCCACGGTCGGCTATTGCAGAAAATACGGAGGCTGGGGATTGAGGGTGATTTAGAGATGTGGATCAGAAATTGGCTAGTTGAAAGAAGACAGAGAGTGGTAGTTGATGGTAAATGTTCAGAATGGAGTTCAGTTACGAGTGGCGTACCACAAGGATCTGTTCTGGGGCCGTTGCTGTTTGTCATTTTTATAAATGACCTAGAGGAGGGCGCAGAAGGATGGGTGAGTAAATTTGCAGACGACACTAAAGTCGGTGGAGTTGTAGACAGTGCGGAAGGATGTTGCAGGTTACAGAGGGACATAGATAAGCTGCAGAGCTGGGCTGAGAGGTGGCAAATGGAGTTTAATGTGGAGAAGTGTGAGGTGATTCACTTTGGAAAGAATAACAGAAATGCGGAATATTTGGCTAATGGTAAAATTCTTGGTAGTGTGGATGAGCAGAGGGATCTCGGTGTCCATGTACATAGATCCCTGAAAGTTGCCACCCAGGTTGATAGGGTTGTGAAGAAGGCCTATGGTGTGTTGGCCTTTATTGGTAGAGGGATTGAGTTCCGGAGCCATGAGGTCATGTTGCAGTTGTACAAAACTCTAGTACGGCCGCATTTGGAGTATTGCGTACAGTTCTGGTCGCCTCATTATAGGAAGGACGTGGAAGCTTTGGAACGGGTGCAGAGGAGATTTACCAGGATGTTGCCTGGTATGGAGGGAAAATCTTATGAGGAAAGGCTGATGGACTTGAGGTTGTTTTCGTTAGAGAGAAGAAGGTTAAGAGGTGACTTAATAGAGGCATACAAAATGATCAGAGGGTTAGATAGGGTGGACAGCGAGAGCCTTCTCCCGCGGATGGAGGTGGCTAGCACGAGGGGACATAGCCTTAAATTGAGGGGTAATAGATATAGGACAGAGGTCAGAGGTGGGTTTTTTACGCAAAGAGTGGTGAGGCCGTGGAATGCCCTACCTGCAACAGTAGTGAACACGCCAACATTGAGGGCATTTTAAAATTTATTGGATAAGCATATGGATGATAAGGGCATAGTGTAGGTTAGATGGCCTTTAGATTTTTTCCATGTCGGTGCAACACCGAGGGCCGAAGGGCCTGTACTGCGCTGTATCATTCTATGTTCTAAAGGCGCAGTGTGGGTTCGAGTGTAGCAGTAGTACCCTTTCTATAAGTGGGTCCGTTTTGTGTGCCGGATGTGCTTCCGGAGGAGAACCGGGCCCGGTGTCCTCAACCAAGATGGGAGCGAAGCTCCCGTGGTAGTGCCCCTAGGGAAAATAAATAACCACTTGTGAGGGGTCTGGTTAGTGGCAGTGCACAGGAGGGACCTAATAGCATGGAGCGCGTCGGGGAGGACCTCCTCCCAGTGGGAGGTCGGGAGATTCCTGGTCCGCAGGGTCAGTAGGACGGTCTTCCAGACAGTCGCGTTCTCCCTCTCCACCTGCCCGTCCCCCTGGGGTTATAGCTGGCAGTCCTGCTCGAGGCGATGCCCTTGTCGAGCAGGTACTGACGCAGCTCGTCGCTCATGAAGGACGAACCCCTGTCGCTGTGTACGTAGCTGGGGAAACCGAACAGGGTGAAGACACTGTGCAGGGCCCTAATGACTGTGTGGGAGGTCATATCGGGGCATGGGATAGCAAACGGGAAACGGGAGAATTCGTCTATGACGTTGAGGAAGTACACATTTCGATTGGTCGAGGGGTGTGGCCCTTTGAAATCGATGCTCAGGCGTTCAAAGGGCCAGGGAGCCTTTACCAAGTGGGCCTTGTCTGGTCTATAGAAGTGCGGTTTGCACTCCGCGCAGATCGGGAAATCCCTGGTGATGGCTTTTACCTCCTCGGTGGAGAAAGGCAGATTGCAGGCCTTGATGTAGTGGGCGGGCCGGGTGACCCCCAGGTGGCAGAGGTCATTGTGGATAGCCTGTAATCGGTTGTCTTGCGCGCTGGCGCATGTGCTGCGGGACAGGGCATCTGGGGGCTCGTTGAGCTTCCCTGGCCGATATATGATGTCATAATTATAGGTGGAGAGTTCGATCCTCCACCTCAAGATTTTATCGTTTTTTATTTTGTCAATTTGTGAGTTGTCGAACATGAAAGCAACCGATCTCTGGTCGGTGATGACTGGTCGGTGATGAGGGTAAACCTCCTACCTGCGAGGTAGTGCCTCCAGTGCCGTACGGCTTCCACAATGGCTTGAGCTTCTTTTTCGACTGAGGAGTGTGAATCTATGGAAATCCTTGCCCAGTGAAGCAGTTGAATCTCCTTCATTAAATGTTTTTAAGGTAAAGATAGATAGTTTTTTGAAGAATAAAGGGATTAAGGGTTATGGTGTTCGGGCCGGAAAGTGAAGCTGAGTCCACAAAAGATCAGCCATGATCTCATTGAATGGTGGAGCAGGCTCGAGGGGCCAAATGGCCTACTCCTGCTCCTAGTTCTTATGTTCTTAATGCCTTTTAGAATACCCAAAATCTCCCCCTTCCTTATGCCGACATAACCTAGAGTATTTAAACATCCATCCCTAGCCTCAACATTTGTCATGTCTCTCTCCTTGGTGAATACCAATGCAAAATACTCATTAAGAATCTCACCCATTTCCTCTGACTCCACGCATAAATTCCCTCTTTTGTCTTTGAGTGGGCCAATCCTTTCTCCAGTTACCCTCTTGCTCCTTATGGACGAATAAAAGGCTTTGGGATTTTCCTTAACCCTGTTAACCAAAGATATTTCATGACCCCTTTTAGCCCTCTTTATTGCGCGTTTGAGACTTGTCCTACTTTCCCGATATTCCTCCAAAGCTTCATCAGTTTTGAGTCGCCTCGATCTTATGTATGCTTCCTTTTTCATCTTAGCTAGTCTCACAATTCCACCCGTCATCCATGGTTCCCTAATCTTGCCATTTCTATTTCTCATTTTCACAGGGACATGTCTGTCCTGCACTCTAATCAACCTTTCCTTAAAAGACTCCCACATTCCAAATGTGGATTTACCCTTAAACAGCTGCTCCCAATCCACATTCCCTAGCTCCTGCCGAATTTTGTTATACTTGGCCTTTCCCCAATTTAGCACTCTTCCTTTAGGACCACTCTCGTCTTTGTCCATGAGTATTCTAAAACTTACAGAATTGTAATCGCTATTTCCAAAGTGATCACCGACTGGCCAGGGTCATTCCCCAATTCCAGGTCCAGTATGGCCCCTTCCTGAGTTGGACTATTTACATACTGTTCTAAAAAACTCTCCTGGATGCTCCTTACAAATTCTGCTCCATCCACACCTCCAACACTACATGAGCCCCGTTCAATGTTGGGGAAGTTAAAATCTCCCGTCACAACCACCCTAATGCTCCTACATTGTTCTATAATCTGTCTACATATTTGTACCTCTACTTCACGCTCGCTTTTGGGAGGCCTGTAGTAAAGTCCCAACAATGTTACTGCACCCTTCCTATTTCTTAGATCTATCCATATTGCCTCAGTGCTCAAATCCTCCATCGTGCCCTCCTTAATCACAGCTGTGATATCATCTCTGACTAGTAATGCAACTCCTCCACCCCTTTTACCTCCCTCTCTATCCCTCCTGGAGCATCTATACCCTGGGATATTTAGTTGCCAGTCTTGCCCTTCCCTCAACCAAGTCTCAGTAATACCAATAACATCATATTTCCAGGTACTGATCCAAGCCCTAAGTTCATCTGCCTTACCTGTAATACTTCTTGCATTAAAACAAATGCACCTCAGACCACCAGTCCCTTTGCCTTCAACATCTCTTCCCTGTCTACTCTTCCCCTTAATCACATTGAGTATATTATCTAGTACCTTACTGGCTTTAGTAGCTGCCTCTTTACTGACCTCTAACTTCCTAATCTGGTTCCCATCCCCCTGCCACATTAGTTTAAAACCTCCCAACAGTGTTAGCAAAAGCACCCCCGAAGACATTGGTTCCAGTCTTGCCCAGATGTAGACCATCCGATTTGTAATGGTCCCACCGCCCCCTGAACCGGTTCCATTGTCCCAAAAATCTGAACCCCTCCCTCCTGCACCATCTCTCAAACCACGTATTCATTCTGACTATTCTTGAATTTCTACTCTGACTGTTTCGTGGCACTGGTAGCAATCCTGAGATTACTACCTTTGAGGTCCTACTTTTTAACTTATCTCCTAACTCCCTAAATTCTGATTGTAGGACCTCATCCCGTTTTTTTACCTATATCGTGGGTGCCTATATGCACCACGACAACTGGCTGTTCACCCTCCCCCTTCAGTATGTTCTGCAGCCGATCTGAGACATCCCTGAGCCGTGCACCCGGGAGGCAACATACCATTCGGGAGTCTAATTTTCGACCACAGAAACGCCTGTCTACTCCCCTTACGATTGAATCCCCAAAGACTATAGCCCTGCCAGTCTTTTTCCCACCCTTCTGTGCAGCAGAGCCAGCCACAGTGCCATGAGCCTGGCTACTACTGCCTTACCCTGGTGAGTCATCTCCCCCAACAGTATCCAAAACGGTATACCTGTTTTGGAGGGAGATGACCGCAGGGGACACCTGCACTGCCTTCCTGCTCTTTCTCTGCCTTTTGGTCACCCATTCCCTGTGTTCTTCACCAATCCTAATCTGCGGTGTGACCAACTCACTGAACGTGCTATCCACAGCCTCCTCAGCATCGCGGATGCTCCAAAGTGAGTCCATCTGCAGCTCCAGAGCCGTCATGTGGTCTAACAGGAGCTGCAGCTGGACAACTTCCTACACATGAAGGAGTCAGGGGCATCGGCTGCGTCCCTGAACTCCCATATTGAGCAAGAGGAGCATATCACGGGTCTGGGATCTCCTGCCTTTTTTACACTTTACCTTAACTGATTACAAATATAAAATCAAATAATGAATAAGTGAAAGGAATAAGGATTCTACTTACCAATCACAATACTTACCAAAGTCACAAAGAGTTAAATTTCTACCAGCTACTACTAATTGGAGCACTTTCCTTACCAGCCAATCAGGTCACTGCTTTGCTGTGATATCACTCTTCAAGGTAAGTTTTTAAAGACGTAAACCTACCTTTCCGACGACTCCTGGCCACTGCTCCCACCGAAATTCTGAAGGCCGCTTCTCCTGCAGGCTGTGACATCACGGTTCAACTTCTTTTTACTTCTACCTGCCCTCGAGCCTTCTTCTTGATCTTTACTCGGCTGGGATCCTTACAGCGGTTCTTTTTTTTTGGTTAGAGGAGGGGGTGGGGGGGGGGGGCGGGGGAAACACTGAAGAAGTGTTTTGGGTTCAACTGTCACTTGACAACAGCTCCTCCACAAACCACCTTCAAGTTCCGCTGACCGCAATGCACGTATGCAAATTTCCCCCACAACAGCCAATCAGTAGCTCCGCTCTACTACGCTCTCCTGGATTCTTGCCTTCACTTGAACACCTAGGGTCTCTTGCACAGGTACACCTTCAAGTTCCGCTGACCGCAATGCACATATGCAAATTTCCCCCACAACAGCCAATCAGTAGCTCCACTCTAGTGCCCTCTCCTGGATGCTTGCCTTCACTTGAACACCTAGGGTCTCTTGCACAGGTACACCTTCAAGTTCCGTTGACCGCAATGCACGTATGCAAATTTCCCCCGCAACAGCCAATCAGTAGCTCCGCTCTACTGCCCTCAAAAGTTTAGCCAATTTTATAACTTACTCATACTTCTACAAATTCAATCATTTTCAGGAATCATTTTATTTTCCAGTATATTTTTGCTAATATTTCAAAGGACACCCTCTGTAATTGTTGACTCCAACAGTCCACCACCACTTTCTCAAGGGCAATAAATGCTGACCTTGCCAATGACATTCACATTCCATGTATGAATAAAAATGGGACCCAGATTGAGGTCACCTACCAATTGCTCCTCAATCCTCTGTCCTTTGGCAACGATATTCCCCTCTGCCAAGGTTAAAGCCTCCATCTAATCAACACAAGTCTGGTTGGTGGGTCACAGAATACCGAATCCACCACTGATGATGCTTTCACCCACCAAGGAAATCAATCTTAAAGAACCTAAGATTTTGGTGAATGCGTGAGTTTGCAACATAAATCTATGGCTAAGGAAATCTCTGGAAACTGAAGTTCTGCTCACAAAACCTACTGAGATACATTCAAATGTCTCACTGCTCAAAATCTCTCTCTGCTCTCAATTCCTATCTTCCTGACCATTCTGAGCTCTTAAATTCTTTCTTCATTTGAGTCCTCAAGTCCCTTTATATTTTTACTGACCAAACTGTCTCCATTCCCTGTCTAAAGATCCCTCCATCCTTGGGTAATGTTGCAGGAAAGTACCAATAGAATTTATTTTAACACCAAACATCCATAGAACTGATTGGAATTCTTGGTTGATGGCTGTTCTCTTACTGTATTATGCTACTTGAAACATCTGCTTTTGTTACAAAGCTTTTCAATTTGAATGTTCAATACAGCAACACTGAAAACTGTCCAATTTTCTTTTCTTCATCTGACTGTGTGTTTTGAAAGGAAATAGTCACTCTTCAATTTGCAACTGTTTTTATTCCTTTTTGACTGTTCACACCCTGAATCATTCAATATTCTTCAAAGACATCTGTCTGTAGGCTGTTTACCCCCATTGCTCACTGATTTGCAAAAGTAGTGAACATATTTGTAGCCTTTATAAATCTTTTTGTGGGAAACTCTTTTTGGAAATTTAATGTAGGTATGGGACAGGTAGGTGCCAGAGATGGGCCTGTAGTGACACTTATACTCATCCATCCCACAGTATTGTAGTAACCTGTTGCAACCATTCTGCGATATATGTATTTGTTAAAGGATTTATTTTTTTTGCAAACTAAGATTGAACAGAAAGGAATCATTTAATTAAGGTTAAAACCAACTCTGGAGTTGCCGAAGTGGACTACTGGAAATTGGTTCAGGAATATTCAGAAGACTGAGTGGGCTGACTTTCAAAGGACAGTGGAATGGAAAAGGGAGCCTGCTAAAAAGCCTGGAGGTGTTTGGAACTTAACTTTCCAAAATGCATATCCGCTGGGATTGTGCTATAAAGTAAAAAGGTGTCATAAATTATTCTAACTTTGTTAGTTAGTTGAAGGAGAAGTACCTTTTCTTTATTTTGGGGATATTAGTTGACTGTTAAGTAATGTTTGGTATATGTTGATTTTAGTTTGTTTGTTACAATAAAAGTCTTAAAAAACATGAAATCTTGTCCTGAAATTCTTCTGGCAGTCGCTGGGAAATTCACCCCTCTTTTTAATAGTTATTGCTCTCCACAGGGATCATAACAAACTAAAACACCATTCAGCTCATAATCAGTTCTATTTCTTCCATTGGGCAAACATCCCATGCAGATTCCAATAAGCACAGACGGCCTCGCCCAGCTTCATGTGAACGCAGATGTCTCCCGCAGCTGTTACTGAACACAGACTCCCTTACTCAGCTACCACCAACAGTGTAATCCATTATCTGGCTTTCTTGAACCACGGACTCCCACAAGAGAATTGCCGACCATACTGCTTACTTTGTAGTGTAAACAGAACTTAAAGAAAAATATAAAGATGTGAACGCAGATAGATTTATTGTGTGACAGCTTGAGATAAATTCGCAACCTGGGAATGCAATAATTAATGACAGTGAAAATGGAAACAATAATGAACTCCCATTAATTATCACTTAATGGTTCACACCGAGTGATCAATTGCAGAAAATATGTAAATGTGAACCCACAGGATAAATAGAGAATCACACGGCCAATCTTTGAGGTCTGTGAAAAAGGCCAACATCCTTTCAGCCTGCTGACCTATGGGTCTTTCACAGTGGGGTAGGAATTCTCAAGATGACCTCATATAGTGCAATACCACACATGATAAATATCTAGATATATTTTATACTCTCTTATTTTGATTTTAGCTTAATTAGATTTTGGTTTTGATATTGTCTCGAGAAGAACGGCAAAAAAAGAGAAGACAGCTCTGATGAAAGGTCACAGACCTCCAGCATTTTCTGTTTCCCTCTCCAGACTTGCTGAGTATTTCCAGCATTTTCTGTTCTTAGTAAAGAAAAGACGTGCATTGACATGGCACCTTTTACAATCTCAGGGCATTCCAAAATGTTTTAAAGCCAATGAAATATTTTTGAAGAGCTGTCACTACTGTAGCATAGGAAACACAGAAGCTAATTTTCACTCCCTCAAGCAACAATGTGGTAATGACCAAATAATCTGTTTTTATGGTGTTAGTGGTGGGATAAATATTGGCCAGGACACCGTAACTCCCCAGCTCTTCTTCAAAATAGCATCAAGGTATCTTTAACATCTACACAAGTGAGCAGATGGAGCCTTGGGTTTAATGTTTCACCAAAAGGTAGCACCTCTAACAGTTTAGCACTCCCTCAGTACGCACTGGCATGTCAACCTAGCTTTTTGTGCTCAAGTCTCTGGAGCGAGACATGAATCCTCAGTGTACTGACTCAGAGGGACCAGCTGAGCCACAGATAACACCACATCCAACTGAACAACATAGTGCTATTTCCAGAATGTCAATGAGAGGATTTCTCAGCACCCCAAAACTGATTCCAATGCAGTACTCGAATATTTTCCGACTAGTATTTTATGGTCGCATTGTTTATCATGGCAACAATTCAAATACACATGTCTACAAAGAAGCAATGAGGCATCACACACTTATTACCACATCAGCTAGTAAATTGCTGGAGGAAGGCCACAGGTCCACTTGAAGAGTATAATCAAATGCTCTTTCAGGCACAGTGGAAAAACTATTAATCAAATGCACTGTCACAGTGCTGTATACAATGGAAAGCGAAGACCCATGTGTGTACACTGAGTACATTTTCAGGTCCTTCAATTCTGAGATTTCAAAATAAATTCTGATTGCTTTCAACTGGTTACATTTGACCTGGTTACTTATGTGATGTTTTTGTCTAATTGTTTGCCTGCAATTGGAGTATAGACTGCTCTGGTTCCCAGGTTTAGCACTTACTGTAAGTCTAAAATGGGAGAATACCATCACTATCAGTGCCATTTGTGTTTGTTTGAATACATTACTTATTTATAGGTTGTTTGAGTTTCCATTGTGTAATTACTCTTTTCTTTTGTTAAATACACATGAATGAATTTTTAAAAAACATGACCATAATATTTGCAAAATCTGTGATTGATTTCTTCATACTGGGTAAATGTCATTGACACCCTCACTGGAGCAAGATGTTACCATCTGAACTGAACACATGAGAACACAAGAGCTTCTTGGAAAAGCAAATGGCCACAAGCCCAATCTGTCTGTCCCTTCTTAATAGATCGCACTCATCTGCTCTCCTTCACACCAGAGCCTGGGAACTGCTACCGGTGTAAAGCATTATGCCAGCAGCAATTGCATAACACAGTGCAGGGAGATTGGGGCTCTGTGAATATCCAATTCCAGTCCAGAGTGATGCTGAATTTGCCCTCTGCCTTCTGAGCAAGAATAATGATGGGCAATTGAGATAAAGGTAAGGTAAATTCTAAAGGTGGGGCGAAACATCATGCGATAGCTGGGCAACATCAATTTCCACAAGCTCCAGCAATGCTGTCACCAGTGGCGGACTGGGTCTAAAAATATTGGTTGCCAGGAGACAAAGGGGGCCCACCCACAACTACAATGCTATCATTTAATTTTCATAACAAATAAATAAAATTTCCAAAAAATACATATGGAAAAAAGGGTACAATTAAAATTTTTGTGGAAAAAATGTGTATTTCTTAGTAATTACTGTGTACATGTACTGTACATATTACTGGCAGTAGATACCAAATGTAAATACAGAATGTTATAATTGAATTTTTTTTTAATTTTAAGTAATTGGTTGATATTTTTTAATAGTTTACTGCACAATTTACACATTAACAGATAGTTCAAAAGCACAATAGAGCATTGCATGCAGTCCACTATATTAAGAGCAATCGTTTGTGTTCGCTAGATGATTGTGTGAATCTGCCAATAATTGCTTCTGCATCCAATTCATCTAACAATTCCTTTTCAATGGATAGCAACATGTATGATTCCAAATTCTCCTCAGACAGCGAATTTCTTAACCTTATCTTTATGATCTTTAGCTTTGAAAATGTCCTCTCACATTGGACTTGAGTAACTGATAGTGTGCAGATGACTTTATAAAGTTCATAAAGGTTATCATATGCCTTGTCATGAAGTCTGTTGGATGCCAGAATTTTTAGTACACACAATGGGCAAGTGCTGCAAATTTTACAATTGTTGCAATTGGAATCCATATTCTCACCATCATTAAGCAATAGCTTTAATACATCAAAGTTTGAAGCAAAAGAAAACAATTCCAATATTACTTGATCTTTGCTGATTTGTGGAAACAGCTTAATAATACCTTCCAATGCTTCATCTTCAAGGCCCTTCTCTGCAATAGTTTTAAACTTTGCTGGGTCCAAGCAGGACAAATCTTTAGACAACTGTTTGTGTTGTACAAAGCGTGATTCTAGTGACTGGACAATGCGATCCATTGTTAGATTAAACACATTTACTTGAAAATTAGCTAGAGAATCTGAGGAATTTCTTTCATCATCAATAAGCTCATCTGCCATTCTTTTCTTCTTCCTCTGCCTCTTAACTGGCAATGCTGTTTCCAATGCATCAATTTCCAATGTTTGATTTTCATCCATATTCATCTGTGAAATCCTGTCATTACATTTATTTACAAATTCCAAAGCCTTGCTGTGAATGTTATCAAATGTTCTTGTCTGTTCCTTCAACTTTGTTGTAGCTGAATCTACCAAACTCCATGCAGTAAACATATCTAAACCACTTGTCTGTAGATAACTTGATAACGGGGTTGTAGTTTCAAGTAAGTAAATGCTGTCAATATGGTTTCAAACTTTAGAAGACTTTGAAGTAAAACATTTGCTTCATGTTTTGTTTTTGCATCAAACTTTTCTGAATCTTGTATCATTGATAAGCATGTCAATAGATTTACGAAAGTACTGGCAGCGGCATCATCAAAACGTCCAAATATAGTTGTTGCTGCATTGGATTTTCCTGACCATCTGCTCTCACCAATTAGCTTTAATCATTTCATTTTTTCTTGTCCTAGATGTTTTCCAACAACTTCTATCCATACAGCCATTCTCTTGTATGATGCTTTCACAAAAGTTACTATATTCTGGAGCAAATTGAAAAAAGAAACTGCAGACACACAACATTTTGTTGTTCCAGTTATCACCAAATTCAAGACATGGGCATAGCACCATATATGAACATGTTGATCAGCCACATCAGCAATTTTACTTTGTAAACGATTATACTGGCCATTGTAGCTTGCAGCGCCATCTGTGCTATCAGATAAACATTTTTGGGGGTGAATTTTAAGATGCTGTAATGTTTCAATCAATAGATCGAAAAGTCCCTGACCTGTACAATCATTACTTGGCACAACTGAAAGTAGTCGCTCACAGATAATACCTTTAAGCACATACCGAATAATAATGCTAAACTGATCGATGGATGAATTATCTTGTGTTGAATCAAGAATAGAATAATATTTTGCTTGAGAAACTTCATGACTAATTCTTTCTTGTATCATATTCTTCATAATTTTGAATATCATGTTTATAGTTGTTTTACTCAGGTATGTAACAAGTCCATGACGGCCTTTACTTTGAGCCTTTCCTTGTTGCTCTAATCGTTTGATTCTTTGTTTAGACTTGTTTTGCACTGCAGAAACGTGAGCTGCCATAATGGGGTCATATTTTGCCATCAACTGCCCTGTAGCTAAAAAATTGCCATGATTCAGAACCTCATTATCTAGAGTGTAGGCTGATTCATTTCTGTGACCTCGAAAAGGAAGTGCTTGCTTGCCTAACATCTTTATGATGTCTATAATACTCATGACAATACTTCTCTGCTTCAATACTTCTTCTTTCCTTTTAATTAATGATGCTGCAAAAAATT
This sequence comes from Scyliorhinus canicula, assembly GCF_902713615.1. Taxonomy (NCBI): domain Eukaryota; kingdom Metazoa; phylum Chordata; class Chondrichthyes; order Carcharhiniformes; family Scyliorhinidae; genus Scyliorhinus; species Scyliorhinus canicula. The sequence continues at coordinate 58,297,449 of NC_052151.1, forward strand.
TATCTAAGGTGCCTTCATTAACCACACTGATATATTGCTGAGCATTTCTGACATGTGTTGTTGTCGATTCATGTAAAGTCAAGCTCTGGCTAATACGCCTGTAGTCACTAAAGCCACGTACAAAGGGTGATGGATTACAAGTGTTGGGAAACTCAAAGGCTAAGCAGCATGAACAATATAAGCATCTATTTTCTTTGTTATATGTTAGCCATTTTCTTGGGACTGAGTCATTCATAATTTTCCTCTCATACAAACGAGCATCAAATGGCAGATCATCAAGTTGCTGAAGTGGATGTTCAGCAAAAAACTGGTTTAGCTTTGCTCGTGATGGATATTGGAAGATTCCAGTAATTGATCTTTCATTTTCTTGCGTAGGTTCATTTACAGGATGTGCTTCAGAAACCAAGTAATTTATGCTTGAAGGTATATCTGATTCCCTGTCACTAGTTGAAGCTATGTGCAACTACAGGCAGTACAGATACCGGAACAAGGAAGCCAGAAGAAATATTGGGCCTGGGTTGATTAGTAATGGATGCACTTGTATTTGTCTCTACATTCAAAGTAGCTCTTCTCTGTTCTTGTAACTCGCATGCCATTGCATCATCACCATGTGAGCATTGTTTCTTGCTTCTTGATTATTTGTTGCATAACTGGATATTGATGTGGATTGTGCCTGTGGTATTATAAACTCTGTAATAGGCCTGCATCGCTTGGCTGATTCCTTCCTTTCTGCTTCTTTTTGTTCTTTGCATTTTAGTGACCCAGATTTATGCTTTTTCTTTTCCATGCTGGTAGGGGTAATATTCCTGAAATAAAAACTTAATTAAAAATAGCCCACATTAGGAAAAATGAATATTGATGATTGCAAGAATAACTTGAAGGAACGCCAGATAAACCCCTACTTGATAAAAAATATAAAATAACTTACTTACACTTCAATAGGCTATGTTCATTAGTCAATACTACTGTGGCCTATGCAGCTTCAGAAGAGGAGACAATCCACTGTCCAGTGTTCACACCAGCAAGCAACTGAGACAACTGTGGGGACTTCCGGTTGCGGCTATGACCAGCTAAGTCGCACGTTTGGCTGCTCCTGTTAGGAAGGTGTTTTCGGGCCGATTGGAGGGCCCCTAACGGCGCTGGAACGGCAATTCCCGGTGGGGGAAGGTTCACAGAGGAGAACCCCGAAAAATTTATGGTCGTCACCCGAAGTGGGGCAGGAAAAAAAGCGGCAGCAGCTCCCCGAAAAAAGCGGGGGAAGAAATCCAAAATGGCGGCCGGCGGCGCACCCGAGGACTGGAGGAAATGGGCGGAGGAGCAGCAGGCCGTTCTCCTGCGCTTCTTCACGGAGCTGAAAGTGGAGCTGCTGGAGTCGATGAACGCGACGACCACCAGGCTGATGGGGGCACAGGCGACCCAAGAGGCATCAATTCGGGAGCTGCAGCAGGAGATGACTGTGAGGGAGGAGGAGGCCACGGTCCTCGTGGGAAAGGTGGAGGTGCACGAGGCACTTCACCTGAGATGGCAAAACCGATTGGAGGAGATGGATACCCGCATGATGCGGAAAAACCTGAGGATCCTGGGCCTGGCAGAAGGGCTGGAGGGGTCGGACCTCCAGGGGTATGTGGCAGAAATGCTGGGCTCACTGATGGGGGCAGGGGCCGTCCCTTCGCCCCTGGAATTGGAGGAGGCCTACAGAGTAATGGCCAGGAAGCCAAGAGCAAACGAACCCCCGAGGGCGGTGCTGGTTCGGTTCCAGCGATTCAGTGACCGGGAGAGGGTGCTGAGGTGGGCCAAGAGAGAGAGGAGCAGCAAATGGGAGAACTTGACGGTGAGGATCTTTCAGGACTGGAGTGCGGAGGTGGCAAAGCGGCGGGCCCGGTTCAACCGGACGAAGGCGGTGCTGCATGCCAAGAGAATCAGATTCGGGATGCTGCAGCCAGCGCGCTTGTGGTGACCTATAAGGACCAGCACCACTATTTCGAGTCCCCGGAGGAGGCGTGGGCCTTTGTCCAGGAAGAAAAGCTGGACTCGAACTAGAACCAGGGGATACTTGGCGGTCGTTGCCGCTCTGGTACTTTAAGCTGGACACGTGGCTTTCTTTTGGTTGGATTGTCACTTGGCAGTATGTTTGGACCCTTTTTGTTCTCTATACCAGTTTTTTCTCTCTTTTTTCTGTTATTTATAAGGTTATGTTGGGAGGGCGGGGTGGGGGGGGAGTGCCGGGGGTATGTGTTTCTTGTGGGGTTTTTGGTTGTTTTGTATTTATCGGTGTGAGATCGGGGACGGGGGTGGAACTGAAGATGGAGGGGCGGGGAGGGGCAGGGCGAAAGCGCGGGCTTTCCTCTGGTTTCCCGCGCACGGGGCAGAGGAGGGAGGGGGGTGGGAGTAAGGGGCGTGGTCAGCAATGGCTCCCTTTCCCGCGCTGGAGCGGGGTCAAGGAGGGGTGGTAAGGGGGGGGACGTCCCCCATGCCGGGAGGAGCCGGAGTGTGGCAGGGGCAGCCGGGTCAGCGTAAACCAGCTGACTTACGGAAGTACTATGGAGGGTGCATCGCGGCTAGGAAGGGTCCTAGCCTGGGGGGGGAGGGGGGTGGGGGGGGGGGGGGGGGGTGGGGGAGGGGTGAAGGGGGGGGGCCACCGGGTTGCTGCTGAAAAGGCCAGGGAGGAGAAGTTGAGGACTGGAGGGGTGGGGGGGGGGGGGGGGGGGGGGGGGCGCCATCGCCATGGGGAGCGGGTCAGAAAGGGAGGGCTGACTCGGGGCGAGCAGGAGACAGGATATGGCTAGTCAGCAGGGGAAAGGGGCGGACTGCCCTTCGACCCGGCTGATCACTTGGAATGTGAGGGGGCTGAATGGGCCGGTCAAGAGAACGAGAGTAATCTCGCATTTGAAGGGACTGAAGGCGGATGTAGCAATGCTACAAGAGACCCATTTGAAGGTGGCGGACCAGGTCCGCCTGAGAAGGGGGTGGGTGGGACAGGTGTTCCACTCAGGACTGGACGTAAAGAACCGGGGGGTGGCGATCCTGGTAGGGAAGAGGGTGTCGTTCGTGGCGGCGGAGGTGGTGGCGGATAAAGAGGGTAGATATGTCATGGTGAAGGGTAGGCTGCAGGGGGAGAAAGTGGTGATGGTTAACGTGTATGCCCCGAACTGGGACGACGGTGGCTTCATGAGGCGCCTACTGGGCCTCATTCCGGACCTGGAGGCAGGGGGCCTGATCATGGGGGGGACTTCAACACAGTGCTGGACCCCGTGTTGGACAGATCGAGTTCAAGGACGAGTAGGAGGCCGGCAGCGGCAGAAGTGTTAAAGGGGTTTATGGAGCAGATGGGAGGGGTGGACCCCTGGAGGTTTGGGAGGCCGAGGGCGAGGGAGTATTCCTTTTTCTCCCATGTCCACAGAGTCTATTCTAGAATTGACTTTTTTGTATTGAGCAGGGGACTGATCCCGAAAGTACGGGAAGTGGAGTACTCGGCCATAGCGGTCTCAGACCACGCGCCACACTGGGTAGATTTGGAAATGGGGGAGGTGCGAGACCAGCGTCCGCTGTGGCGCCTGGATGTGGGGTTGTTGGCGGATGAGGAGGTGTATAAGAGGGTCCGGAAGAGCATTGAAAGATATCTGGACATTAATGACACGGGGGAGGTGCAGGTGGGGATGGTATGGGAGGCCCTGAAGGCGGTGATCCGGGGGGGAGCTGATCTCCATACGGGCACATAGGGAAAGGAGGGAGAGACAGGAGAGGGAGAGGCTGGTGGGGGAGCTTCTGGACGTGGATAGGAAATATGCGGAGGCACCAGAGGAGGGGCTGTTGGGGGAACGGCGTAGTTTGCAGGCTAAGTTTGACCTGTTGACCACCAGAAAGGCGGAGACACAGTGGAGAAGGGCGCAGGGCGCGATTTATGAGTATGGGGAGAAGGCGAGTAGGATGTTGGCGCATCAGCTCCGCAAGCGGGATGCGGCTAGAGAAATTGGGGGAGTGAGGGAGAGGGGTGGGAACATAGTGCAGAAGGGGCCAGAAGTAAATGGGGTTTTCAGAGACTTCTATAAGGAGCTGTATCGGTCAGAGCCGCCGACGAGGGGGGGGGGGGGGGAATGGAGGGCTTCTTGAACAAACTGAGGTTCCCCAAGGTCCAAGAGGAGCTGGTAGAGGGGCTGGGGGCGCAGATAGGGTTAGAGGAGCTAGTCAAGGGGATTGGGCATATGCAGTCGGGGAAGGCGCCGGGGCCAGACGGGTTCCCGGTGGAATTTTACAAAAAATATGCGGATTTGGTGGGCCCTGTGCTGGTGCGAGCCTTCAACGAGGCATGGGAGGGGGGGCTCTGCCACCGACAATGTCGCAGGCACTGATCTCTCTGATCTTGAAGCGGGACAAGGACCCCGTGCAGTGTGGGTCATATAGGCCTATCTCGCTCCTGAATGTAGACGCCAAGTTGCTGGCAAAGATCCTGGCTACCAGGATAGAGGATTGTGTGCCAGGGGTGATACACGAGGACCAGACGGGTTTTGTGAAAGGGCGGCAGCTTAATACGAACGTGCGGAGACTGCTAAACGTCATCATGATGCCGGCAGTGGAGGGTGAGGCGGAGATAGTGGTGGCATTGGACGCGGAGAAAGCATTTGATAGGGTGGAGTGGAAGTACCTGTGGGAGACGCTGGAACGGTTTGGATTTGGGGAGGGATTTATTAAATGGGTGAAGCTGCTCTATTCGGCCCCGACGGCAAGTGTAGTGACGAATGGTAGGAGATCGGAGTATTTTGGGCTCCACCGGGGGACCAGACAGGGGTGCCCCTTGTCCCCCCTGCTCTTCGCACTGGCAATTGAACCGTTGGCGATGGCACTGAGGGGCTCAGGGGGGTGGAGAGGGTTGACAAGGGGCGGGGAGGAGCACCGGGTATCGCTATACGCGGACGACCTCCTGCTATACGTGGCAGACCCAGAAGGGGGAATGCCGGAGGTGATGGAACTGCTAGCAGAATTCGGGGACTTTTCGGGGTACAAGCTAAACTTGGGTAAGAGTGAGGTATTTGTGATACACCCAGGGGACCAGGAAGAGGGAATCGGGAGACTCCCGTTGAAGAGAGCGGGAAAGAGTTTTAGATATTTAGGGGTGCAGGTGGCAAGGAACTGGGGGACTCTCCACAAGTTGAACTTCTCCAGGCTGGTGGAACAGATGGAGGAGGAATTTAAAAGGTGGGACATGGTGCCGCTGTCGCTGGCGGGCAGAGTGCAGTCCGTTAAAATGACGGTCCTCCCGAGGTTTTTGTTTTTATTTCAGTGCTTGCCCATCTTCCTCCCTAGGGCCTTCTTCAAAAAGGTGACGAGCAGCATCATGAGCTACGTGTGGGCGCACGGCACCCCAAGGGTGAGGAGGGTCTTCTTGGAGCGGAGTAGGGAGAGTGGAGGGCTGGCATTACCCAACCTTTCGGGGTATTACTGGGCGGCTAATGTATCGATGGTGCGCAAGTGGATGATGGAAGGGGAGGGGGCAGCTTGGAAACGAATGGAGAGGGCGTCCTGTGGCAACATAAGCCTGGGGGCCCTAGTAACGGCGCCATGGCCGCTCCCTCCCACGAGGTACACCACGAGCCCGGTGGTGGCGGCCACCCTCAAGATCTGGGGGCAGTGGAGGTGGCACAGGGGGGAAGTGGGAGGTCTGATGGAGGCACCGTTAAGAGGGAACCATAGATTCATCCCGGGGAACATGGACGGGGGATTCCAGAGCTGGCACAGGGTGGGCATCAGGCAGCTGAAGGATCTGTTTGTAGATGGGAGGTTTGCGAGCCTGAGAGAGCTGGAGGAGAAATTCGGGCTCCCCCCGGGAAACGTGTTTAGACATTTGCAGGTGAAGGCATTTGCTAGACGCCAGGTGGAAGGGTTTCCCTTGCTCCCCAGCAGGGGGGTGAGCGATAGGGTGCTCTCGGGGGTCTGGGTCGGAGGGGGGAGGATATCGGACATATACAAAGTAATGCAGGAGGCTGAGGAGGCATCAGTAGAGGAGCTGAAAGCCAAGTGGGAGGGGGAGCTGGGAGAGAAGATAGAGGATGGGACATGGGCTGATGCCCTGGAGAGGGTTAATTCTTCCTCCTCGTGTGCGAGGCTTAGCCTCATTCAATTTAAGGTGCTACATAGAGCCCATATGACGGGGACAAGGATGAGTCGGTTCTTTGGGGGTGAGGACAGATGTGGCAGGTGTTCGGGAAGTCCAGCGAACCATGTCCATATGTTTTGGGCATGTCCGGCACTGGAGGAGTTCTGGAAGGGGGTGGCAAGGACGGTGTCGAGGGTGGTAGGATCCAGGGTCAAACCAGGATGGGGACTAGCGATCTTTGGGGTTGGGGTGGAGCCGGGGGTACAGGAGGCGAGAGAGGCCGGAGTACTGGCCTTTGCGTCCCTAGTTGCGCGAAGAAGGATACTGATACAGTGGAAGGACGCGAGGCCTCCAAGCGTGGAAACTTGGATTAATAACATGGCAAGCTTTATCCAGTTGGAAAGGGTCAAATTTGCCCTGAGAGGGTCGGTACAAGGGTTCTTCAGGCGGTGGCAGCCTTTCCTCGACTTTTTGGCTCAAAGATAGGGTGCAGAGGTCGCAGCAGCAGCAACCCGGGGGGGGGGGGGGGGGTGGCAACAACGGGTGTGGTGGGTTATTTAAGGTTGTAATGCGGGCAAATTTGTTCGCAGTTCATGTTTGATGTTAATTGTTGCTTTGTTTGTTTTTGGGGGGGGGGAGGGGGGGAGGGACAGCGCGCGCGGGGGGTCGGGCGGGGGGGGGATATTTGTTAAGAGGGAATATTTTGTAATAGTCTATGGTTAGGTGGGGTAAATATTTTCATGTAAAAAATCTTTTCAATAAAAATTATTTTTAAAAAAAAACTGAGACAACTGTTGAAACTTAGAAGTTTGGTCCGACTATAGTAAGACATTAAGAATGGTCCCACGACCAAAGTTAACATGCCCAGTTTGATACCAGTGTAGTGTTACAAGTCGCAACCCTTTGAGTTTACCGATAATGGCTTATCACTTCAGTATCTTTGACCTCATGATTCACGGTCAAAGGTACCGCTTCTCCTTTTCGGTGACCTCACGACCCTATGTACTGCTTGATATCCTTTCAAGTTGCAGACCATCTCAAATCACGAACTGTAACTTTATCTTTAAATTCACACGCTCTTGCTGAAAACGTGGATTTTCAACTATGTCCGACCCGGGTGAACCAGCCGCCCCCCCCCCCCCCCCCCCCCCCCCCCCCCCCCCCACCCACTCCTTTTCACATCCGTTTAACACTGCTCCGTTCCTTCATACACTGAGTGATTATTTGTTTGTTTCTTTATTGCATTTTTATTTGGTATTGCTCTTTTTAAAAACAATTATATTTTATTAAGTTAGAATACAAATCTCAGGAAAGAAGTTGGAGATTTATTTATCTAATTAATTATAATTTTTAAGGGCCCTTCAGAGATTCACGGGCCCCTTCTTGGCTCTCCGGGCCCTGGACCGATGTACCGGCTGAACCAAGACTACTGCTAGATATCCTTTGAAGTTGCCGACCATCTCAAATCACGAATTGTAACTTTATCTTTAAATTCACACGTTCTTGCTGAAAACATAGAATTTCTTTAATTATGCCCGACCCGGGCCCCCCTATTCCACATCCTTCCACTACCTCCCCTGCTTCGTTCCTTTTCATGCACTGCTTATTTGTGTCCTGTTCTCTTTTTTTTCTTATTCCTTTTTATTACTAAAACAGTTGTCTGTGTTTGTTTCTTTATTGCATTTTTATTTGATATAGGGGGCCCACTTCATCAGGGGCCCACTTGCCATCGAGCAAGCTGACACCCTGGCCAGTCCGCCACTGGCTGTCCCTTTAACAAATCACCCAGGTCGTCCATATTTGGGAGGGCTGATCACTAAGTGGATCAAGGCTATCCTTTGGAGCCATGACTCGTGACACCATTACATCAACCATGATTTCAGATTCAGATGCAACACAGCTCACACTAGACTTTGCATATCTGGATAGATATTCATTATAACTAAAATGACTTGCATTATTTCACAGTTTCAATTAAATGAAACCTCGCAAGGCCCTTCACAAATGCATTATCAGATAAACCTTTACACCGAGCCACATATTACAATATTGGGACATGTGATCAAAAGCTTGGTGAGAGAGGTAGGTTTTATGGTCCATCTTAAAGGTAACAGTGAAGGAGAAAGTTGAATATATTTAGGGAGGGCAATGCTTAAGGCCCAGGCATTAAGGCACAGCTGCTAAAGGTGGAACAAAGGAAATTGGGAATGCTAAAGAGGGGCCAGAATTGGAGGATACCTCTCAGGTTTGTGTAACTATAGGAGCTAACAGAGGTAGGAAGGGGTGAGGCCATGGAGGAATTTAAAATCAAGAATGTGGACTATACGGGAGGTAGTGACATAGTGGTATTGGCACAGGACAAGTAATCCAGAAACGCAGGATAATGCTCTGGGGATCCGTTTTTGAATCCAACCTTGGCAGATGTTGGTATTTGAATGCAATATAAATCGGGAATTAAAAGTCTACTGATGACCATGAAACCATTGTCGATTGTCGTAAAAATCCATGTCATTCACTAATGTCCTGTAGGGCAGTGTTCTTCAAACTTTTTTTCCGGGGACCCATTTTTACAAACCGGCCAACATTCGGGACCCAACCCAGCCGGCCTTCACGACCCACGCTGGCCGACCCTCGCGAACCACGCCGGCCGACCTGCGCGACCCACCATTTTCTCTTACCTTGTTTGCTGCTGACAAAAATGGAGGAAATGGTTTTGGCTCCCTTTGGCCCTCGTACACGCTCCTCCAATGGAACCTGTTGCCTTCCGGTGCCAGAAAGTATGGAGTCTCCATCTGTCCAAAGTTCTGCATTTTTCTACTGTAAAATTTTATCAAATAAACCCCCCCCCCCCCGAACTTGTAAAAAAAATTTTTTTAAATGAATAAAATAAATGAAAAAAAATTGAATGAATAAAATAAATGAATAAAATGAATAAACCACCCCCCCCCCCAACTTGTAAAACAAAAAGCTGCAACCGTTTTTAAAAAAGCGGCGGTACTGCGCATGCGTGCCCGATCATTGACACGCATGTGCATAGTTTTGCGCAGGCGCGCTGACGATCTGGCACGCATGCACAGTGCGGCCGCATTTGTTTTACATGTTTGTGGCCATTTTGAAGGCCGCTTGCAGCTGGCATTATTAACAGCCGGCTGCTGCGGTTGTTGCGCGCAGGGTTGCGCGATCGGGAGCGCCGTGACGGACACCTCTCCGACACTCCTGACACCTGCCCGCGACCCACCCGCGGGTCGCGCCCCCGAGTTTGACAATGCCTGCGTCAGGGAAGGAAAACTGCCATCCTTACCTGGTCTGGCCTACTTATGACACAGGTCCACAGCAATGTGGTTGACTCTTAACTGCCCTCTGAATGGCCTACAAGCTACATAAGTTATGGCTGTCATAACCCCCATGAGGACCATAGGGAAACCATTGTCAATCTCCCGTGGGACTCGTGGAGTACTATCTTCCCATGTAGGGGGCGGAGGCCACCCAACTGGAGCGCGTTAAAGACTACACATAAAAGTCGGTTCATGCAGGGCCCGCAGTTGTTGGTTGGCCGAACAAGGACTGGATTGGAAGCAAGTTACTGCCATAGGCAGAGTTTATACATAGTTCAATAATTCTTTGTTCCACTGGCTTCCTCAAATTACTAAAAAGGCAATCAAAGATGGGCAGTAAATGCTGGCCCAGCCAGCAATGCCCACACGCCATGAACAAATAAGACAAAATTCTAACTTTGCCCATTGGGTAAACATTAAAGATTCCAAGGTGCTATTATGAAGAAGTGCAGTGGAGTTCTGTAGTCCATGTGGTTGCAGGCTTAGCATTTTCTTCTTCAAAGGTGGAAAATAATAGTTGTGCCTACTGTAGACGAAAAGGTCAGATGATGATGGGATTGCATAGCTACTTAAGGATCACGACTCGGGAGCGCAGGAATTCTACCCCGGGCACAATTACAGTTACAGTATGAAAGAGCAGCCCGAGTACTTAATAGACTTTGTTATTGTAAATCCTTGGTTACCAGTCATTGGAACCTAGCACTTCCATACTTGCTGCAGCATATCTTAATGTGAACAGGACCTGTGCAAGGCCCAAGAATGTTAGTGATCCCAAAGAGTTATTTTGATCCATTTGTACCTCTGATGACTTCAAATAAATGAGCAATTTGGAAGAGGCTGAGATATACAAACTGTGACTGAATTGCTTCATTAGAGATGTGTACCAGACTTAATGTCACTTGTGGGCCAATTATGCATTTAGAAAAGCAGGGCTATTTTCTGAGAGCAAAGTTTGTTTTTATCCCCTGTGTATTGTGACAGAAAGAATAAGGGAAATAAAATGATTTAACACAGGAAAAAATGCTTTATTATCATTACCATTTGTTTATTGAAACAAATTATAAAGTACCACAAGCCTAGTATATTGCTGGAAAATGTTACGACCAGAACGTCGGCGTCAGCCCTGCATTGATCCTCCACCCGGTGGGGGGCTAGCAGCTGCACAGCGTAAAGCCACCAGCTTTACCTGCGGATACGGCCGGAGAATGGCCCGGACCAAGGCCGTGCATGCGCGCAGCGACCGCGCCTAGCAACATGGTGCTGGCTGCCCACGGACCTGGCCTGCCAAAAACTGCCCCCCTGTAACCAGCATCGCCACCCCCAGACCATCCTCACCAGTCCCCCCAGCCCATGACGAAGGCCCCCCTGCCAGCGGAACGGCTCACCCCACCACCCCCCCCCCGCCTCCCCGCTTGTGGCGGCGCCAAACTCAGTACGCAACTGCCACACAAGGTCCTCGAACGGTGTGAGCACACGTGTCCCACGTGATCGGGGACTCGGCACATCGGGGGCGGAGGGAAGGCCTGAAGTGACATCCTGAGGCCGTCCATATGGCTTGCGGCATACTCCCCGAGTACGACATAAACGGGATTCTCTGGCCGATCACCGATCGCGCTTTCGGTGATCGGAGAGTCCCTCCCAGTATCCCGCCCAGTATTTCTGACTGATTAATCTGGATGAGGGTGCTGGCTATTAACATCTTTCTATGATAATATAAAGAAAATAGTTTACAATTATTTCGCATATTTCTTGACCTCTGAACGTACCAGAATAAGGACAGATTAAGTCTTTTTGAAATGTAGTCACTGTTCTAATTAAATGTAACAGCCAATTTGTGCACAGTAAGATCTCATAGCTATGTAATTATGACCAGATAATCCATTTAATTAATGTAAGTCTCTAACATTTTCCTCACCATACATGTTAAGCTAACTTGCAATTACTTGGGTTACCTCTGTCTCCCTTTTGTTTTAAAGTTGGGAATGATTTTAGTTGTTCTTCAATCATCTGGCATCCACAGAAACACTCTAATTATCTTCATCTTCTGATATTTTGAGCTCGAGCAGTATGAGTTGATCGTCCAAATCATCACTTGATAATCAAAGCTCCCACATCTTGCAGGAATGACAAAGTTGTGCAGGGCCAGATGGCCCAGCTGTTTAGAGCCTGGTGCTACTGGAGGGTCGGGGGAAGTGAATGTTTAAAGTTTATAAATGATGAACACATCACCAACCTGATCCACACACCTATATGATGTCACTTACGTGCCACTGGATTCCCACCATCAACAGGTCAGACATTTTAATAACATATTTAAACCTACACCTACAGTGTATATGAGTGCCTGATTTAAATCATCACTTGCTGCATGGGTTACCCCAGTTTGACAGTGAAAGGGAGACAGGGACAGCCAGCTCCAGAAGTAAATGCCTTTTATAATACACCTTATTGGTCGGAAATTGTAGAACAACAGGCAAGCTCTCCCATACCTTCAAGTGTACATATATGTGCATCTGTATGAGTCTAAATGACAGCATGAGGTCCCCTTCTTGACGTTGCATTTAAAGTTGCCCTTTCTTTGACTCAAGAAAACCTTGTTTGATTGGCATCTTCTTTCTCACAGCTAGCTTAAATAGATAACTACATTCTGATTTGGAAAAGGCATATCTTTGTGAAAAATAAACTTAAATCTTTGTTGTGATCAACTGAGGAGATTGAATAGAGGAGAGCCAGTTCACCCCTTCTCACCTGGTCATAACACATGTTATGTTTTCAAACTGTCTCTTTAATTTAAGGTGAAATGGAGAAACAAAGGGGGATGTGCGAACTGATCTAAATTCTGCCCAACAACACGCTTTGGTGGCATGATTGTTAAAGATTAATTGGGGTGTGGTGGACGAGGGATTGTTTTACTGGAAAGAAGGTGCAAGATTGTCACATCTGGAGACAATGGAAGAGCATCTGTGCCAACAATGGGTAGAGGATGAATCTCACAGGGAGTTGGTTAGAAATTTCAGGCTTTATAAAAAGTTAAATTTTAAATAATCTATTCAGTTCCAACATATAATGGCGTTGGGGTTTAAAAGGATGGCTAATTAGCATTTATGCCTGGACACAAGGCAAGTGTGATTTATGTTGCCATGGATATGGGCTTTGGGACGTGAACAGCCATAGAAAGCCATTGTGGTATGAATCCACAGGCTGTCGATGTTCAACCCCTTCCTGTCTATGCCAATACATCCTGTAGATTTCAGATACTTTAAATAACTGTACACATCATCTGTCTCAGCAACAGTGAATAGAAAGCAGCAACTAACCATTTTTAAATTATTTCGCAGGACCTGGGCATTGCTGGCTAGGCCAGAATATTTATTGACCTGGAGAGGTTGAAAGTAGTGGATAATCCCTTTAAATAGCACTGGCACATCATGCTTCCACATCAACACATAATCTACTATGTAAGTTTAAGGGACGGGATGGACTGATGCTTTGAGCTACAAAATGGCAGCACTAGTGTCAAATTAGTTGGTATCACAATCTAACTATTCTGGATAATTCTGGCGCATTCTCCCTGCAGCCACCCAAATGCCCTTATCAATTTGTAACCAGGACAATTTGCCCCATGCATGCTTGATGCCATTTTGGAATCAAAATTAGACATGTTTTGTGGCAGTAGTGTCATTGCATTATGTAAATCTGTTACATTGCATCCTTCGTTCAATGGATTGCTGAAAAGACCAATATTTATTTCCCCTTCCTAATTGAGAAGGTGGTAGTAAGCTGCCTTCTTGAACTGCTGCACCCATGTGGTGTACGTACACCCATAGTGTATTTAGGAAGGGAGTTACAGGATTTTGACCCAACAACAGTTGAAGAACAATAATAAAACTCTAAGTTAGGGTGGTGTGTGACTTGCAAGTGGTGATATTCCTAAGCACCTGCTGCCCTTGTTCGTCCAGGTGATAGGTGTTTCTGGCTCGGAAGGTGGTGACAAAGAAGCCTTGGAAAGATGCTGCTGTGCACCTTGTAGATGGTACACACTGCTGCCATTGTGTGCCGATGGTAGAGGGAGTGAATGTTTAGGGTGGTGAATAGGATGCCAATCAAATTGGTTGCTTTGCCTTGGATGATGCAAATTTCTTGAGTGTTGTTGAAGCTGCCCTCCGGGCAAGTGGATAGTATGTAACCACACTTGTGACTTGTGCCTTGTCGATAGTGGACAGGCTTTGTGAGGAGGTGAGTTCAGAATTCTCAGCCACTGATCAGTCCTTGTAATTACAGTATTTGTGTGGCTGGTCCAGTTAACATTCTGGTCAATGGGAACCTCTGGGTCAATATTTTTCAAACATTGTTTCCCGGGGCCCACTTTTGCCAACCGGTTGACTTTCACAACTCTTGGCGGCTGACCTTCGTGACCCACACTGGCCGACCTCCCCGACCCACTCCACGTTTGTTTAACATTAACATGAAAGGGGTGCCTGCCTGGTCCTCCTGATCTCACTCCAATAAGGCTCACAGGAGGAGAGGGCAGTGCACACATCAGGTACAGAGTTCAGCCAGTTCTTTTGTGACGTCTTCATCTTTGTGAGAACAGAAACTCCAACCTCCCACATGTAGGTCGTCGTGAGGGGAAAATGCAACAAAATGCTTGTTTTACTCATCACTGGATACCCCTGGGAAATGCTACTACAGAATGCTGACAGCCTCATGGAAGTTTTGCATATTTTAAAGTGCTGTCACAGGTCAAGTACAGCAGCTTAGTATTTTCATTTGGAGTCAGCTGCAGGTTAATAACTGACTCTGGCGTCTCCCCCTCAAAAATAACTTTTCACACACTTCTCTTTAAAAATCTAAAACTTCTCTCATTGCCAGTATATAATAAAAATAATCGCTAACTGTCACAAGTATGTTTTAATGAAGATACTGTGAAAAGCCCCTAGTCGCCACATTCCGGTGCCTGTTCGGGGAGGGTTGTATGGGAATTGAACCCGTGCTGCTGCCTTGTTCTGTCTCACAAAGCAGCTATTTAGCCCAGTGTGCTAAACCAGCCCCTTCCCTGCATATAAGCCACATAGGCTGGGATTCTCCGAAATCCCGGCAAAGTGTTGACGTCAGTGTCAAAACCGGCGCGGGCGACGCCGGCGTCAACGGGCCTCCAGGTCCAGGATTTGTCCCCGTCCTCGGGGGCTAGAACACCAGAAAAACTGGCATTAAACAGCCACCGATTGCCCCCTTTTGCTGGGGGCTAGCAGGACGGCAGCGTAGAGCACCCTGCTTCAGCTGCGGATATGCCCCGGAGAATTGCCTACAGCGGCCGCGCTATGCTTCATGGCAGAGGCCACTCGTGGCCCTGGCCCACAAAATATTTCCCCCCTTCAGCTGGCTTGCGTGCCCCAGACCACCTTCCCCACAGTGCCCCCAGCCCCGAATAATGTCCCCCACTGCCCAGGGGTCGGCAGTCCCCTGACTGTGGCGGCGCTGGACTGAGTCCGCAGCCGCCATGCCGAGTTCCCGACGGGTGAGACCACACGTGTCCCACGCCATCGGGAACTTGGCGGGTCGGTGGCAGAGCATCAGGGGGAAATGTCCTGAGGCTGTCGCTACGTGAAGTGGCATACTCTCCTAGTCTGCCGCTTTGGAAGGGGCGGAGCATCGCGAAAGAGGCGGTGCCCCAGATTTGGTCGGGAACTTGGATTCTCCGGCCGGTCGCCAAACGCGATTTCGGTGTCGGTGACCGGAGAATCCAGCCCATGGGCTTTGCATCCTTACTTGCATTCATACAACTGACAAACCCTTCCTTCAGGAAATCATTTTATACTGCTTTTTTGCTGAGTTAAGTTTCTTTTTTGTAGGCTGTTAATCAGAACCCCTGGAGCTCTCTCCAGAGCTAACACAAACCTTGTTCTGTTGGAGCCTTCTGTGCAGCTCTCTCCAGCAGCTTCCAGTATGAAATCCTGGCCAGTTGGTATTTGTGTCTCCGGCCGTTTCTTTCTTGTAAAAAAAATCCACCTTCACAGTCCTCTTCCCTTGCTTGCGAGCAGCTAGAAAACGGAAGAGATTCTCTTCCATGATTTGGCGCCATAAACACGTACATAAAGGACGCTTGTCATCAAGGGCAGTATTCTCCGACCCCCCCACTGGGCCGGAGAATCGCGGGGGGGGGGGGGGGGGGGGGGGGCGGCATGAATCCCACCACGCCGCCCCGACGCCGGCTGTCGGATTCTCCGGCGCTGGTTTTTTGGCGGGGCGGGAATCGCATCGTGCCGGTCAGGGGGCGTTGGCAGTGCCCCCCCCCCCCCGGCGATTTTCCGCTCACCGGGGCGGCGTGAATCCCACCTCGCCAGCGGGACCTGGCACTGCGGGCGGCCTGCAGAGTCCTCAGGGGGACACGGGGGGATCTGGCCGGTGGCCTGGCCCACGATTGGGGCCCACCAATCTGCGGTCGGGTCTATGCCATGGGGGCACTCTTTTCCTCCTCGCCAGCCTCTGTACCGGTCTGCCATGGCCGGCGTGGAGAAGAACCCCTCTGCGCATGCTCGGGGATAACGCCAGAACACGCTGGCGCACCCGCGCATTCGCCAACTTGCGCCGGCCGGTGGGGGCCCTTCGGCACCAGTTGGCACGGCGCCAACCCCACTGGTGCCGGCCTAGCCCCTGAAGGTGGGAAGGATTCTGCACCTTCCGGGTGGCCCGATGCCGGAGTGGTTCACACCACTCCTCGGCGCCGGTACAGCCCGCCCCGCCGGATAGCTGAGAATTCCGGTCCAAGTGTTTGGGCAAGGTGCACAGGCCTACCCACTGCCGCCGCTTATGGCCGGAAGCCTGCACAAGCCTAATTCCGTTCTCAGTTAAAAGGCTGTAGCGGCCACCATTTTCAATTTAAATGCCGGTGGTGGCCGTTGGGCATTTCTCCCATAAATGTGGCCACCGCATAAACACCATGATTGATCACTCCATGACCCTCCCGACACCCGCCCCAACCTACCATTGGGGTCATGACCTGCACTTTGAAAAATCCAACTCTAGGATCTTGATGATAGGAAAATAATCAATGATACTACCATTGAACCTCAAAGGGGATTATTTAGATTTTTTCTTGTTGGTGATGGGTATTAACCTGGCACTTGTGTGGTGTGAATGTTGTCTAGATCGTGCTGTGTATGGACACGGATTGGTTTCAGTATCTGATGAATTGCAAATGGTGCTAAACATTGTGTAATCATCAATGAAAATCCCCAATTCTGATCTTATGATGGAGGAAAGATAATTTATGAAGCAGATGAAGATGGTGAGGTCTCCCCTGAGGAGCTCCTGCAATGATATCCTGGGATGGACCTCCAACAAACACTACCATCTTCCTTTGTGTTAGGTGTGACTCGAACCAAAGGAGAATTGTCTCCCTGATTTCATTGACTCCCGGGCGGCACGGTGGCACAGTGGTTCGCACTGCTGCCCCACAGCATCAGGGTCCCAGGTTTAATTCCAGGTTTGGGTGACCTTCTGTGTGGAATTTGCACTTTCTCCCCGTTTCTGCTTGGGTTTCCTCTGGGTGCACCGGTTTCCTCCCGCAGTCCAAAGATGGGTAGGTTAGGTGCATTGGCCTTGCTGAATTGCCCCTCAATGGGGTAATGGGGATAGGGTTGGGCTTTGGTGGGGTGCTCCTTTGGAGGATCAGTGCAGACTCGATGGACTGCATGGCCTCTTTCAGCACTGTAGGAATTCAATGTTGACTCCAGTTTTGCTAGGCCACACTCAGTGAAATTAGGCCCTGTCACCAAGGGCAATCACTCTCAACTCCCCTCTTGAAACCTCTCATTTGTCCATATTTAGACCAAGGCTATAATGAGGTGAGGAGCTGAGAGATCCTGGCTGAAACCATACTGAGTATCAGTAGGTTATTGGTTAGTAAGTGCAACTTGATAGCACTGTCGACGACACCATCCATCATTTTGCTGATGATTGAGAGTTCAGCCTCCTGTAGTGCTTCAGTTTTGTGTTTCCAATCTCCTCAGTCTGTACTTTGTATTAGTCTCTGAACAATTCTATTTTCCTGCTTCCCAAATTGTTACAAGTTTTGTTACTTAATATGAAATAATTGTCTTAAGTCTAGGTTTTATTGAAAAATAACAAAAGAATGCATGCAAGGTGGCTGAATTACACCTAGCCAGTTATTCCTAACCTTTAATTCCGCATCCTCTGCAATCTACATTTACTCTTAACAATCAATGTGGAATTCCCGAGGCAATGAGTAGTAATCCTAATATATCTTTTGACCTGTTCTATTTCTAACATTGCCACCATGATATATTTGCTCGTTAGGCTTCAGAGTCGGTTGTGCCGACCTTTACTAATGGCCTTTAAAAAAATCACCTTCTGCCCAGCTGAAACGAGCAGTTAATAAAAGTTGAGATAAAAGTTCATATTTTTAATTTTTGGTTTGCTGCAGGTGCCCTTTGCTGCCTGAACAGACCCTCAAAGAGCACGGAACTGTGTTCATTAAATTGCAGTTAAATAAAAAGAGATAGAGCGGTCTAGACAGTCTTATTGCACAAGTCGAATCTGCTTGATACTAAATGCCGGCCTTCAGCAGCTTTGAAATGGTAGTTCCACTCGCTTCCTAATTGTCTGAGGGGCATGTCGCTGGTGTGTGAATCTTTTGACATCATGGTAACACAGTGCTATCCTTCCCCCTTAGCACTGTCCCAACCATCTCCTTCTTTGCCTTTTTCCTCATTGCCATGTGACATGGTGTTCTGCCAGAACAACCACTGGGAGCTTTGTCATTTGTGGAAGGAACCTTCCTTTCAGTACACAGAGAAGAATAGCCACCTCATGCATATTTTTCCCAATGATAATGGGCCTGGAAATCCAATTACGTGCTCCACTGCTATAAATTATGTCCAAATTACCCTTCAAAAAATGAATCTCTGAACATGCAAAGGATGGAACAGAACAGTAGGTTAATTAGAAACCAAGAGACACATAGGTTAGGTCCTTGATTATGAACTGACTAGAACATTCTTTCCTCGATGCTGGTCTGTGATCTAATATTGCCACAATTGTAGCCAGACTCGCAGGGCTCCCCCACTGTCAGTACCTTGTCCACGATTCTCTTTTGCAATCCTGCTCGGAAATGCATGAATGAAATTACTGCAGAGAAGAACGCCAGGTCCAGTGCCAGGATCCGCAACGTAAGACTGACCCCGTCCACCTTCTGAGACTGCTGCTGCGTAACTCTGTCCCTGTCAGCTGCAGGCATGTAGCAGCAGGGGGCAGCATGCCCAGCTGTTGTTCCCTACTTGACTGATCTGACGACCAACGCTTCTCAGAACAGCCATTGGAAGGATGGTGGGCAGGACTTGAGGAGTGGCATCAGTAGGCCTGTGTTTCATAACGGAAAAGAGAGGGCCTTGCAGCAGCCTCCTCACTCTCAATTGCAGGACCTACATGCCTTCGTCTATAGGCCCTGATCTCTGCCGAGGTCTTTGCAGGGCACTTCACATTCCAGCCACCTCTTGTGGTGCTCGCTGCAGCCCCGCTAAGCATTGCCTAGCTTCTGAGGCTGGTCTCTGATAGGGGTGCCTGGCATGACAATGAGATGAACACTGATCAAGGAGAATATAGGTCAGAGTTCCAGCAGTGTCGGAGGTTTAACTGGAGTTTACGCCCCATTCGAGCACTGTCACTGGGAGCAGCCTTCCAGTTCCAGATTCCTAATCCACACAATTCTGCAGACACAGCTCACTAGTGCATTTCAGGAGCGCAGAGTCACCCCTGTTAAACCTACAAAACAGAGCTTGAAAGTCATCTATTTAAAAATGTTAGGTAAAGACCTCAATACTACAGAACTGATAATAAACTACACAGAGAGTGCATATTTGCTTCAGGATGTGGTGGAAAAAGGATGCGCTGGGGCGATGATAGTGGTGTCACATATAAGTGGCAGCCAGGTCAGCAGTTACAGACACCGAGCATATTCTCCCCAAATAAAGCAGAGGAATTCTTTTGATCGTTCATGGGGTGTCACTAGCTAGGCCATTATTTATTATGCATTTCTAGTTGCCCTTGAGAATCAATAGAATCCGTACAGTGCAGAAGGAGGTCATTTGACCCATCATGTCTGCACTGACCATCCAAAAGAGCACCCTACCGAGGCCCACTCCCCTGCCCTATCCCCGTAACCCCATTGTGATGATCGGATTTTCTCCTATTTCGCCCAGTGGGTCCCCAAATATGCGGACAAAGCCCGGCCACTCATTAAGACCACGGTTTTTCCCCTGACGGATGAGGCCCAGTCGGCTTTCAACCGTATCAAGGCCGGCATCATCAAGGCCACCATGCACGCGGTGGACGAAGCCATCCCCTTTCAAATAGAAAGCGATGCATCAGACGTCGCCCTGGCTGCTACCCTCAACCAAGCGGGCAGACCAGTAGCGTTCTTCTCCCGAACCCTCAACACCTCGGAAATTCGACACTCTGCAGTCGAGAAGGAGGCACAAGCCATAGTGGAGGCCGTGCGACACTGGAGGCACTACCTAGCCGGTAGGAGGTTCACCCTCGTCACCGACCAACGGTCGGTCGCCTTATGTTCGATAACGCACAACGGGGCAAAATAAAGAACGACAAGATTCTGAGGTGGAGAATAGAGCTCTCCACCTATACGTACGATATTAAATATCGCCCGGGGAAGCTCAACGAGTCCCCAGATGCCCTGTCTCGCGGCACGTGCGCCAACACGCAATTGGACCGCCTGAGAGCCATCCACGATGACCTCTGCCACCCGGGGTCACACCGGCTTGCCCACTTCAATCAAGTCCCGCAACCTGCCCTACTCCCACAGGGAGGTCAAGACCATGACTACGGCATGCCAGATCTGTGCTGGAATGCAAGCCGCAGTTCAATCGACCAGACAAGGCCCGCCTGATAAAAGCCTCTGGGCCCTTTGAGCGACTAGCGTGGACTTCAAGGGCCTCTCCCTTCCACAACCGCAACATCTATTTCCTCACCGTCATCGATGAATTCTCCCGCTTCCCTTTTGCTGTCCCCTGCTCCCGATACTACCTCGGCCTCCGTGAGCAAGGCACTGCGCAGCATCTTCGCTCTGTTTGGTTTCCCCGCTTATATTCACAGTGACCGGGGGTACATCGTACATGAGCGATGAGCTGCGTCGGTACCTGCTCAGCAAGGGCATCGCCACTCGAGCAGACGACGAGCTATAACCCGCGGGGAAACGGGCAAGTGGAGAGGAGAACGCGACAGTCTGGAAGGCTGTCCCTCCTAGCCTACGGTCAAGGAGTCTCCCTACGCCCGCTGGCAGGAGGTCCTACCCGATGCCCTGCACTCCATTCGTTCGCTCCGCTGTACGGCACGAACGAGACCCCTCACAATCGTTTGGTCTTCCCCAGGAAGTCCACCTCTGGAGTCTCGCTTCCACCCTGGCTGAAGACTCCGGGTCCAGTCCTACTCCGGAAGCATGTGAGGAGCCATAAAACGGAACCAATAGTCGAGAGGGTCCACCTGCTGCACACAAACCCTCAATACGCCTACGTCGAGCACCCGACGGCAGGCAGGATACAGTATCCCTGCGAGACCTGGCACCCGCTGGCTCTCCCCCACCGATCCTCCCACCGACCCCCCCCCCTTCTACCGACGCTCCCGGCCCTACACCCGAACGCCGACTTCGACAGCTCCCCCTTCCCCCCAGCCGACACCGACCACCCTAATCACTCCTGATACCCCCCCTCTCCAAGGCGGACAAAGCTTCAGTCAACCGTGCTCCCGATAGAACACCATCGGAACCGACCGCATCCATGGCGCCACCACCGGAGCGGCGAAAGTCAACACGGACTATCAGACCACCACAAAGACTGAACTTATCATTTAAAAACACTTCATCCCCGACGGACTATGTGTTTTTTTTTTTAAACAGGGGGTGAATGTGATTGATCGGAATACCTTGCCCTTTAAGAGGCTTGGCCTTGCCCCTTTAAGAGGCTTGGAACCCTGGGGGACTCCGCCCTCTGCTACGCCCCCTGGGAAACAGTATTTAAGATGAGACTCCATTTTGCGAGCACACTTCTCATGGATGCTGCCATTGTTCAATGCTTATTAAAGCCTTTGATTACTGACCTAACTTTCGCGTCGTAATTGAGAGTGCCTCACCCATCAAACCTACACATCTTTTGGTCACTTTGGAATTAATGGAGAGAGGAGGAAGGGAGACATTGGAGGAATCAAAAGGAAATTAGACTGCTATCTGAAAAGGAAGAATATGCGTGGTTTATGGGAAAGGGCAGGGAAATGGAACTGGGTGAATTGCTCAATTGGGGGTGATAGTGCAGACCCGATTGTGCTCCGCCACAG